>NC_092484.1:2732449-3032449 GCF_047495875.1 Pithys albifrons albifrons
GATGGATGGATGGATGGATGGATGGGTGCCTGATGGATGGATGGATGGATGGATGAGGCATCAAACCCCCCCTCCAGAAAAGGCTTTGAGAACCTCCTGAGATGCTCCTCACACTGTGCTCAGACACCCAGAGCAGCTTTGGAGGAATATCTGCAGAACCCTGGGCAGGAATTCCAGCTGTTCCCTGGATTTAATGAGCTAAACCAAAGTGGAATGAGGTTAAGAGGGAGGAGGAGCCCAGGCAGGAGTTGCAGATGTTGCCTTTGCCCCTGCAGTTTGCAGAGAAGTTCCAGGAGGTGAAGGAGGCGGCTCGATTGGCCAGGGACAAGTGCCAGGACAAGACAGAGCTGACCAACCCTGCCCTGGGCATCACATCCCACCAGGTGAGGCTTGGGAGGGGCAGGAGAAGGAGAGGGGAAAGGGTCACTCTGCTGAGCTCCTGCTCTTCAGCCCCTTCTCCCCAGGACCTTCAGTGCCAGACCCAGCTTGGACAGTGGGTTTGATGATGCCATGGCCACCCACCAGGTGACAGTGACACCAGTGCCCCCTTCCATGGCCACCCCACAGCCAGCAGGTGACAGTGACACCAGTGCCCCCTTCCATGGCCACCCCACAGCCAGCAGGTGACAGGGACACTGCAGTGTCCCCTTCCATGGCCACCCACCAGGTGACAGTGACACCAGTGCCCCCTTCCATGGCCACCCCACAGCCAGCAGGTGACAGGGACACTGCAGTGTCCCCTTCCATGGCCACCCCACAGCCAGCAGGTGACAGGGACACTGCAGTGTCCCCTTCCATGGCCACCCCACAGCCAGCAGGTGACAGGGACACTGCAGTGTCCCCTTCCAGGGCAAGAAAATCCTCCTGAGAACTCAACAAAGCTCTGGCAAGGGCAGTCTTAGAGCTGGGCATGGCTGTGGCACTGCTGGCACTGCCCAAGGGGAAGCTGAGGGCAGAGAATTCCAGGAGAGAGGAACACCTGTGAGTCCACCTGCCCTGGGATCTGGTGCCTCCTGCCCTGGCACCTAGTCCATTCTGCTCTGGGATCTGGTGCCTCCTGCCCTGGAATCTGGTGCCACCTGCTCTGGGATTGGTCCCACCAGCACTGGGATCTGCTCCCATCTACACTGGGATCTGGTCCTGCCCTGGCATCTGGTCCCACCTGCCCTGGGATCTGGTGCCACCTGCCCTGGGATCTGGTGTCACCTGCTGTGGCATCTGGCCCGTTCTGCTCTGGGATCTGGTGCCACCTGCCCTGGGATCTGGTCCATTCTGCCCTGGGATTGGTTCCACCAGCACTGGGATCTGCTCCCACCTACACTGGGATCTAGTCCTGCCCTGGCAGTTGATCCATCCTGCCCTGGGACCTGTTCCACCTCCCCTGGGATCTGGTCCATCCTGCACTAGCATCTGGTCCCACCTGCTCTGGGATTGGTCCCTCCTGCCCTGGTTTCTGATCTGGTCCCACCTGCCCTGGGATCTGGTGCCACCTGCCCTGGGCTCTGGTGCCACCAACACTGGGATCTGGTCCATCCTGCCCTGGAATCTGTTCCACCTGCCCTGGGATCTGGTCCCACCAGCACTGGGATCTGCTCCCATCTACACTGGGATGTGGTCCTGCCCTGGCATCTGATCCGTCCTGCCCTGGGATCTGGTCCATCCTGCACTGGGATCTGGTGCCACCTGCCCTGGAATCTGGTCCCACCAGCACTGGGATCTGCTCCCATCTACACTGGGATCTGGTTCTGCCCTGGCATCTGATTCATCCTGCCCTGGGATCTCTTCCACCTGCCCTGGGATTGGTCCCTCCTGTCCTGGTTTCTGATCCGGTGCCACCTGCCCTGGGCTCTGGTGCCACCAGCACTGGATCCCTCCCGCAGCACGTTGTGCAGACAGGGCAAGGCAGGACGTGGCAGCTGCTGGAAGGGCAAAGCACAAACCAAAGAGGGACCCTGTGCCCACAGAGCTTCCAAAGCCACCCCTGCCCCATGGCTGGTGCTTCTGGAGGGGCTTTTCCCACCTTCATGTGGCCAACCAGCTCTGCCCAGGCTCGGAGCGAGTCGAGTCCGGCCCCAGAGCGCAGGGACTGGGCACCAGTTTGGGCACACCCAGCGCTGGGTGCCACCCACCCCTCCCTCTGCACCCCACAGGTCCTGCCCAGCCCCATCATCAGCTCCAATGGCCCCGGGGAGGACAAACTGTTCCGGAGCCAAAGCGCCGACATGGAGATCACGACGGAGAAGGAGCGGCTGAAGAAGATGCTGTCGGAAGGGTGAGGTTGGCACAGGTCCTGCTGAGCCCTCAGTGCCCGTGGCATTGGGGGCATTTCCCTCCCACCCCAAATTCTTCTGACCCCATCCCTCCTCTGAGTCCTCTGCTCCAACCCTTCCCTCCTTCCCAGCGGGAAGTTCTTCCAGATCAGAGGTGGAATCTGCCCCTTGGGAACTCTCTGTGCCCGCAGCAGGCACGGGTTGGTGCCAGTTATCTCAGCACTAGTTGGTACCAGTTATCTCAACACGGGTTGGTACCAGTTATCTCAGCACTGGTTGGTGCCAGTTATCTCAGGCACTGGTTGGTGCCAGTTATCTCAGCACTAGTTGGTACCAGTTATCTCAACACGGGTTGGTACCAGTTATCTCAGCACTGGTTGGTGCCAGTTATCTTGGGCACGGGTTGGTGCCAGTTATCTCAGCACTGGTTGGTGCCAGTTATCTCAGACACTGGTTAATACCAGTTATCTCGGGCACTGGTTAATACCAGTTATCTCAGGCACTGGTTGGTGCCAGTTATCTTGGGCACTGGTTGGTGCCAGTTATCTCAGCACTGGTTGGTACCAGTTATCTCAGCACTGGTTGGTGCCAGTTATCTCAACACGGGTTGGTACCAGTTATCTCAGCACTGGTTGGTGCCAGTTATCTCAACACGGGTTGGTGCCAGTTATCTCAGGCACTGGTTGGTGCCAGTTATCTTGGGCACTGGTTGGTGTCAGTTATCTCAGGCACTGGTTGGTGCCAGTTATCTCAGCACGGGTTGGTGCCAGTTATCTCAGCACTGGTTGGTGCCAGTTATCTCAGCACTGGCTGGTGTCAGTTATCTCAACACGGGTTGGTGCCAGTTATCTTGGGCAGGGTTGGTTATCTTGGGCAGGGTTGGTTATCTTGGGCACGGGTTGGTGCCAGTTATCTCGGGCACTGGTTTGTGCCAGTTATCTCAGCACAGGGTTGGTTATCTCGGGCACAGGTTGGTGCCAGTTATCTCAGCACTGGTTGGTGTCAGTTATCTCGGGCACGGGTTGGTGCCAGTTATCTCAGACAGGGTTGGTTATCTCGGGCAGTGGTTGGTGCCAGTTATCTTGGGCAGGGTTGGTTATCTTGGGCACGGGTTGGTGCCAGTTATCTCAGCACAGGGTTGGTTATCTCAGGCACAAGTCTGTTATCTCAGACACAGGTTGGTTATCTCGGGCACGGGTTGGTGCCAGTTATCTTGGGCACGGGTTGGTGCCAGTTAGCACAGGGTTGGTTATCTCAGGCACAAGTCTGTTATCTCAGACACGGGTTGGTTATCTCGGGCACGGGTTGGTGCCAGTTATCTTGGGCACTGGTTGGTGCCAGTTATCTCATCACAGGGTTGGTTATCTCGGGCACAGGTTGGTGCCCGTTATCTCCACATCAGTAGTCGGTGATGGCAGGAGATGAAGAGTTGATGTGAGGAGCCTGTGGAGCTCTGAGCACTCCCAGGGGGTGAAGGAACCTGCCCTGGTGCCCTCCACACCCCCTGCCCTGGCACAGGGACCCCTCAGAAGAGTGGATTTGAACCCTTCTCCATAAAGTCTTTACTAATCTTTAATCAGGCCTGTCCTAACTTTATATTTTATATTCATTTCTGATTTCAGCTTGTGGCAAAGTCTGTCAGTTCTCTGAACCAGGCAGAGCTTCAGCCAGGGAGGAATTTAACCCTGGAGCTGCAGGAGGGACTTGGAGAAATAAACCAAAAACCCTGTTTGGATTCCAGGCTGAGCTGAAAGAAATAAACAAAAAACGAGGCTGAGCTGTAAGAAATAAACCAAAAACCCTGTTTGGGTTCCAGGCTGAGCTGTAAGAAATAAACCAAAAATCCTGTTTGGATTCGAGGCTGAGCTGTGAGAAATAAACCAAAAACCCTGTTTGGGTTCCAGGCTGAGCTGTAAGAAATAAACCAAAAACCCTGTTTGGGTTCCAGGCTGAGCTGTGAGAAACAAACCAAAACCCTGTTTAGGTTCCAGGCCTGAGGGTGTGACATTGTTTAGTTAAAAGGAAATACAGAGATAAGAAAGAGAAGAGCTCAGAGCAGCCCTTTGGAGCTGTTCAGTCACCCCAAATATCTGCCTGACTTTGGGGAGGGGTTTCAGCTGTAACTCAGGATATGAACCTGGAGCCACCAAAGCCTCTTGGTGGGGTCACCCCTCGTGTGCCCAGCGCTGGGTAAAGGGCAGGGTTTGGTTCTGCTCTCCTGGATCTGAGAGTTGCCCACCCCTCTGTCCCAGCTCTGTCAGTGAGGTGCAGTGGGAGGCCGAGTTCTTCAGCCTGCAGGACAACAACTCCAAGCTGGTGGCCGCCCTGCACGAGGCCAACGCCAACGTGGACCAGTGGAAGAAGCAGCTGGTGGCGTATCAGGAGGAGGCCGAGGCGCTGCGGCAGCGGGTGAGCCCGGGGGGCTGTGCCCTTGTGCCCTTGGCCCCTTCTCCCCTTGTCCTCTTCTTCTCCCCTTGTCCCCTTCTCTCTTTCTCCCCTTGTCCTCTTCTCTCCTTCTCCTCTTGTCCTCTTCTCCCCTTGGCCCATTGTCCCCTTGGCCACTTCTTCTCTCCTTCTCCCCTTCTCCCCTTGTCCCCTTCTCCCCTTGGCTCCTTGGCCCCTTCTCCCCTTGGCCCCTTCTCCCCTTGGCCCGTTGTCCCCTTGGCCCGTTCTCTCCTTCTCCCCTTCTCCCCTTGTCCTCTTGTTCCTTTGGCCCCTTGTCTCCTTCTCCTCTTGTCCCCTTCTCCCATTCTCCCCCTCTCCCCTTTTCCCATTTTCCCCTTCTCCCATTTTCCCCTTCTCCCCTTTTCCCATTTCCCCCTTCTCCCCTTCTCCCCTTTTCCCCTTCTCCCCTTCTCCTTTCCCCCTTCTTCCCTTCTCCTTTCCCCCTTCTCCCCTTCTCCTTCCCCCTTCTCCCCTTCTCCTTTCCCCCTTCTCCCCTTCTCCCCTTCTCCTTTCCCCCTTCTCCCCTTCTCCCCTTCTCCTTTCCCCCTTCTCCCCTTCTCCCCTTCTCCTTTTCCCCCTTCTCCCCTTCTCCTTTTCCCCCTTCTCCCCTTCTCCTTCTCCCCTTCTCCCCTTCTCCTTCTCCCCTTCTCCCCTTCTCCTTTCCCCCTTCTCCCCTTCTCCCCTTCTCCTTCTCCCCTTCTCCCCTTCTCCTTTCCCCCTTCTCCCCTTCTCCCCTTCTCCTTCTCCCCTTCTCCCCTTCTCCTTTCCCCCTTCTCCCCTTCTCCCCTTCTCCCCTTCTCCTTTCCCCCTTCTCCCCTTCTCCCCTTCTCCTTTTCCCCCTTCTCCCCTTCTCCTTTTCCCCCTTCTCCCCTTCTCCTTCTCCCCTTCTCCCCTTCTCCTTCTCCCCTTCTCCCCTTCTCCTTTCCCCCTTCTCCCCTTCTCCCCTTCTCCTTTCCCCCTTCTCCCCTTCTCCCCTTCTCCTTCTCCCCTTCTCCCCTTCTCCTTTCCCCCTTCTCCCCTTCTCCCCTTCTCCCCTTCTCCCCTTCTCCCCTTCTCCTTCTCCCCTTCTCCCCTTCTCCTTCTCCCCTTCTCCCCTTCCCCTTCTCCTTCTCCCCTTCTCCTTCTCCTTCTCCCCTTCTTCCCTTCTCCTTCTCCCCTTCTCCCCTTCCCCTTCTCCTTCTCCCCTTCTTCCCTTCTCCTTCTCCCCTTCTTCCCTTCTCCTTTTCCCCTTCCCCTTCTCCCCTTCTCCTTCTCCCCTTCTCCCCTTCTCCCCTTCCCCCGGTGTCAGCAGGAGCTGGGATGGAATCCCAGGATTGCTGCCCACCCCTGGCATGGGCACGGATGCCAAGGAATAGAGGGCAGTGAAGCCTCAGCAGAAGCTGCTGCAGCCCCTTCAGAGGAGCTTTAAAAATGAATCCTCCTCATGAATAATCGAAGCCACTCAGCTGAATTTTTCAGGGATGGGCAAACCCTGCAGGCTGTGCCATGGCAGAGCTGGCAGTGCCCATGGAAATGAGTGCCCAGGGGTGGGAATGAGCTGGGTTTGGCCCTCAGGTTGGGCTGGAGGCTCAGGAGCCACCAGAGCTTGGCAGGAGAAAGCAGAGATGGTGTCTCTGAACTCCTTGGCCGCAAAGTTGGAGCAGCCACGGGGAATGTTCTCCCAGGAGGTCCTGCTGGCACCTGGGTGGGTCTGCAGGGCACCCAGGAGGTGGCTGTGGGTGCTGAGCAGCCCCAGCACCCCTGGGTGAGCCCTCCCTGTGCCACCGCCTTGCAGGTGGCAGAGCTGGAGTCGCGGGGCACTCCCGACTCCTCCGCTGAGAACAACAAGGAGGAGCTGAGCCAGACCCTGGAGGAGCTGGAGCTGCTCATCAAGGCCAAGGATGAGGTGAGATGGGAACCCACCAGGGCAGGGCCACCCCGGGGTGGGTCCCTGTCCCTGCAGCTGGTGGCAGGTCCCTTCCTGGGACCTTCCCAGTGCCCACAGTGCCAAGCCTGGGGTGGGTCCCTGTCCCTGCAGCTGGTGGCAGGTCCCTCCCTGGGACCTTCCCGGTGCCCACAGTGCCAAGCCTGGGGTGGGTCCCTGTCCCTGCAACTGGTGGCAGGTCCCTCCCTGGGACCTTCCCAGTGCCCACAGTGCCAAGCCTGGGGTGGGTCCCTGTCCCTGCAGCTGGTGGCAGGTCCCTCCCTGGGACCTTCCCAGTGCCCACAGTGCCAAGCCTGGGGTGGGTCCCTGTCCCTGCAACTGGTGGCAGGTCCCTCCCTGGGACCTTCCCAGTGCCCACAGTGCCAAGCCTGGGGTGGGTCCCTGTCCCTGCAACTGGTGGCAGGTCCCTCCCTGGGACCTTCCCGGTGCCCACAGTGCCAAGCCTGGGGTGGGTCCCTGTCCCTGCAGCTGGTGGCAGGTCCCTCCCTGGGACCTTCCCAGTGCCCACAGTGCCAAGCCTGGGGTGGGTCCCTGTCCCTGCAGCTGGTGGCAGGTCCCTCCCTGGGACCTTCCCAGTGCCCACAGTGCCAAGCCTGGGGTGGGTCCCTGTCCCTGCAGCTGGTGGCAGGTCCCTCCCTGGGACCTTCCCGGTGCCCACAGTGCCAAGCCTGGGGTGGGTCCCTGTCCCTGCAGCTGGTGGCAGGTCCCTCCCTGGGACCTTCCCAGTGCCCACAGTGCCAAGCCTGGGGTGGGTTCCTGTCCCCGCAGCTGGTGGCAGGTCAGAGGCCCCTCGTGGTGGTGCCCTCTTGCTGGAGACCTTCCCAGTGCCCACAGCCTGGAGAGGAAGGCTCAGAGCTCTGTGGTGCCCCTTCCCCTCCCAGCCCTCTGCAGGGGTAATTAGCTCTGGTGGACTAATTGTTTCTGCATGTAAATGAGGGAGTGCTGGAAGGCAGAGGTTGGAGGAGGAGGAGGGGGGTGTGGAGAAGGTGTCTCTCCCTCAGCATCTCCTGACCTTGCTCAGCAAGGTCTTGGCTGGAGCCACCAAGCTGGGACTGGAGAGGGGAGATGGTTTGGGGCTCCTGAGCCTTGGGCAGAGCAGGTTTCTCCCTCCTTGCCGGGGCTGGAGGACATCTGGTGGCACAGAGGTGGGCACAGGCTGTCCCTGGCCCAGAGAGCTGCCCTGGAGAAGGGATGCAGAGACCTCTGAGCTTTGGTGGAGCTCAGATGAGGCACCAAAGACTCAAGAGAGGGGTGGGATGGAAAGGAGATGAGGAAGTTTGGAGCTCACTGTGGTCATGGGACCCTTGGAGTGAGGGTTGGGGGTGTGGTGGGAGCTGCTGCTCCTGGGACAGAGGTGGGTCTGCCATGACCTTTCTCCTTCTCCTTCTTCTCCTTCTTCTCCTTCTTCTCCTTCTTCTTCTCCTTCTCCTTCTTCTCCTTCTTCTCCTTCTTCTTCTTCTCCTTCTTCTCCTTCTTCTCCTTCTTCTCCTTCTTCTCCTTCTCCTTCTCCTTCTCCTTCTCCTTCTCCTTCTCCTTCTCCTTCTCCTTCTCCTTCTCCTTCTCCTTCTCCTTCTCCTTCTCCCTTTCCTCCTCCTTCTCCTTCCTCTTCTCCTCCTTCTTCTTCATCTCCATCTCCATCTCCATCTCCATCTCCATCTCCATCCATCATCTCCTCCTCCTCCTCCTCTTCCTCCTCCTCCTCCTCCTCCATCTCCATCTCCATCTCCTCCATCTCCATCTCCTCCATCTCCATCTCCATCTCCTCCATCTCCTCCATCTCCATCTCCTCCATCTCCTCCATCTCCATCTCCATCTCCATCTCCTCCATCTCCATCTCCATCTCCTCCATCTCCTCCATCTCCATCTCCTCCATCTCCATCTCCTCCATCTCCATCTCCTCCATCTCCTCCATCTCCATCTCCATCTCCTCCATCTCCTCCATCTCCATCTCCATCTCCATCTCCTCCATCTCCATCTCCTCCATCTCCTCCATCTCCATCTCCTCCATCTCCATCTCCTCCATCTCCATCTCCATCTCCTCCATCTCCATCTCCTCCATCTCCTCCATCTCCTCCATCTCCTCCCTCTCCCCCCTGCAGGAGATTCAGCTGCTGAAGAGCCACAAATGTGCCCGCTGGGAGACCGAGGGGGAGCGGGAGGAGACGCTGCAGAAGCTGCAGGTAAAGGTGGCAGGCCTGGCACCCCTGCCAGCCCAGGGGGCCGTGCCCATGTGCCCCTGGAGCCAGGGAGGTGCCCCTGGGCGAGGGCAGCAGCTCCCTTGGCATTTGGCATTGGCGGGGACGGTCACAGAGACCTTTGTGGCTCTGGGGGGTGCCCAAAACGGGGGGCAAAGGAGGTGCAGGGCAAGAGCCTGAACGAAAGGGAAGAACCACACACCTGCCCACACGTGTGCCCACAGAAGTGCCCACACATGTGCCCACACACATGTGCCCACACACATGTGCCCACACACACACGTGCCCACACACACACGTGCCCACACACGTGCCCACACACACGTGCCCACACACGTACCCACACACATGTGTGCCCACACACACGTGCCCACACACATGTGCCCCCACACACGTGCCCACACACACATGTGCCCACACACACGTGCCCACACATGTACCCACACACATGTGTGCCCACACACACCTGCCCACACACACCCACGTGCCCACACACACCTGCCCACACACACACACGTGCCCACACACACATGCCCACACACACACATGCCCACACACACGTGCCCACACACACGTGCCCACACACACGTGCCCACACACACGTGCCCACACACGTGCCCACACACACGTGCCCACACACACACGTGCCCACACACATGTGCCCACACACATGTGCCCACACACATGTACCCACACACATGTACCCACACACACGTGCCCACACACACGTGCCCACACACATGTGCCCACACACATGTACCCACACACACATGCCCACACACACGTGCCCACACCCGTGCCCACACATGTGCCCACACACACGTGCCCACACACGTGCCCACACACATGTGCCCACACACACATGTGCCCACAGAAGTGCCCACACACACATGTGCCCACACAGGTGCCTACACACGTGCGCACACACCTGTGCCCACACATGTGCCCACAGAAGTGCCCACACACACGTGCCCACACACATGTGCCCATGGGCAAGAGTGATGGGCACTCAGGCTGGGGGTGGGCACCCCGGGGTGGTGGCAGGGTTGTGATGGGCACCCTGGGATGGCCACAGGGCTGTCCTGGCACACAGGATGCCCTGGGGGTGGTGCTGGCACACAGGGCTGTGCTGGCACACAGGATGCCCTGGGGGTGGTGCTGGCACACAGGGCTGTGCTGGCACACGGGGTGCCCTGGGGGTGGTGCTGGCACACAGGGCTGTGCTGGCACACAGGGTGCCCCGGGGGTGGTGCTGGCACACAGGGCTGTGCTGGCACACAGGGTGCCCTGGGGGTGGTGCTGGCACACAGGGCTGTGCTGGCACACAGGGTGCCCTGGGGGTGGTGCTGGCACACAGGGCTGTGCTGGCACACAGGGTGCCCTGGGAGTGGTGCTGGCACACAGGGCTGTGCTGGCACACAGGGCGCCCTGGCAGTGGCTCAGCCCCCCGTGCCCGCTGTCCCTGGCAGGAACTGGAGGCCCGGAACGCCGAGCTGGAGCGGCGGCTGCAGTTGGCAGAGCAGAGCCTGGCAGAGAGCCTGGCAGAGCGGGACAAGGTGCAGAGTGAGGTGGCAAAGGTGGCAGAGCTGATGGACGTGAAGATCTTCGAGCTCAGCGAGATCCGCCAGGGACTGGCAAAGCTGGTGGAGGGCAACTGAGCGGGCACAGCCCTGGCAGCGGGCACGTGCCAGCCTGGCACTGTCCCCACAGCCACCAACAGCCTCCAGGCCTCTCTGGGCACCACCATACCAGCAGCTGCCTGGGCAGCCCACACGGTGCCCACCCATGCCGGGCACGGAGGAGGACCTGAGACCCCCAGTGCTGCCCTGGGGGCACCCCCAGCCCCAGCCACACCTCTCTGTGCCCTGGCACAGCCCAGAGGTGGCACTGTGCCCTACCCCAGCCCCTGCCACACTTCTCTGTGCCCTGGCACAGCCCAGAGGTGGCACTGGCACTGTGCCCTACCCCAGCCCCTGCCACACCTCTCTGTGCCCTGGCACAGCCCAAAGTTGGCACTGTGCCCTACCCCAGCCCCTGCCACACCACTCTGTGCCCTGGCACAGCCCAGAGGTGGCACTGTGCCCTACCCCAGCCCCTGCCACACCTCTCTGTGCCCTGGCACAGCCCAGAGGTGGCACTGGCACTGTGCCCTACCCCATCCCCAGCCACACCTCTCTGTGCCCTGGCACAGCCCAGAGGTGGCATTGGCACTGTGCCCTACCCCATCCCCTGCCACACCTCTCTGTGCCCTGGCACAGCCCAAAGGTGGCACTGTGCCCTACCCCAGCCCCTGCCACACCTCTCTGTGCCCTGGCACAGCCCAGAGGTGGCACTGTGCCCTCCTGCCAGCTGTGCCCTCCTGTTTTTACTCTTTTCTCGGGGAGGTGGCACTGTGCCACCTTTGGGGTGGGTTTTTGCCTTTTGCTGCCCCTTTTCCCCATCCCAAACCTTTCCCAAGAGGTGCCAGGCACGGTGCCCGCTGTCAGGAGCACCCCCGGTGCCCACCGTGCCCTCCCCCTCACCCTCCAGAAGGTTTCAAAGCCTTTGTTCATCTCACACCGGTGGCATCTTGGTGCCAACTCTCAGCTCGGCAGAGCAGAGGCTTGGCTGGCAAACGGGGCACCCCCGAGGGCATGGGCACCGAGCTGCTGGGTTGGCACCTTTCTGGGCCTGCCAGGGCTGCAGTTAATTGCAATTAAATGGAGTGGGCACGGTGGCACTTGGGTATCTGCTTTTATTTTGGGAAGGGCATTTTACATCGGGAACCGATGCCCAGGGCACGGTGTGCCCTGATGGAAGGAGGGCAGGAGGGGCTGGCAGCAGCTGGCACTGTGCCCTCAGGGGCCTGGGGCATGTCTGGGCATCATCCCAGGTGTGGGAGAGTCCTTGGCATTGGGCAAACACTGAGGGAGGCTCATCCTGCAAAGCTGTGCCCTGCTGTGCCCACCATTCCTCCTGTGCCCATCATTCCTGCTGTGCCCATCCTTCCTCCTGTGCCCCCCCTTCCTGCTGTGCCCACCATTCCTACTGTGCCCATCATTCCTGCTGTGCCCACCATTTCTGCTGTGCCCACCATTCCTCCTGTGCCCATCCTTCCTCCTGTGCCCACCATTCCTGCTGTGCCCACCATTCCTCCTGTGCCCATCCTTCCTCCTGTGCCCACCATTTCTGCTGTGCCCATCCTTCCTCCTGTGCCCACCCTTCCTCCTGTGCCCACCATTCCTCCTGTGCCCATCCTTCCTGCTGTGCCCTCCATTTCTGCTGTGCCCACCATTCCTCCTCCTCCTCCTCCTCCTCTTCTTCCTCCTCCTCCTCCTCCTTCTCCTCCTCCTCCTCCTTCTCCTCCTCCTCCTCCTCTTCTTCCTCCTCCTCCTCCTCCTCCTCCTCCTCCTCCTCCTTCTCCTCCTCCTCCTTCTTCTCCTCTTCCTCCTCCTCCTCCTCCTCTTCTTCCTCTTCCTCCTCCTCCTCCTCTTCTTCCTCCTCCTCCTCCTCCTCCTCCTCCTCCTCCTCCTCCTCCTCCTTCTTCTCCTCTTCCTCCTCCTCCTCCTCCTCTTCTTCCTCTTCCTCCTCCTCCTCCTCTTCTTCCTCCTCCTCCTCCTCCTCCTCCTCCTCCTCCTCGCCCAGAGTTGCCCTCCTGGACCCCCTGGTGGATTTTCATTGCAGCGACTCCGAGGAGAGCCAAGAAAAGGAGATTTTAAGCAAGAGCTTAAAAACCTTTTTTCTTCTGCCCCCAAAAAACCTCCTCGGAGTGTTTGTTGTTGTCGGGAAGCCTCAAATCCGAGTTCCCCAACACGCTCCCTGGGTACCTTTCTGGGCACACACTGAGCGAGTCCTTTGTTTGCAGCCTCCAACTCGGGGAGGGGGGATTGGCAATTAAATGGTGTCATTAATGAGAATTAGGTGAGCTGAGCCTCGGGAGCTGCTGCTTTGGGGGTTACTTTTAGTGCAGGGACAGGCTGGGCACACTTGGCAGCACAGGGAGACCCTGGGGCACCAATTCCATGGGCACCAGAGACTGGCACCATCCAGAGACCCCCACCTCAAGGTGGGCACAGCCCCCAGGGTGGCCCCAGGGGGTTTAGGGCACCATCAACACCCCGTCAAGGTGGGCACGGCCCCCAGGGTGGCCCTGGGGCATTTTGGGGCACCATCAACACCCCCCTCAAGGTGGGCACGGCCCCCAGGGTGGCCCCGGGGGTTTTAGGGCACCATCAAAACCCCCTCAAGGTGGGCACAGCCCCCAGGGTGGCCCCGGGGGTTTAGGGCACCATCAACACCCCCTCGAGGTGGGCACAGCCCCCAGGGTGGCCCTGGGGCATTTTGGGGCACCATCAACACCCCCTCAAGGTGGGCACAGCCCTCAGGGTGGTCCTGGGGCATTTTGGGGCACCATCAACACCCCCTCGAGGTGGGCACAGCCCCCAGGGTGGCCCCAGGGGGTTTAGGGCACCATCAAGACCCCCCTCAAGGTGGGCACAGACCCCAGAGTGGCCCCGGGGGTTTAGGGCACCATCAACACCCCCTCGAGGTGGGCACAGCCCCCAGGGTGGCCCCGGGGCTTTAGGGCACCGTCAACACCCCCTCAAGGTGGGCACAGCCCCCAGGGTGGCCCCGGGGGGTTTAGGGCACCATCAACACCCCCTCAAGGTGGGCACAGCCCCCAGGGTGGCCCCGGGGGGTTTAGGGCACCATCAACACCCCCTCAAGGTGGGCATGGCCCCCAGGGTGGCCCCGGGGATTTGGGGCAGGACTGGGGGAGGATGAGGAAGGTCAGGACTGGGGGAGGATGAGGAAGGTCAGGACTGGGAGAGGATGAGGAAGGTCAGGACTGGGGGAGGATGAGGAAGGTCAGGACTGGGAGAGGATGAGGAAGGTCAGGACTGGGGGAGGAAGAGAAGGATCAGGACTGTGGGAGGATGAGGAGGGTCAGGACTGGGGGAGGAAGAGGAAGGTCAGAACTGTGGAGGATGAGGAAGGTCAGAACTGGGGGAGGATGAGGAAGGCCAGGACTGTGGGAGGATGAGGAAGGTCAGAACTGTGGAGGATGAGGAAGGTCAGGACTGTGGAGGATGAGGAGGGTCAGGACTGGGGGAGGATGAGGAAGGTCAGGACTGGGGGAGGAAGAGAAGGATCAGGACTGGGGGAGGATGAGGAGGGTGAGGAAGAGGAGGGTGAGGATGAGGAGGGGGAGGAAGAGAAGGATCAGGACTGGGGGAGGATGAGGAGGGTGAGGACCGGGGGCAGGGGGAGAAGGGTGAGGATGAGGAGGGTGAGGGAGAGGAGGGTGAGGATGAGGAGGGTGAGGATGAGGAGGGTGAGGAAGGCCAGCACTGTGCCCACCACCCCCAGCGCAGGTTCACGGTCCAGCAGGAGCAGATGCAGCAGATGCCGAATTGTTTCCATGGCAGCGGCTCCAGGGAAGCCCCAAACCCCCCTCGGGCTGCAGGAGGGGCTGGAGCGGAGCCAGGGCAGGAGCGGGACGGTGGGATGGGAATTCCTCAATCCAACTGAAGGCATTTCCCACCTTTTCCTGCTCAGCCATTCCCGACGTGCCGATCTGAGGCAGAGCAGCCCCAGCACCGCCCCTGGGGCCAATCCAAAGGAATTCCGAATAAAGGATGGGAGACAAAGCCTTGGATCGACCCCACGCGTGGCAGGAGGGAGAGAAACCCCCACCGGGGTCCTGGGAGGGAGGGTCGGGACGTGTCTGGGAGAGGGAGGCAGAGACAGACACTCCAGGGAAGGTGGATTTTAATCCCCTCCTAAAAGGGCCTCCCCAAATCAGCATCATTTGGGATTCACAAAGCTCCGACCTTCTGCTGCGACAGCGACAGCGACAGCGACAGCGACAGCGACAGCGACAGCGACAGCGACAGCGACAGCGACAGCCCAGGCGGGGATTTTCCTTCCCGGAGGGCACCCAGGACAAAGGGACGGGTTGGGGCACCACCATCTCCCTCTCCTGGTGCCACCACCCCCATGTCACCACCCCGGTGTCACCACCCCAGCAGGACACGGAGCTGCAGCTCTCGCTTCTGGATAAGTTGAGGGATGCAGGATTTCCCTTCCCAGAGGTAACTCAGGACAAAGGGACAGGTTGGGGCATCACCAACCCCTTCCCCTGGTGCCACCACCTCCAATGTCACTACCCCTGTGCCACTACCCCCATGTCACCACCCCAGTGTCACTATTCCCAGCAGGACACGGAGCTGCAGCTCTCGCTCCTGGATAAGTTGAGGGATGGAGGATATTCCTTCCCGGAGGTCACTCAGAACAAATGGACATGTTGAGGCATCACCAACGCCTTCCCCTGGTGCCACCACTCCCCATGTCACCACCCCGGTGTCACCACCCCAGTGTCACTATTCCCAGCAGGACATGGAGCTGCAGCTCTCGCTTCTGGATAAGTTGAGGGATGCAGGATTTCCCTTCCCGGAGGTCACTCAGGACAAAGGGCAGGTTGGGGCATCACCAACTCCCTCACCTGGTGGCACCACCCCCATGTCACCACCCCGGTGTCACCACCCCCCAATGTCACCACCCCACGTCACCACCCCCATCGCTCCTGGATGGATTGAGGGATGGAACACCCACAACGAGTTCAATCCTTCTCCAGGTCTGGAAACAAACCCCATTTTAGCTCCCAAAAAAGTTCTGCTCCCCAAAGGTCCCAGTTCCCCAAAGCCCCAAATCAAACATCAGTCACATCTTCCAATAAATATTTATTTGGGCACTGGCCACAAATTAATATTTTTTAAAGCCAGAGGAGACAAAGAGAAGATTTTAAAGGCCCTGAGGATCAGAGGTGGCCAAACTCTGGGATTTTTCTGTCTCCACAGGGAAACTCCAGTGGGTTTTAGGAGAGCTCAACCCCCTCTGGCATAACCAAAACCACACAGGGAGCTCCAAAACCTCCCTCTGGATCTCTGGGTGGCACAAAAAAACCAGGAATTTTGCTCCTGGAGAATCTTCCGTGCCTTGGAATTCAGGGATCATCCAGGAAAACGGGGTCTTGATCTCCAAAACCTGCAATCCCTGGGGATAAACCAGGGCAGGAAAATGCCAGGCAGGAATTTCAGCGGGATGGATGAACCTTCCAGGAAAGCTGAGGAGCAAGAGAAGCTCCAGGGATTTTCCCCTTGGGAAAGGCTGGGCTGGGGCACGGAGAGGCTGAGCTTGTTCTGTCACACCAGTTTCAGCCTCTTGGCTGTTGATCTGAGTGGCAGTGCCAGCCCTGGGAGGGACAGCAGGGCCTGAGGTGGGCACAGAGGAGCTTTGTGTGCCCAAGAATCCAGGGCTGGGAGAGGGAAACATCCTCTTGGGAGACACTGCCCAGCCTGCCAGGAATGGCCCAGCCAGGAAGGTGGGGGAGAAAAAGCTTCTCCCTGAGAGTGGAATTCCCAGAGAATCCAAGGCTGTTCCATCCCTGGGAGTGACCAAGGCCAGGCTGGAGAAGAGAAGCTCCAGAGAGACCTCAGAGCCTTTCCAGGAGGCTCCAGGAGAGCTGGAGGGACTTGGGACAAGGGATGGAGGGACAGGACACAGGGAATGACTTCCCATGGACAGAGGGGATATTGGGAAGGAATTCCTGGGAGGGAGAGTGCAGAGGGGCTGGGATGGAATTCCCAGAGAATCCTTGGCTGCCCCATCCCTGGGAGTGCCCAAGGCCAGGCTGGACCAACCTGGGACAGTGGGAGGTGTCCCTGCCCAGGGCAGGGCTGGCACTGGGTGGGCTTGGAGGTCCTTCCAACCCAACCCAGTCTGGGATTCTCTGATTCCATGAACATGGTGAGAGGATGGTGTGAAGATGGGACCAACCTAAAGGGGCTCCAGGAGAGCTGGAGAAGGACTTGGGACAAGGGATGGAGGGACAGGACACAGGGAATGACTTCCCATGGACAGAGGGCTGGGATAGGTGGGATATTGGGAAGGAATTTCTGGCTGGGAGGGAAAGGAATCCCAGAGAATCCATGGCAGCTCCATTCCTGGGAGTCTCCAAGGCCAGACTGGAGAAGAGAAGTTCCAGGGAGACCTGAGAGCTCCTTCCAGAGTCTAAAGGAGCTTCAGGAGAGCTGGAGAGGGAGTGGGGACAAGGGATGGAGGGACAGGACACAGGGAATGGCTTCCCATGGACAGGTGGGATATTGGGAAGGAATTCCTGGCTTTGAGGGCGGGGAGGGGCTGGAATGGAATTCCCAGAGGATGCTCCACCCCTGGGAGTGTCCAAGGTCAGGCTGGAGCAACCTGGGACAGTGGGAGGTGTCCCTGCCCATGGCAGGGCTGGCACTGGGTGAGCTTGGAGGTCCTTCCAACCCAACCCAGTCTGGGATTCTCTGATTCCATGAACATGGTGAGAGGGTGGTGTGAAGATGTGACCAACCTAAAGGGGCTCCAGGAGAGCTGGAGAGGGACTTGGGACAAGGGATGGAGGGACAGGACACAGGGAATGGCTTCCCATGGACAGATGGGATATTGGGAAGGAATTCCTGGCTGGGAGGGAAAGGAATCCCAGAGAATCCATGGCTGCTCCAGCCCTGGGAGTGTCCAAGGTCAGGTTGGAGAAGAGAAGGTTCCAGGGAAACCTCAGAGCCCCTTCCAGAGCCTGAAGGGGCTCCAGGAGAGCTGGAGAGGGATCTGGGACAAGGGATGGAGGGACAGGACACAGGGAATGGCTTCCCATGGACAGGTGGGATATTGGGAAGGAATTCCAGGCTGGGAAGGGGCTGGCCCAGGTTATTCCATGGATGTGCCACCCCTGGAAGTGCCCAAGGCCAGGCTGGAGCACCCTGGGCTGGTGGTGGCACTGGATGGGCTTGGAGTCCAACCCAAACCCATCTGGGAATTTGGGATTCTTCCCTCCTCCCACCCCCCTCCTTCCCCAGCACTGACTCCACTCAGAACTGTCCACAAGGGAATGTGTTCCAGGCCAATATTCCCAAGGATGTTGGGATCAGTCCCAGCAGCTCCTGGGATGTCACTGCTCCTCTGGTGCCACCTTCTTGGTCCTCCTCTCCATCCTCTTCCTCATCTTCCTCCTGAGCTGCAGCTGCTTCTTCCTCTCCAGGCTCTGCTGCACCTTCTCCCGACACTCCTTGTTCTTCTTCTTGATCTTGGCCAGCTCTGCCTTCCTCTTGGCCTCCAGCTCTGGGTCCTGTGGCACAGGGGGCACTCAGGTGCCAATCCCAGGGGGCACTCAGGTGCCAATCCCAGGGGGGCACTCTGGTGCCAACCCCAGGGGCAGCACTCAGGTGCCAATCCCGGGGGGCACTCAGGTGCCAATCCCAGGGTGACACTCTGGTGCCAATCCCAGGGGGGCACTCTGGTGCCAATCCCAGGGGGGCACTCTGGTGCCAAGCCCAGGGGGGACCCCTGGTGCCAATCCCAGGGGGGCACTCTGGTGCCAAGCCCAGGGTGACACTCTGGTGCCAATCCCAGTACAGCACTCTGGTGCCAATCCCAGGGGGGCACTCTGATGCCAATCCCAGTACAGCACTCTGGTGCCAAGCCCAGGGGGGCACTCTGGTGCCAATCCCAGGAGGGCACTCTGGTACCCATCCCAGGGCAGCACTCTGATGCCATTCTCAGGGGCAGCACTCTGGTACCAATCCCAGGGAGACACTCTGGTGCCAGCACTCTGGTGCCAATCCCAGGGTGACACTCTGGTGCCATTCCCAGGGGGGCACTCTGGTGCCAGCACTCTGGTACCAATCCCAGGGTGACACTCTGGTGCCAATCCCAGGGTGACACTCTGGTGCCATTCCCAGGGTGACACTCTGGTGCCAGCACTCTGGTGCCAATCCCAGGGTGACACTCTGGTACCAATCCCAGGGTGACACTCTGGTGCCAGCACTCTGGTGCCAATCCCAGGGTGACACTCTGGTACCAATCCCAGGGTGACACTCTGGTGCCAGCACTCTGGTACCAATCCCAGGGTGACACTGGTGCCAATCCCAGGGCAACACTCTGGTGCCAATCCCAGGGTGGCACTCTGGTGCCATTCCCAGGGTGACACTCTGGTGCCAGCACTCTGGTGACAATCCCAGGGGCAGGGGCAGCACCAGGTGCCCCCCAGGGCTGAAGGGGCAGCAAAACTCAGGCCCTTCCCTTTCCCTTCCCATTTTTAATACCAAAATATTGACTCAAATAATAAGAAATTAATAATTAAAAGCAAACTAAACCTCCACCCCCCGAGGGGAGCGGGGCCTGTCCCTCCCTCTCCACCCCTGGAGCTGCTCCAGCACCAACTCTCACCTTCCCCTCAAGGATCAGCTGTTTCCTCTTGTTTATTTCTTTCTTCTCATCAAAGTCCATCCCCTCCAGCTCCTGGGGAAGGAAAAGCCCAAGAGGACACTCAGGGAGGACCCAAAGGCACCATTTCAACCCCAAGGAGCAACAAAAGTCTCTTCAAACCCCAAGCCCGCCCTCTCCGGACACGTCCAGGAGGTCCTGAAGGACCTGCCCAACGTTCTGGGCAAAGGGACACTCACGATCTCACACTCCCTCCTGGTGACGTTGACTTGGGTGAGGATGTTCAGCACGTTCTGCTCCTCCACGGGGAACTCCTGCAGCTTCAGATCTGAGCCAGGAGAGACATTGGGACACCAGGAGGTTGGGCACCAACTCCAGGGGCAGGTCCTCAAGTGGTGAAGAACCCACTGTCGTGGTTCCTCTGCTCCTCAGGGGGATTGTTCTCACATGGTTTGCTCCTCAACTGGTGCAGAACCCACTGTGGTGGTTCCTCTGCTCCTCAGGGGGATTGTTCTCACATTTTGGTCCCCAAGTGGTGAAGAACCCACTGTGGTTCTTCTGCTCCTCAGGGTGGGAATTATTGTCACATTTTGGTCCCCAACTAGTGAAGAACCCACTGTGGTTCTTCTGCTCCTCAGGGTGGGGATTGTTGTCACCCTCAAGTGCTGAAGAACCCACTGTGGTGGTTCCTCTGCTCCTCAGGGGGATTGTTCTCACATTTTGGTCCCCAACTGGTGCAGAACCCACTGTGGTGGTTCCTCTGCTCCTCAGGGGGATTGTTCTCACATGTTTTGCTCCTCAACTGCTGAAGAACCCACTGTGGTTCTTCTGCCCCTCAGGGTGGGGATTGTTGTCACCCTCAAGTGCTGAAGAACCCACTGTGGTGGTTTCTCTGCTCCTCTGGGGGATTTTCTCACATGTTTTGGTCCCCAACTAGTGAAGAACCCACTGTGGTGGTTCTTCTCCTCAGGGTGGGGATTACTGTCACCCTCAACTAGTGAAGAACCAACTGTGGTTCTTCTGCTCCTCAGGATGGGGATTGTTGTCACCCTCAACTGGTGAAGAACCCACTGTGGTTCTTCTGCTCCTCAGGGGGATTGTTCTCACATGTTTTGGTCCCCAGCTGGTGAAGAACCCACTGTGGTGGTTCCTCTGCTCCTCAGGGTGGGGATTGTTGTCACCCTCAACTGTTGAAGAACCCACTGTGGTGGTTCCTCTGCTCCTCAAGGGGGGATTATTGTCACATGTTTAGTTCCTCAACTGCTGAAGAACCCACTGTGGTTCTTCTGCTCCTCAGGGGGATTGTTCTCACATTTTGGTCCCCAACTGATGGAGAACCCACCAGAAGCAGCAGGAGGACAAAGAGCTCCTGCCTGGCACACTCAGGGTGTTCCTGCTCTTTGCCAACCTTTGCCACCCAGGAAGAGGAACCTGAGGACACACTCAGGGTGTTCCTGCTCTTTGCCAACCTTTGCCACCCAGGGAAGAGGAACCTGAGGACACACTCAGGGTGTTCCTGCCCTTTGCCAACCTTTGCCACCCAGGGAAGAGGAACCTGAGGACACACTCAGGGTGTTCCTGCCCTTTGCCAACCTTTGCCACCCAGGGAAGAGGAACCTGAGGACACACTCAGGGTGTTCCTGCCCTTTGCCAACCTTTGCCACCCAGGGAAGAGGAACCTGAGGACACACTCAGGGTGTTCCTGCCCTTTGCCAACCTTTGCCACCCAGGGAAGAGGAACCTGAGGACACACTCAGGGTGTTCCTGCCCTTTGCCAACCTTTGCCACCCAGGGAAGAGGAACCTGAGGACACACTCAGGGTGTTCCTGCCCTTTGCCAACCTTTGCCACCCAGGGAAGAGGAACCTGAGGACACACTCAGGGTGTTCCTGCCCTTTGCCAACCTTTGCCACCCAGGGAAGAGGAACCTGAGGACACTCTCAGGGTGTTCCTGCTCTTTGCCAACCTTTGCCACCCAGAGAAGAGGAACCTGAAGTTCTGGATTTGGGGGAATGAGAAGACAGAGGACAAAGGGCACTCACTGATCTCCTCCTCGATGGCATGGACCAGGTGGATGTCATACTGTGTCACCAGGGTGATGGCGATGCCCTTCCTGCCTGCAGGGGGCAAACACAGCCATGCTGAGCCCTGGCAAGGGCAGATGGGCACAACCCACCCCAAATCCAGTCCAGCCTGGGGCACCCTGAGCTGCTCAGAGGGGTCTGGGGTGATCCATCCCTGCAGTGCCAAGGGAAGATCCTGGTGATCCATCCCTGCAGTGCCAAGGGAAGATCCTGGTAATCCATCCCTGCAATGCCAAGGCAGGATCCTGGTGATGCCAGTGGAGCTGGCACTGCCTGAGGAGCTGGCACAACTCCTGGCACAGCTCCTGGTGATGGCAGTGGAGCTGGCACTGCCTGGGGAGCTGGCACAGGTCCTGGCACAGCTCCTGATTATGCCGGTGGAGCTGGCACTGCCTAGGGAGCTGGCACAACTCCTGGCACAGCTCCTGGTGATGGCAGTGGAGCTGGCACTGCCTGAGGAGCTGGCACAACTCCTGGCACAGCTCCTGGTGATGCCAGTGGAGCTGGCACTGGTCCTGGCACAGCTCCTGGTTATGCCAATTGAGCTGGTACTGCCTGAGGAGCTGGCACAACTCCTGGCACAGCTCCTGCCCCCCACCCCAGGGCCCAGCCCCTCCCTGCATGCCAGTCCCCCCTGTGGGCACCCTCCTGCTCACCAGCACGGGCTGTCCTGCCCACCCTGTGGATGTAGATCTTGGGCAGGCCGGGCGTGTTGTGGTTGATGACAACTTGGACTGTGGGAATGTCCAACCCTCTGGAATTCCGGGAGAAACAGGGGCAGGATTAGTATCATGGAATTAGAAAATTCCAGAGTTGTTTGGATTGGAAAGGACCGTAAAGATCATCCAGTGCCAAGCCTGCCCTGGCCAGGGGCACCTCCCACTGTGCCAGGGGGACCTGCAGCAGAGCCCATGTTTGGGCAGCAGAGCCCATGGTGGGCACAGCAGAGCCCATGGGGGGCAGCAGAGCCCATGGTGGGCACAGCAGAGCTCATGGGGGGCAGCAGAGCCCATGGGGAGCAGCAGAGCCCATATCTGGGCAGCAGAGCACATGGTGGGCACAGCAGAGCCCATGTTTGGGCAGCAGAGCCCATGGTGGGCACAGCAGAGCCCATGGGGGGCACAGCAGAGCCCATGGGGGGCACAGCAGAGGCCATGGGGGGCACAGCAGAGGCCATGGGGGGCACAGCAGAGCCCATGGTGGGCAGCAGAGCCCATGGTGGGCACAGCAGAACCCATGGGGGGCACAGCAGAGCCCATGGTTGGGCACAGCAGAGCCCATGGGGGGCAGCAGAGCCCATGGTGGGCACAGCAGAGCCCATGGTTGGGCAGCAGAGCCCATGGTTGGGCACAGCAGAGCCCATGGTTGGGCAGCAGAGCCCATGGGGGGCAGCAGAGCCCATGGTGGGCACAGCAGAACCCATGGGGGGCACAGCAGAGCCCATGGTTGGGCAGCAGAGCCCATGGTTGGGCACAGCAGAGCCCATGGTGGGCACAACAGAGCCCATATCTGGGAAGCAGAGCACATGGTGGGCACAGCAGAGTCCATGTTTGGGCAGCAGAGCCCATGGTGGGCACAGCAGAGCCCATGGGGGGCAGCAGAGCCCATGGGGGGCACAGCAGAGCCCATGATGGGCACAGCAGAGTCCATGGGGGGCAGCAGAGCCCATGGGGAGCAGCAGAGCCCATGTTTGGGCACAGTAGAGCTCATGGTGGGCACAGCAGAGCCCATGTTTGGGCACCGCAGAGCCCATGGGGGGCACAGCAGAGCCCATGTTTGGGCACAGTAGAGCTCATGTTTGGGCACAGTAGAGCCCATGGGGGGCAGCAGAGCCCGTGTTTGGGCAGCAGAGCCCATGGGGGGCACAGCAGAGCCCATGTTTGGGCAGCAGAGCCCATGGTGGGCACAGCAGAGCTCATGGGGGGCAGCAGAGCCCATGGGGAGCAGCAGAGCCCATGTTTGGGCAGCAGAGCCCATGGTGGGCACAGCAGAGCCCATGGTGGGCACAGCAGAGCCCATGTTTGGGCAGCAGAGCCCATGGGGGGCACAGCAGAGGCCATGGGGGGCAGCAGAGCCCATGGTTGGGTACAGTAGAGCTCATGGTGGGCACAGCAGAGCCCATGTTTGGGCAGCAGAGCCCATGGGGGGCACAGCAGAGCCCATGGTTGGGCACGGTAGAGCTCATGGTGGGCACAGCAGAGCCCATGGTTGGGCAGCAGAGCCCATGGTTGGGCACAGTAGAGCTCATGGTGAGCACAGCAGAGCCCATGGTTGGGCAGCAGAGCACATGGCTGGGCACAGAAGAGCTCATGGTGGGCACAGCAGAGCCCATGATGGGCACAGCAGAGCCAATGGTGGGCACAGCAAAGACCATATTTGGGTAGCAGAGCCCATGGTGGGCAGCAGAGCCCATGTTTGGGCAGCAGAGCCCATGGTGGGCAGCAGAGCCCACGTTTGGGCAGTAGTGCCCACCCTGGGCAGCAGTGCCCATGTTTGGGCAGCAGTGCCCACCTTTGGCAGCAGTGCCCACCCTGGGCAGCAGTGCCCATGTCCTTACCTGGCAGCAACATCAGTGGCAATGAGAATCTTGAAGATGCTGGATTTGAACTTGGCCAAAGCTGCAAATCGTTGTCTCTGTGAAGAGAAGAGTCTGAGGTTGGCACTTGGATGCCCAGGAGCTGCAGGACCTGGGGCTCTCTCCCTGGAAGGTGCCCCCTGGAAGGTGCCACCTCCCACAGGTGCCCACCTGCTTCATCATGGAATGCAGAGCCACAGAGGGGAAGTTGAACCTCCTCAGCATCATGTTCAACACTTGGCAGTCCCTTGGAGGAAGAGGAAGAGAAGATTGACCAGGATGGGCCAAGGGGCATCTCCCACCAGCCCTGGGTGCTCCTTGGGCACCTCCAGGGATGGGCACCCTGTGCCAGGGCCCAGCTGGAAGGCAGCCCTGAGGAGCAGCCCCACTCACTTGCAGGTTTTGGTGAAGATGATGATGGCCCAGTCCTCGTGCTGGTCCTGGAAGGTCTGCACCAGGTGCACCAGGTGGGCATCCTTCACCACCTCGGGCACCAGCACGTAGCGCTGGTCCAGCTCAGCCACTGTCCTCACCCTGGCACGGGGGGGCACCACGTGGGGACCCACAGAATGTCCGGTCACTGAGGCTGGCAAAGCCCCCCCAGCCCACGGAGCCCACCCTGTGCCCGGTGCCCACCTTGGAAAAGCCCTCCCAGCCCATGGAGCCCACCCTGTGCCTGGTGCCCACCTTGGCAAAGCCCTCCCAGCCCATGGAGCCCACCCTGTGCCCGATGCCCACCTTGGAAATGCCCTCCCAGCCCATGGAGCCCACACTGTGCCCAATGCCCACCTTGTTCCCCAGCCCATGGAGCCCACCCTGTGCCCGATGCCCACCTTGGCAAAGCACTGCCAGCCCATGGAGCCCACCCTGTGCCCGATGCCCACCTTGGCAAAGCCCTGCCAGCCCATGGAGCCCACCCTGTGCCCGATGCCCACCTTGGCAAAGCACTGCCAGCCCATGGAGCCCCCCCTGTGCCCGATGCCCACCTTGACAAAGCCCTCCCAGCCCATGGAGCCCACCCTGTGCCCGATGCCCACCTTGTTCCCCAGCCCATGGAGCCCACCCTGTGCCCGATGCCCACCTTGTCCCCCAGACCAGAGCACTGAGTGCCACGGCCAGTCCTGCCTTGGGCACCTCCAGGGCTGGGCACTCCAAACCTCCCTGAGCAGCCCCTTCCAATATTTACCAACCCTTCCCATGAGGAAACTCCTCCTGATGCCCAACCTGACCCTCCCCTGGCACAACTGGTGGCTGTGCCCTCTTGTCCTGCCCCTGTGCCCTGGAGCAGAGCCCGACCTGCCCTGGCTCCCCGCTCCTGGCAAGGAGAGCAAAAAGGTCCCCCCTGAGCCTCCTTTTCTCCAGGCTGAGCCCCCCCAGGTCCCTCAGAAGTTCTCCAGACCTTCTCCTGCTCCTCCAGCCCCTCAAGGTCCTCCTTGCCCCCAAGGTGCCCCCAGCAGCAGGTGGCACAGTAAGGACACCCATGAACAGAGAGAAACCAGGACTCCCTGGCACTCACTCAGTCTCAGCCTCCCAGAAGAAGGGCCTGTTGGCAGCCAGGCCCCTGAGCTGGCTCAGGGTGGCAGTGAGGGTGGCACTGAACAGCAGGGTCTGGCGCTTTGCGGGCACCTCCTCCAGGATGAGCTCCAGGTCGGCACTGAAGTCGGCACAGCCCTGTTCCAGCAGCCTGTCAGCCTCATCCAGCACCTGGGCACGGGCACAGCTCAGGGCACAGCCAGCTGGCAGCACCCACAGGTGTCCCAGTTCGGCAGCTGGGACCAGTTTATCCCTGTGTGGGTGTGCCCAAAGCTGGGCATTCTAAACCCTCTGGGCCAGTGCCCAGGAACTGTTCCCAATGGCCCATTGGCAGCAGCTGCCCAGGGCACAGCTGAGCCCTCAGGGGGTGAGATGGGTGGGAAAGGGCCCTGTGGGACAGGGGAGGGTTCCAGGGTGGGTGTCACAGACAGGGGAGGGTTCCAAGGTGGGTGTCACAGACCCTGTGGGACAGGGGAGGGTTCCAGGGTGGGTGTCACAGACAGGGGAGTGTTCCAAGGTGGGAGTGAAAGGGCCTTGTGGGACAGGGGAGAGTCCCAGGTGGGTGTCACAGACAGGGGCGTGTCCCAGGTGGGTGTCACAGACAGGGGAGTGTTCCAAGGTGGGTGTGAAAGGGCCTTGTGGGACAGCGGAGAGTCCCAGGTGGGTGTCACAGACAGAGGAGGGTTCCAAGGTGGGTGTCACAGGGCTCTGTGTGGCAGGGGAGGGTTCCAAGGTGGGTGTCACAGACAGGGGAGTGTTCCAGGGTGGGTGGGAAAGGGCCCTGTGGGACAGGGGAGTGTCCCAGGTGGGTGTCACAGACAGGGGAGTGTCCCAAGGTGGGTGTCACCTCTGTGGGACAGGGGAGTGTTCCAGGGTGGGTGTCACAGAGCCCTGTGGGACAGGCGAGTGTCCCAGGTGGGTGTCACAGACAGGGGAATGTTCCAGGTGGGTGTCACAGACAGGGGAATGTTCCAGGTGGGTGTCACAGACAGGGGAGTGTCCCAGGTGGGTGTCACAGACAGGGGAGTGTTCCAGGGTGGGTGTCACAGACAGGGGAGTGTTCCAAGGTGGGTGTCACAGACAGGGGAGTGTCCCAGGTGGGTGTCACAGACAGGGGAGTGTCCCAGGTGGGTGTCACCTCTGTGGGACAGGGGAATGTTCCAAGGTGGGTGTCACAGACAGGGGAGTGTTCCAGGGCGGGTGTCACAGAGCCCTGTGGGACAGGGGAGTGTCCCAGGTGGGTGTGACAGACAGGGGAGTGTCCCAGGGTGGGTGTGACAGACAGGGGAGTGTCCCAGGTGGGTGTCACAGACCCTGGCAGAGGAGCTGGGAGAACTGCCCTGCAGGGAGTCCTTGGCACCTCCACACCCACCTGAGGGCTCAGCTCTGCCCATGGGCCAGCAACGATTCCAAAATCCCCCCTGACTGCCAGAGTCAGATCCCCCAGTGTGGAACTCCCTGCCCTGGGGGAGGCTCTGGGGGCTCCCACCCAAACCTGAGGGGAGAGAATCGTGGGGTGTGGGGACTTCTGGAACCACTTGTGGGATCCAAAGGAGGAGCAGACCCTGGACAGGAGGAGCCACCACTCTGGCCCAGACTGTGCCATCATCTGCACCAACAGGTTTGTCCCTTCCTTTTCCTTTGGCCTCGGGGGAACCACGTGGGGCTCAGCACAGGGGCCACCAAACCCCCCTGTGTTTGTGCCCCAGGGGGTGGGTGGCACTGCTGGGGTTGGGGGTTAAACCCAATTCCTCTTTGTGCCATTGCATTCATTGTAATATTGTTATTAAATTGTAACTCTGACTTATAATCTCCTTCATGTTGGGTTCATTTCTCCTGCCTGTTTATCTTTAAATCAGCACCCACAGGGCATCCCAAAAAAAAAAAAAAACCCTTGGGAATCTCACCAGGAATCGAATCTTCTTGAGGCTGAAGGTGGTGGAGCTGCGCAGGTGATCTGCCAACCTGCCCGGGGTGGCAACCACCACGTGGGGCTTCCTGGCCAGCTCCAGGGCCTGGGCCACCATGTCTGCAGCAGGGCATGGAAAACAGGGCATGGAAAAGATGCCAGGGGTCACAGCTGGCTGGGCAGCCACAGGGAACAGCAGGGGGGGTTCAAATGTGGGGCAAACTGGGGGGGTGGGCAGGGCCAGCAGGGAGGGAGTCCTGGGGCACAAAGGGACATCTTGGGGGGCACAAAGGGACATCTGGGGGGGCACAAAGGGATTCCTGGAGGGGTAAGTGGAGCACAAAGGGACATCTTGGGGGGCACAAAGGGATTCCTGGGGGGTAAGTGGAGCACAAAGGGACATCTTGGGGGGCATAAAGGGATTCCTGGGGGGGGGGAAGTGGAGCACAAAGGGACATCTTGGGGGGAGGGGCACAAAGGGACATCTGGGGGGGGGGGCACAAAGGGACATCTGGGGGGGGGGGCACAAAGGGGGGCACAAAGGGATTCCTTGGGGGGCACAAAGGAGGGCACAAAGGCATTCCTTGGGGGGCACAAAAGGGGGCACAAAGGCATTCCTTGGGGGGCATAAAGGGGGGCACAAAGAGATTCCTTGGGGGCACAAAGGGATTCCTTGGGGGGCACAAAGGGACTCCTTGGCAGGGGATTCCTTGGGGGGCACAAAGGGGGGCACAAAGGGATTCCTTGGGGGCACAAAGGGATTCCTTGGGGGGCACAAAGGGGGGCACAAAGGCATTCCTTGGGGGGCACAAAGGAGGGCACAAAGGCATTCCTTGGGGGGCACAAAAGGGGGCACAAAGGCATTCCTTGGGGGGCATAAAGGGGGGCACAAAGAGATTCCTTGGGGGCACAAAGGGATTCCTTGGGGGGCACAAAGGGACTCCTTGGCAGGGGATTACTTGGGGGGCACAAAGGGATTTCTGGGGGGGCACAAAGGGATTCCTGGAGGGGGAATACTTGGGGGGCACAAAGGGATTCCTGGAGGGGTACAAAGGGACCCCTTGGGGGTGCACAAAGGGGGGCACAAGGGGATTCCTTGGAGGGGCACAAAGGGATTCCTTGGGGGGCACAAAGGGATTCCTTGGGGGGCACAAAGGGGGGCACAAAGGGGTTCCTTGGGGGGCACAAAGGGGGGCACAAAGGCATTCCTTGGGGGGCACAAAGGGATTCCTTGGGGGGCACAAAGGGACTCCTTGGGGGGCACAAAGGGACTCCTTGGGGGGCACAAAGGGATTCCTGGGGGGGGGGAATACTTGGGGGGCACAAAGGGATTCCTGGGGGGGGAATACTTGGGGGGCACAAAGGGACATCTTGGAGGGCAGAAAGGGATTCCTGGGGGGGTACAAAGGGACCCCTTGGGGGGGCACAAAGGGGGGCACAAGGGGATTCCTTGGAGGGGCACAAAGGGATTCCTTGGAGGGCACAAAGGGGGGCATAAAGGGATGCTTTGGGGGGCACAAAGGGATGCTTTGGGGGGCACATTCCAGGGTCTCCCTCCTCCCTCCCACCCCCCACACCAGGGGGCCCAGAGGGTGGTGCCCCCAGACTCACCAAGGCCACCCACCACCACACAGTCCCTGAGGCCCAGAGGCTTCCCCAGCACCCGGAACTGCTCCGCGATCTGAGACGCCAGTTCCCTGTGGGGGGGACAGCTCAGGGACAGGGACAGGGGAGGGACAGGGACAGGGGAGGCACAGGGAGGGGACAGGGACAGGGACAGGGGAGGGACAGGGACAGGCACAGGGGAGGGACAGGGAAAGGGGAGGGACAGGGGAGGGACAGGGAAAGGGGAGAGACAGGGGAGGGACAGGGACAGGGACAGGGGAGGGACAGGGACAGGGACAGGGGAGGGACAGGGACAGGGACAGCTCAGGGACAGGGATAGGGGAGGGACAGGGACAGGGATAGGGGAGGGACAGGGACAGCCCAGGGGGCCGTGCCCGCTCCCCTTACCCACCCCGCAGTCCCTCCAGGGGTCATTGCAGGGGTCCCTCGGGTGTCCCTGAGTGGTCCCCGGGGGTCCCTGGGTGGTCCCAGGTGGTCACTGGGGGTCCCTGGGTGGTCCCTGTGAGGGTCCCCGGGTGTCTCTGGGGGTCCCTGTGGGTCCCCAAGGGTCCCTGGGTGTCCCCGGGGGTCCCTGGGTGGTCCCTGGGATTCCCTGGGGGTCCCTGGGTGTCCCCGGGGGGTCCCTGGGTGTCCCCGGGGGGTCCCCGGGGGTCCCTGGGTGTCCCCGGGGGTCCCTGGGTGGTCCCTGGGTGTCCCTGGGTGTCCCTGTGGGTCCCTGGGGGGTCCCTGGGGGGTCCCAGGGGGGTCCCTGTGGGTCCCTGGGGGTCCCTGGGATTCCCTGGGGGTCCCCGGGTGTCCCTGTGGGTCCCTGTGGGGTCCCTGGGTGTCCCTGTGGGTCCCCGGGGGTCCCTGGGTGTCCCCGGGGTCCCCGGGCAGTACCTGGGTGTCTCTGGGTGGTCCCTGGGGGTCCTCGGGGGTTCCTGTGGGGGGTCTCTCTGAGGCTCATTCTGGGTGTCCCTGGGGGTCCCTGGGTGGTCCCTGGGTGTCCCTGGGGGTCCCTGGTGGTCCCTGAGGGTCCCCGGGGGTCCTTGGGTGGTCCCTGGGGGTCCCCGGGTGGTCCCTGTGGGTCCCCGGGGGTCCCTGGGTGTCTCTGGGTGGTCCCTGGGGGTCCCCGGGGGTCTCTGGGTGGTCCCTGGGTGTCCCTGTGGGTCCCTGGGTGGTCCCTGGGTGTCCCTGGGTGGTCCCTGGGTGGTCCCTGGGTGGTCCCTGGGTGGTCCCTGGGTGGTCCCTGGGGGGGTCTCTCTGAGGGTCATTCCGGGTGTCCCTGGGTGGTCCCCGGGGGTCCCTGGGGGGTCTCTCTGAGGGTCATTCCGGGGGTCCCTGGGTGGTCCCTGGGTGTCCCTGTGGGTCCCCGGGTATCCCTGGGTGTCCCTGTGGGTCTCTGGGGGGTCCCTGGGTGTCTCTGGGTGGTCCCTGGGATTCCCTGGGTGTCTCTGGGTGGTCCCTGGGTGTCCCTGTGGGTCCCCGGGTATCCCTGGGTGTCCCTGGGGGTCCCTGGGTGTTCCCGGGGTCCCCGGGCGGTACCTGGTGGGGGTGAGCACGAGGCAGAAGATGCCGTAGGGATCCTCAGCCAGCACCTGCAGCACGGGCAGCACAAACGCCGCTGTCTTCCCACTGCCAGTCTGGGCACAGCCCATGCAGTCCCGCCCTGGGGGGCACGGGGGGCATCAGGGGGCAGGATGGGCACCGTGAGGGGCCTTTGCTGGGCATGGGAGAGGGTGGGGAGGGGAGGGGAGAGGGGAGGGGAGAGGGATGGGATGGGAAGGGAGAGGGAAGGGATGGGAGAAGGATGGGAGGGGAGAGGGAAGGGAGAGGGATGGGAAGGGAGAGGGATGGGAGGGGAGAGGGAAGGGAGGGGAGAGGGAAGGGAGGGGAGAGGGAAGGGAGGGGAGAGGGAAGGGAGGGGAGAGGGCTGGGAAGGGAGAGGGATGGGAGGGGAGAGGGAAGGGAGGGGAGAGGGAAGGGAGGGGAGAGGGAAGGGAGGGGAGAGGGAAGGGAGGGGAGAGGGAAGGGAGGGGAGAGGGAGAGGGATGGGAAGGGAGAGGGATGGGAAGGGAGAGGAAGGGAGGGGATGGGAGGGGAGAGGGATGGGAGGGGATGGGATGGGGGCCATGAGTGGTCGTTCCCGGGGGCACGAGGCTGTTCGTGGCGTCCCGGGGATGGGACAGGGCCTGTTCCCGGGCCGGGCCGGGGGTTCCCGTGAGCGGCCCATCCCCGGGCTGGCACAGGGCCCCTCATGGCCCATGGCCCCTCATGGCCCATTCCCGGACTGGCACAGGAACCCCCATGGCCCATGACCCCTCATGGCCCATCCCCGGGCTGGCACAGGGCCCCTCATGGCCCATGGCCCCCCATGGCCCATTCCCGGGCTGGCCCATGACCCCTCATGGCCCATTCCCGGGCTGGCACACGGCCCCCCATGGCCCATGACCCCTCATGGCCAATCTCGGGCTGGCACAGGACCCCTCATGGCCCATGGCCCCCCATGGCCCATTCCCGGACTGGCACAGGGCCCCTCATGGCCCATGGCCCCCCATGGCCCATTCCCGGACTGGCACACGGCCCCCCATGGCCCATTCCCGGGGTTCCCGTGAGCTCCCCCCGCTCCGGCGCGCCCCGCGGCCTCACCCTGCAGCACGGCCGGGATACAGGCGGCCTGCACGGGCGTGGGCCGGACGAGCCCGACCTGCCTCGCCTGCTCCGCCAGCCACGGCGCCAGCCCGAGCGCCCGGAACGCCGCCATGGCCGCCCCGGTGTGCGCCACGCCCGGCGCGCCGCGATGGCGTCACCGCCGCGAGAGCCGCCCATTGGCTGCCTCCCTCCGACCGCGTCGCGTCAGTGACGTCACTTCCCCTTCGCTCTCTTATTGGAGGTCGCCATGGAGACGGCGCTTCCGGGTTCGTGTCCGGGGCGCCATGGCGGGGACAGGAGGGGAGGCCGATGAACTGTTCGATCTCCGCAACAGCTTCTACATCGGCGCCTTCCAGGCCGCCATCAACGAGGCGCAGCGCGCCAAGGTGGCAGCGAGGCCGGGGGAGGGACGGAGGGAGGGAGGGAGGGAGGGAGGGAGGGAGGGAGGGAGGGAAGGAGGGCAGCGTTCGGGGGGCCGCGGGGTTGGCGCTCCCTGGGGGCCCATCGGGTCGGGCACTCCCTGAGGGTCTTTCGGGTCGGGCACACTCTGAGGGTCCATCGGGTCGGGCACACTCTGAGGGTCCATCGGGTCGGGCACACTCTGAGGGCCCTTTTTGGGGTCGGGCACCCCCCGAGGGTCCATCGGGTCGGGCACCCCCCGAGGGTCCATCAGGTTGGGCACCCTCTGAGGGTCTTTCGTGTCGGGCACCCTCTGAGGGCCCTTTTTGGGGTCGGGCACCCCCCGAGGGTCCATCGGGTCGGGCACACTCTGAGGGTCTTTCGGGCACCACCCGAAGGCCCATCGGGTCGGGCACCCTCTGAGAGTCTTTCGGGTCGGGCACCCTCTGAGGGCCCATCGGGTCGGGCACCCTCTGAGGGTCTTTCGGGCACCCCCCGAAGGCCCATCGGGTCGGGCACTCTCTGGGCGGGTGTGGCGATGCCCATCGGGTGTGGCGGTGCCCTCAGTGGGTGTGGCGGTGCCCAGCGGGTATGGCAGTGCCCGTCGGGTGTGGCAGTGCCCGTCGGGTGTGGCGGTGCCCAGCATGGGTTGGGTGTGGCGGTGCCCTGGGCGAGTATGGCAGTGCCCATCGGGTGTGGCGGTGCCCAGGGTGGGTGTGGCAGTGCCCAGGGTGGGTGTGGCAGTGCCCGTCGGGTGTGGCGGTGCCCATCGGATGTGGCGGTGCCCATCGGGTGTGGCGGTGCCCAGCAAGGGTCGGGTATGGCAGTGCCCTGGGCGGGTATGGCAGTGCCCTGGGCGGGTGTGGCGGTGCCCAGCGAGGGTCGGGTGTGGCGGTGCCCTGGGCGGGTATGGCAGTGCCCGTCGGGTGTGGCGGTGCCCGTCGGGTGTGGCAGTGCCCAGGGTGGGTGTGGCAGTGCCCATCGGGTGTGGCAGTGCCCAGGGTGGGTGTGGCAGTGCCCGTCGGGTGTGGCGGTGCCTAGCGAGGGTCGGGCATTGCAGAGGGTCTCGGTTTGTGCCCCCCCCGCAGCCATCGAGCCCCGAGAAGGAGCTGGAGAGGGACGTGTTCCTGTTCCGGGCATACATCGCACAGGTGAGGGGCGGGGACAGCCTGGGGACAGCCTGGGGACAGTCTGGGGACAGTCTGGGGACAGCCCTGGGGACAGCCTGGGGTCAGTCTGGGGACAGTCCTGGGGACAGCCTGGGGACAGCCTGGGGTCAGTCTGGGGACAGTCCTGGGGACAGCCTGGGGTCAGCCCTGGGGACAGTCTGGGGACAGTCTGGGGTCAGTCCTGGGGACAGCCTGGGGACAGCCTGGGGACAGCCCTGGGGACACACACACACTGGGGACAGCTCTGGGGACACTCTGGGGACAGCTCTGGGGACACTCTGGGGACACCCCTGAGTGCCTGTCTAGGATGGGGTGCCCTGCAGAGTGTTTGTGGTGCCTGTCAGGGGTGGGGTCCCTGCAGGGTGTTTGGGGGCTCAGGGGGGCTCTATCCGGGGCTGTGGCAGTGCCAGCTGCCCTGGCACCCCGGGGCTCACACCACCCCTGTGCCCTGCAAGGTGTTTCAGGTGCCCTATCCTTGCTGGGGTGCCCTGCAGGGTGCCAGGGGGCTCAGGGGACACCCCAGAGTGCCCTGTCTTGGCTGGGCTGCCCTACAGGGGGCTCTGGGGGGCCCTGTCTGGGGTGGGCGCCCTGCAGGGTGTTTGGGTTGCCCTGTCCTGTCTGGGGTGGGTGCCCTGCAGGGTGCCAGGGGGCTCAGGGGTCACCCCGCAGTGCCCTGTCCTGTCTGGGGTGGGTGCCCTGCAGGGTGCCAGGGGGGTCAGGGGACATCCCGCAGTGCCCTGTCCTGTCTGGGGTGGGTGCCCTGCAAGGTGCCAGGGGGCTCAGGGGACACCCCGCAGTGCCCTGTCCTGTCTGGGGTGCCCTCCGGGGGTCTCAGTGGGGTCAGGGGACACCCCGCAGTGCCCTGTCCTGGTTGGGGTGCCCTCCGGGGGTCTCAGTGGGGTCAGGGGACACCCCGCAGTGCCCTGTCCTGGCTGGGGTGCCCTGCAGGGGGCTCTGGGGGGCCCTGTCTGGGCCTGGCACCCCGGGTCTCTCACTGTCCCTGTGCCCCCCGTCCAGAGGAAGTTGGGGGTGGTGCTGGACGAGCTGACGGGCAATGCCAGCCCCGAGCTGCAGGCGGTGAGGATGTTGGCAGAGTACCTGTCCAGGGACAGCCACAGGTGAGCGGTGCCCGCCCGGGGGGCGCGGGTGGGATGGAGTGGGATAAAATGTGAGGGAATGGAATGTGACATGATGTCATGTGATACGGGAGGTCATGCGATATAATGTGATATAATGCGATATATCGCGATACAACGCGGTATAATGTGATGTAATGTGATATAACGTGATATAATGTGATGTAACATGATATAACGCGATATAACATGATATAATGGGATATAATGTGATATAATGTGATATAATGCGATATATGTGATATATTGCGATATAATGTGATATAATGCAATATATCGTGATATAACACGATATAACGTGATATAACGTGATATAACGGGATATAACGGGATATAATGTGATATAATGTGATATAATGCGATATATGTGATATATTGCGATAGAATGTGATATAATGCAATATATCGCACTATAACGTGATATAATGTGATGTAACGTGATATAACGCGATATAACGTGATATAACGGGATATAATGTGATATAACGCGATATAATGTGATATAATGAGATATATGTGATATATTGCGATAGAATGTGATATAATGCGATATAACATGATATAATGTGGTATAACATGATATAATGTGATATGTGATATAATGCGATATAATGGGATATGATATCATATATCATGTGATACAATACAATATATCATATATCGCGATATGTGACATGATATAATGTGATATAATATATATTGTGATATAATGTATAATAAGATATAATAAGATGTAATATAATGTGTTGTTAATATGTAATAAAATGTAATATAATGTAATATAATATAATATAACATAACATATAACATAACATAACATAATATAATATAATATAATATAATATGTGATATAATATGGAAAGTTACGATATAATATAATATAATGTAATATAGTTTTACATAATATAGTTTATTATAAAATAATATATAAGATTTCATATAATGTGATGTTATTATATAATATTTTAATGTAATATAATATATAATATACTACAATGTGATATTATATAATATATAATGTATTATATGATGTAATGTAATACAATATATTATAATATTATATTATACTATTATATTATAATATTATTATAATAGTATAATATAATAGTATCATATAATATTATAATATATTAATATGTTAACTAGAATATTATAATATTATACTATAATATAATATACTGTGGCTGTGCCAGCCATGGGATTGTGTGGCCAGGGTTGCTTTGTCTCCTTTAGCCCCCAGCCCGTGCCAAGTGCCACCCTTGCCCTCCACAGGGATGCCATTGTGGCTGAGCTGGACAAGAAGATGGCCAAGAGTGTGGACGTGGCCAACACCACGTTCCTGCTGATGGCAGCCACCATCTACTGCCACGAGCAGAACCTCGACGCTGCCCTGCGGGCACTGCACCAGGGGGACAGCCTGGAGTGGTGAGGGGGCACTGGGACAGCCTGGGGGGGAGTGGGCACTGGGAACAGCCTGCAGTGGACACTGGGGACAGTCTGGAGTGGTGAGGGGGCACTGGGACAGCCTGGGGGGGGGAGTGGGCACTGGGGACAGCCTGCAGGGGGCTCTGGGGACACTCTGGAGTGGTGAGGGGGCACTGGGCACAGCCTGCAGGGGGGAGTGGGCACTGGGCACAGCCTGCAGGGGGGAGTGGGCACTGGGGACAGCCTGGAGTGGTGAGGGGGCACTGGGACAGCCTGGGGGGGAGTGGGCACTGGGGACAGCCTGCAGTGGGCACTGGGGACAGCCTGCAGTGGGCACTGGGGACAGCCTGGAGGGGGGAGTGGGCACTGGGGACAGCCTGGAGTGGGGAGTGGGTACTGGGGACAGCCTGCAGTGGGCACTGGGGACAGCCTGCAGTGGGCACTGGGGACAGCCTGGAGTGGGGAGTGGGCAGTGGGGACAGCCTGGAGTGGTGAGGGGGCACTGGGGACAGCCTGGAGTGGTGAGGGGGCACTGGGGACAGCCTGGAGTGGGCACTGGGGACAGCCTGCAGTGGGTAGTGGGCACTGGGGACAGCCTGGAGTGGTGAGGGGGCATTGGGAACAGCGTGGAGTGGGCACTGGGGACAGCCTGGAGAGGGGAGTGGGCACTGGGGACAGTCTGGAGTGGGGAGTGGGCACTGGGGCCAGGCTGCAGTGGGGATTGAGCCCCCCCGTGGGTGCCCAGGGAGCAGCTGCAGAGCCCCCTCTGCCCCAGGACGGGCACTGAGCTTTGGCTTCTCTCTGGAAAGCCTTGAAAGCACCAGGAAGTTCCTCAGAAATTCTCCTCTCGAGGTGCTGAGGGGTTTGGTGCTTTCCCTGCAGTGCCAGGGCTGCTGCCCCCCTGGGGAAGGGGAGAACCTGGGTGTGGGTCCAGGTGGGCTCTGCACTGCTGGGGTGGGCACTGTGGCACACAAGGAGCTGGCAGGTTCAGGCTGTGGCATCACAGAGCGCTTTGTGTTGGAAGGACCTTAAAAATCATCCTGTTCCACCCCCTGCCATGGGCAGGGACACCTCCCACCAGCCCAGGGTGCTCCAAGCCCTGGCCTTGGGCACTCCCAGGGGTGGAGCAGCCACAGCTTCTCTGGGATTCCTTTCCCTCCTAGCCAGGAATTCCTTCCCAATATCCCATCTGTCCATGGGAAGCCATTCCCTGTGTCCTGTCCCTCCATCCCTTGTCCCAAGTCCTTCTCTGGGATCTCCTGGAGCCCCTTTAGGTTGGTCCCATTTTCACACCATCCTCTCACCATGTTCATGGAATCAGAGAATCCCAGACTGGGTTGGGTTGGAAGGACCTCCAAGCCCACCCAGTGCCACCCCTGCCCTGGGCAGGGACACCTCCCACTGTCCCAGGTTGCTCCAGCCTGGCCTTGGGCACTCCCAGGGATGGGGCATCCTCTGGGAATTCCATTCCAGCCCCTGCCCACCCTCAAAGCCAGGAATTTCTTCCCATGGGAAGCCATTCCCTGTGTCCTGTCCCTCCATCCCTTGTCCCCAGATCCCTCTCCAGCTCTCCTGGAGTCCCTTCAGGCTCTGGAAGGGGCTCTGAGGTCTCCCTGGAGCTTCTCTTCTCCAACCTGCCCTTGGACACTCCCAGGGCTGGGGCAGCCACAGCTTCTCTGGGTACCTGTGCCAGGGCCTCCTCCTCCTCCTGGAACACCCTGAGTGGGCATCCCCCAGGATCCTGGACTCCAGCTGTGCCAATCCCTTTGTTCCTGTTCCCACAGCATGGCCATGACCGTCCAGATCCTCCTGAAGCTCGACAGGCTCGATCTGGCCCGGTGGGTTTGGGTCCTCCTACTTTTTGGTGGGGCTCGTGTGGGGAGGGAGGGCCCTGAGAGGAGAAGACTCAGCCCTGCATTGGGCACAGCCACTGTGGGTGTGGCTGCAGCACCTTTGGGCTCTGAAGAGTTGCCCAAAGTGCAGGTGACAGGGGTGGGAATGGCCAAAGGTAGAGCTGGACCTTGAGGTTTGGTCTTCCCTTCAGCAGGACATGGTTGGAATGTCCAGGGAAGGAAACCAGGGGATGTTTCTTGGGTTGTCTCAGTGAAATATTGAGGTGTTTGTCACATTCCCAGCTCAGAAGAGTTGAGGGAGAACCCACAACCCTTTGTTTATGTCTTAAAGAAGTTGTTTTCCCTCTGATGTGTCATTCCAACTTCTGCTCTTGCAGGAAGGAGCTGAAGAAGATGCAGGAGCAGGATGAGGATGCCACTCTGACCCAGCTGGCAACTGCCTGGGTGAACCTGGCCATGGTGGGTACCTGGGGCAGGGACCCCTGACCTGCAACACCTGGGAAACCACAAGGACTCTTCTTCCTGGGGGTTCTTTTCCCACCAGGATCTCAGGAGGACACCCAGGGTTGAGTTTTTGGTTCCAAGTTCACAGAAAATCTGAGCACTTGGTTGCCCAAACTCACTGACTGGCACAGTGCCCAGTCTGTGCTGCTGGCAGGGGCCTCTCCCTCCTCACAGAAGGAGCTAAACCACACTCAGAGAATTCCCAGAACATTCCAGAGCAGGAATGCTCAGCTCCTGGGCCCCAGACCCCGAGAAGACAAGTCTTGTGTGCTTGGAGCAGCCCGTCCTTCAACATGTTTGTGAGGCAAAATAAACCTCCCCAGACTTGGTGAAGTTCAGGATTCCCCAGGAAATAACCTGGTGGAGCATTAAAATAACCCTTTCTTGGGGACTTACTTGGGTTTGTTAGGAAATATTTCCCAGCTAGCTTTGGCCTTAAATTAGTGCAGGGGTGGGTTGTCCTCAAGGTCTTGTTTCCATGAGGAATCCCACCTGTAACTGGAGAAGGCACTGCAGGTAGAACCCCCCTGGGTCCAGAACCCTCCTAAATCCAGAACCCTCCTAAATCCAGAATCTTCCTGGGTCTAGAACCTTCCTGGAGCCAGAACCTTCCTGGAGCCAGAACCTTCCTGGGTCTAGAACCTTCCTGGAGCCAGAACCTTCCTGGGTCTAGAACCTTCCTGGAGCCAGAACCTTCCTGGAGCCAGAACCTTCCTGGGTCTAGAACCTTCCTGGAGCCAGAACCTTCCTGGAGCCAGAACCCTCCTGGAGCCAGAATCCTCCTGGAGCCAGAACCTTCTTGGGTCCAGAACCTTCCTGGAGCCAGAGCCCTCCTGGAGCCAGAACCTTCCTGGAGCCAGAACCCTCCTGGAGCCAAAACCTTCCTGGAGCCAGAACCCTCCTGGAGCCAGAATTCTCCTGGAGCCAGAACCTTCTTGGGTCCAGAACCCTCCTGGAGCCAGAACCTTCCTGGAGCCAGAACCTTCTTGGGTCCAGAACCCTCCTGGAGCCAAAACCCTCCTGGGTCCAGAGCCTTCCTGGGTCCAGAACCCTCCTGGAGCCAGAACCTTCTTGGGTCCAGAACCCTCCTGGAGCCAAAACCTTCTTGGGTCCAGAACCCTCCTGGGTCCAGAGCCTTCCTGGGTCCAGAACCCTCCTGGAGCCAGAACCTTCCTGGAGCCAGAACCTTCTTGAGTCCAGAACCCTCCTGGAGCCAGAACCTTCTTGAGTCCAGAACCCTCCTGGAGCCAGAGCCCTCCTGGAGCCAGAACCTTCTTGGGTCCAGAACCCTCCAGGAGCCAAAACCTTCCTGGAGCCAGAACCCTCCTGGGTCCAGAGCCTTCCTGGGTCCAAAGCCCTCCTGGAGCCAGAATTCTCCTGGAGCCAGAACCCTCCTGGAGCCAAAACCTTCCTGGAGCCAGAACCCTCCTGGAGCCAGAATTCTCCTGGAGCCAGAACCTTCTTGGGTCCAGAACCCTCCTGGAGCCAGAACCTTCCTGGAGCCAGAACCTTCTTGGGTCCAGAACCCTCCTGGAGCCAAAACCCTCCTGGGTCCAGAGCCTTCCTGGGTCCAGAACCCTCCTGGAGCCAGAACCTTCTTGGGTCCAGAACCCTCCTGGAGCCAAAACCTTCTTGGGTCCAGAACCCTCCTGGGTCCAGAGCCTTCCTGGGTCCAGAACCCTCCTGGAGCCAGAACCTTCCTGGAGCCAGAACCTTCTTGAGTCCAGAACCCTCCTGGAGCCAGAACCTTCTTGAGTCCAGAACCCTCCTGGAGCCAGAGCCCTCCTGGAGCCAGAACCTTCTTGGGTCCAGAACCCTCCAGGAGCCAAAACCTTCCTGGAGCCAGAACCCTCCTGGGTCCAGAGCCTTCCTGGGTCCAAAGCCCTCCTGGAGCCAGAATTCTCCTGGAGCCAGAACCTTCCTGGAGCCAGAACCTTCTTGAGTCCAGAACCCTCCTGGAGCCAGAACCCTCCTGCGTCCAGAACCTTCCTGGAGCCAGAACCCTCCTGGGTCCAGAGCCTTCCTGGGTCCAGAACCTTCATTGGGTCCAGAACCTTCCTGGAGCCAGAACCCTCCTGGGTCCAGAACCTTCCTGGAGCCAGAGCCTTCCTGGAGCCAGAACCTTCCTGGAGCCAGAACCCTCCTGGAGCCAGAACCTTCTTGGAGTCAGAACCTTCTTGAGTCCAGAACCTTCCTGGAGCCAGAACCTTCCTGGTTTCAGAACCCTCCTGGAGCCAGAACTTTCTTGTGTCTAGAACCTTCCTGGAGCCAGAACCTTCCTGAATCCAGATTCTTCCTGGCTCCAGACCCTTCCTAAATCCAGACCCTTCCTGAATCCAGACGCTTCCTGAATCCAGACCCTTCCTGAATCCAGACCCTTCCTGGATGAAGAACCTTGTGAGAACCCAAGTGCTGAATTATAAAAATCTCCTTTCAGGTCCTTCATTATGTCAAAACACACCAAGTTGTTCCTTTGAAGTGTTTTTTTTTTCTTTCTGAAGGCAATTCTGGCTCTTTGATCACTGAAGTTACTCTTAATATTTAATATTTTCTGCCTTGCTTTGATCTGCCCTGTTGTGGTGCAGGAGGTGCCAGGGCTGCCACCCCCTGGCATTTCACTGCAGACCCTCAGCCACCCCTTTGGTGCCTCAGGAATGCTGAGGGTGATGAACCTGAGGGTGTTTGTTTGTCTCCTCCTTCTGCAGGGAGGGGAGAAGTTACAAGATGCCTACTACATCTTCCAGGAGATGGCAGACAAGTGTTCCCCCACCCTTCTGCTGCTCAATGGCCAGGCTGCCTCCTACATGGCCCAGGGCAAGTGGGAGGATGCTGAGGGGGTGCTCCAGGAGGCCCTGGACAAGGTACTGCCTGCTGGGCCCACCTCCCAGAGGTGGGGGGTACCACAGAGAGGACTTGCCCTCAGGAAATTCCTGGAAATAACACTTGGTGTCATTGGGGGTGGGCACTGGTGGGGGAATCCCAAGAGGGTTTGAGGTGGAATCCCAAGAGGGTTTGAGGTGGAATCCCAAGAGGGTTTGTTGTGTTGGAATGCCAAGAGGGTTTGTGAGGGAATCCCAAGAGGGTTTGAGGTGGAATCCCAAGAGGGTTTGAGGTGGAATCCCAAGAGGGTTTGAGGTGTAATTCCAGGATGGTTTGAGGTGGAATCCCAAGAGGGTTTGTGAGGGAATCCCAGGATGGTTTGAGGTGGAATCCCAAGAGGATTTAAGGTGGAATCCCAAGAGGATTTGAGGTGGAATCCCAAGAGGGTTTGTGAGGGAATCCCAAGAGGGTTTGAGGTGGAATCCCAAGAGGATTTGTGGGGGAATCCCAAGATGGTTTGAGGTGGAATCCCAAGAGGGTTTGAGGTGGAATCCCAAGAGGGTTTGAGGTGTAATTCCAGGATGGTTTGAGGTGGAATCCCAAGAGGGTTTGTGGGGGAATCCCAGGATGGTTTGAGGTGGAATCCCAAGATGGTTTGTGTTGGGAAGGACATTGAAGGTCCTGGAGTCCAACCCACCTGCCCTGGGCAGGGACACCTCCCACTGTCCCAGGTTGCTCCAGCCTGACCTTGGGCACTTCCAGGGATGGGGCAGCCAAGGATTCTCTGGCAATTCCATCCCAGCCCCTGCCCACCATCCCAGCCAGGAATTCCTTCCCAATACCCCACCTCTCCCAGCCCTCTGTCCATGGGAAGCCATTCCCTGTGTCCTGTCCCTCCATCCCTTGTCCCCAGTCCCTCTCCAGCTCTCCTGGAGCCCCTTCAGGCTCTGGAAGGGGCTCTCAGGTCTCCTGGAGCTTTCCCTTCTCCAGCCTGGCCTTGGGCACTTGGGTGTTGCTGCCAGTCCCCAACCAGTGGCTGTTGCTGTTCCAGGACAGTGGCCACCCTGAGACCCTCCTGAACCTCGTTGTCCTCTCCCAACACCTGGGAAAACCACCAGAGGTGAGTCTGCAGCTCCTGGACCTGCTTCTGCTGGGGAGGGAGTTGGGTCTTCCTGGGGACTCCAAGTGCTTTCCTGGGGTTTGGGAGTTCTGGGTGTCCTCAGCAGGATTTGGACATTAAAATATGGAATGTTTGGGGTGAGGAGCTCACATTTTGTGGGAATTCAACAGACATGGTGGGCCAGGAGCAAAACCTGCTGTGGTGGGAATTGTCCCTGCCCCTGGAAGGGCTTGGAATTCAAACATCTTTAGGGTCTCTCCAAGCCCAACCCATTCCATAATTCCATGATATTGAGAGAAAGGCCTGGGCAGAAAAAAAACCTCCTTTGAGTTCTGTCACATGAAAGGGAGGAGGGAGACAGAAATGCAAAGATTTCTGGTCTTTATTAATTAGAGTTAATAGATATAAACACCCTGGGGATAATTAAAGCTTTTTGTGGGAATTCAACAGACATGGTGGGCCAGGAGCAAAACCTGCTGTGGTGGGAATTGTCCCTGCCCCTGGAAGGGCTTGGAATTCAAACCTCTTTAGGGTCTCTCCAAGCCCAACCAATTCCATGATATTGAGAGAAAGGCCTGGGCAGGAAAAAAAACTCCTTTGAGTTCTGTCACATGAAAGGGAGGAGAGAGACAGAAATGCAAAGGTTTCTGGTCTTTATTAATTAGAGTTAATAGATATAAACACCCTGGGGATAATTAAAGCTTTATGAACCCAGCACTGTCTGTTGACTCAGGACAGAACAGAGACTGGAAAGATTTTTGACTCCCTATGAGGAGCTCACTTAAACCAGGGAGAAATTATTAGCAATTAACACCTCCAGAACAATTAGAGCCTTATGAAGCCAGCACTGCCTGCTGAGCTGGGACAGAACCCAGGCTGGGAGGCTTTCTGAGCCCTGATAGGAGGAGCTCACTTAAACCAGGGAGGAATTAATAGCAATTAACACCTCCAGACAATCAGATCCTTGTGTTTCCCAACGCTGTCTGTGGACTGAGGACACCCCCAGGTTGGAAGGGGGTTCTGAGCTCTGCTATTGAGGCAACACTTAATAGCAAAAAAGAAAAAGAAAAGGACTTTCCTCATGGCAGCTCCCAAAATAACATTTATTAACACAGGTACATGACAATGACAATGGGGGTTAATTAGTGGGTGATAACATTGAGCTGCAGGATGGTCCAAAACACCCCAAAAACCACCAGCACAACACACATTTCAAGGGCCACCCCAGCTGTGTCACCACCCCAGCAGTGTCACCACCCCCTGACAAACTGAGCAAAGTATAATTAATGAGGTAGAAAATAAAGCAAGAATTCCTTTGCTCACCCTGCACTGTTGATGGGATGGGGCAGACAGGGCAGCTCTCAGGTTGCCCTCCCAGAGGTGGAAAGTTTTTCTGGCACAACACACGTTTCAAGGGCCACCCCAGCAGTGTCACCACCCCAGCAGTGTCACCACCCCAGCAGTGTCACCACCCCAGCAGTGACAAACTGAACTACCAGAGGGTTAAACACAACAGTCCAACAGCACCTGCAAACACACTCAGGAACCCCAAAGAAAAGCAACAGGAAAATGGAGCTGCTTCCCATTAACACCCCCCAGGGAGCTGGAGCAAAGTATAATTAATGAGGTAGAAAATAAAGCAAGAATTCCTTTGCTCACCCTGCAGTGTTGGTGGGATGGGGCAGACAGGGCAGCTCTCAGGTTGCCCTCCCAGAGGTGGAAAGTTCTCTCCCCAATTTGCAGTTAAACTGCCCCTTTTTTTATATCTTTTTTTCTTCTTCTTCGGGTGTTTGTGTGACCAAAGTCAATCTATGGGGGGTGCTGGTGATCCCTGAGGGGAGGTGGCTCCTTGAGCAGCCATAGCAGATATTCCAAAGGAAGGTCCTGCTATTCCTTAACACTCCATCCTTTATTAACCCCATCACTTTGAAAGCTTTTGTTTTCTGTGAAGAGCCCCCCAGGGGGCTGAGGAGTCTCCCCCAACCCATCAGGCCTTTCCAGCTCATCCCCCCACACCTCTGACATGAAGCCACCCTTAAGCCAAGGAGAACTCACCAGCTAATTAAGCACTGCCAGAAAATTGGAGCCTTCTGGAGCCAGCAGTGCCTCCCCACAGGGACAGCCCCCAGGCTGGAGGGGTTTCTGACCTCTGCTATTGAGGCAACACTGAAGAGCAAGGAAAGAAAAGAACCTTTCTCATGGCAGCTCCCAAAATAACATTTATTGATGCAGGTGACAATGACAATGTGGGTTAATTAGTGGGTGATAACATTGAGCTGCAGGATGGTCCAAAACACCCCAAAAACCACCAGCACAACACACATTTCAAGGGCCACCCCAGCAGTGTCACCACCCCCTGACAAACTGAGCAAAGTATAATTAATGAGGTAGAAAATAAAGCAAGAATTCCTTTGCTCACCCTGCAGTGTTGATGGGATGGGGCAGACAGGGCAGCTCTCAGGTTGCCCTCCCAGAGGTGGAAAGTTTCTCTGGCACAACACACGTTTCAAGGGCCACCCCAGCAGTGTCACCACCCCAGCAGTGTCACCACCCCAGCAGTGTCACCACCCCAGCAGTGTCACCACCCCAGCAGTGTCACCACCCCAGCAGTGACAAACTGAACTACCAGAGGGTTAAACACAACAGTCCAACAGCACCTGCAAACACACTCAGGAACCCCAAAGAAAAGCAACAGGAAAATGGAGCTGCTTCCCATTAACACCCCCCAGGGAGCTGGAGCAAAGTATAATTAATGAGGTAGAAAATAAAGCAAGAATTCCTTTGCTCACCCTGCACTGTTGATGGGATGGGGCAGACAGGGCAGCTCTCAGGTTGCCCTCCCAGAGATGGAAAGTTCTCTCCCCAATTTGCAGTTAAACTGCCCCTTTTTTATATCTTTTTTTCTTCTTCTTCGGGTGTTTGTGTGACCAAAGTCAATCTATGGGGGGTGCTGGTGATCCCTGAGGGGAGGTGGCTCCTTGAGCAGCCATAGCAGATATTCCAAAGGAAGGTCCTGCTATTCCTTAACACTCCATCCTTTGTTAATCCCATCACTTTGAAAGCTTTTGTTTTCTGTGAAGAGCCCCCCAGGGGGCTGAGGAGTCTCCCCCAACCCATCAGGCCTTTCCAGCTCATCCCCCCACACCTCTGACATGAAGTCACCCTTAAGCCAAGGAGAACTCACCAGCTAATTAAGCACTGCCAGAAAATTGGAGCCTTCTGGAGCCAGCAGTGCCTCCCCACAGGGACAGCCCCCAGGCTGGAGGGGTTTCTGACCTCTGCTATTGAGGCAACACTGAAGAGCAAGGAAAGAAAAGAACCTTTCTCATGGCAGCTCCCAAAATAACATTTATTGATGCAGGTGACAATGACAATGTGGGTTAATTAGTGGGTGATAACATTGAGCTGCAGGATGGTCCAAAACACCCCAAAGGAAAATAAAGCAAGAATTCCTTTGCTCACCCCTGCAGTGTTGATGGGATGGGGCAGACAGGGCAGCTCTCAGGTTGCCCTCCCAGAGGTGGAAAGTTTTTCTGGCACAACACACATTTCAAGGGCCACCCCAGCAGTGTCACCACCCCAGCAGTGTCACCACCCCAGCAGTGTCACCACCCCAGCAGTGTCACCACCCCAGCAGTGTCACCACCCCCGTGACAAACTGAACTACCAGAGGGTTAAACACAACAGTCCACCAGCACCTGCAAACACACTCAGGAACCCCAAAGAAAAGCAACAGGAAAATGGAGCTGCTTCCCATTAACACCCCCCAATGAGCTGGAGCAAAGTATAATTAATGAGGTATAAGGAAAATAAAGCAAGAATTCCTTTGCTCACCCTGCACTGTTGATGGGATGGGGCAGACAGGGCAGCTCTCAGGTTGCCCTCCCAGAGGTGGAAAGTTTTTCTCCCCAATTTGCAGTTAAACTGCCCCTTTTTTTATATCTTTTTTTCTTCTTCTTCGGGTGTTTGTGTGACTAAAGTCAATCTATGGGGGGTGCTGGTGATCCCTGAGGGGAGGTGGCTCCTTGAGCAGCCATAGCAGATATCCCAAAGGAAGGTCCTGCTATTCCTTAACACTCCATCCTTTGTTAATCCCATCACTTTGAAAGCTTTTGTTCTCCTGCAGAGCCTGAGGCGTTTCCCTCAACCCATCAGGCCTTATCAGCTCATCCCCCCACAAGTTCCAAGTTCAGCTCTTACCGATTTTGTTTTTGGAACTGGGGCTGCTGCCACTGAGGGCACAGAAAATGAGGGTTTGGGCTGTAAAGAAGCTCTTTGAGGGGTCTTGTGTTGCACTCTCTGTGTTGTCTCATTGTTTTAATTTCCTTTTCTTCATCCCACAGGTCACAAATCGTTACCTGGCCCAGCTGAAAGATGCTCACAAGAGCCACCCCTTCATCAAGGAGTATCAGGCAAAGGTAGAGAACAAGAATAGAAGTGAAAGATGATAAAATTCAATTTATTTGGCCTCCTCTCGAGGTGTGGTGGGACCAGGGGGTTCTTTGCCCATGTTGTTGCTGCATCATCCCAGTCCTTGGCACGGGAGGGATTTTGGGAAGCACAAACCAGGTGGGATGTGCCTGAACTTGGCACCACCTGGAAAGAAAAGCTCTGAGGAGCAGCTTCTTCATCCAAGAGGGAGTTTGTTGCCATCAGAGCTTCAGGTAGAGGGAATGTCCTCCCAGGAGAGGGAATTTGGGGACAGGGGGAGGGAGGATGGAGCAAAGGGAAGGAAATGGGTGCAGGTGGTCGTTTTCCTGGGAATTCCTTCTGCCTCAGGGAGCTGGGGCTGCTCTTCAGCTAAAGCAGCTGATTAAATACCAGTCAAATTAGATTTATTCATGAATTTTTGCCTCTGGTTGCAGGAGAACGACTTTGAGCGGCTGGCACTGCAATATGCCCCCAGTGCCTGAGGGCACAGCTGTGCCCACCCCTGGGGCACCTGGAAATGCCCCCCAGCCTGGCCCCACTGCACCCAGCAGGCTGTGCCAGCACCTGGATTTGGGGTGGAAGCCTCACCTGGGCCCTCAGCTGGCTCAGCTCAGTGCAGGGCAGGAGGGAGCAACACTTGGACCTCCAACATTCCCAATAAAGCCTCTTCTGGATCCCCAATTCCTGGAGTTCAGGTGATGGCACCCCAAAACTGAGCCCTGTGCCCGGGGTTTGGTGGGGGGAGAGGGGGAAGGTTCACTTGGGACATCCTGAGCTGTGGCTCTGCCTTGAGTCCATCTCACAACAGCTCCTTTAGCTCTGGGAGAGGCATCTCTGGCTCTGGGTGGGGGGAAGGTCCCAGAAAAAACCTGATCCAGCTCTGAGAGGCTCAGCCTCAATCTTGGATGTGTCCTGGAGCCAGGAGATGTGTCCTGGAGCAAGGACATCCCTCCTGCACCCAGGACACCCCTCCTGCACCCAGGACACCCCTCCTGCACCCAGGACATCCCCTCTGCACCCAGGACACCCCTCCTGCACCCAGGACACCCCTCCTGCACCCAGGACATCCCCCCTGCACCCAGGACATCCCCCCTGCACCCCAAAACCCCCTCCTGCACCCAGGACACCCCTCCTGCACCCAGGACATCCCTCCTGCACCCAGGACATCCCCCCTGCACCCAGGACACCCCTCCTGCACCCAGGACATCCCCCCTGCACCCAAAACACCCCCTTGCACCCAGGACATCCCCCTGCACCCAGGACATCCCTCCTGCACCCAGGAGATCCCCCCTGCACCCAGGACACCCCTCCTGCACCCAGGACACCCCTCCTGCACCCAGGACATCCCTCCTGCACCCAGGAGATCCCCCCTGCACCCAGGACATCCCCCTGCACCCAGGACATCCCTCCTGCACCCAGGACATCCCCCTGCACCCAGGACATCCCCCTGCACCCAGGACATCCCCCTGCACCCAAAACAACCGCCTGCACCCAGGACATCCCTCCTGCACCCAGGAAATCCCTCCTGCACCCAGGACATCCCCCCTGCACCCAGGATTATCCCCCTGCACCCAGGACATCCCCCTGCACCCAGGACACCCCTCCTGCACCCAGGACACCCCTCCTGCACCCAGGACATCCCCCTGCACCCAGGACATCCCCCCTGCACCCAGGACACCCCTCCTGCACCCAGGACACCCCTCCTGCACCCAGGACATCCCCCCTGCACCCAGGACACCCCTCCTGCACCCAGGACATCCCCCTGCACCCAGGACATCCCCCCTGCACCCAGGACACCCCTCCTGCACCCAGGACATCCCCCTGCACCCAGGACATCCCCCCTGCACCCAGGACACCCCTCCTGCACCCAGGACACCCCTCCTGCACCCAGGACATCCCTCCTGCACCCAGGACATCCCCCCTGCACCCAGGACACCCCCCTGCACCCAGGAGATTCCCCCTGCACCCAGGACACCCCTCCTGCACCCAGGACACCCCCCTGCACCCCAAACACCCTCCTGCACCCAGGACATCCCCCCTGCACCCAAAACACCCTCCTGCACCCAGGACATCCCTCCTGCACCCAGGACATCCCTCCTGCACCCAGGACACCCTTCCTGCACCCAGGACATGTCCTTACACCAAGATAACTTAAGGTTGCCCCCTTGGGCTCTCAGGTGCCAATGATGCACCTCCACTGACACCATAAAAGCAGCACTCCCTTTGTGTCCTGGCACCTTTTCCCTGGGAGGGACCTTTGTCCATCTTCACTTCTTGGCTGAACAATGCCCATTTCCCGGCCCTGCCGGTGCTTCACACGAGGACAATCGTAACAGGGGGTGATTTGGCAGCTGATTTTTAACCCTCTGCAGGAGCTGATGCTGCAGGTCAGGGGTGTCCCTGGGAAATCCTTGCCCAGGGAGCCCTGGCAGGTCCTGCTGCAGAGCTGAGGGGCAGGTGAGAATCACAGGAGGGAGGGCAAAGAATCCTGGAATGACCTGGATTGGAAGGGACCTTAAAGCTCATTTTGTTCCACCCCCTGCTGAGAAATCTTTCACTGTCCCAGGTTGCTCCAAGTTTATCCAGCCTGGCCTTGGACACTCCCAGGGCTGGGGCAGCCACAGCTGCTGTGCCCAACCTGTGCTAGGGCCTGCCCACCCTCCCAGGGAGCAATTCCTTCCAATATCCCAACCAATCCTGCCCTTCTTCAGCCTAAGGCCATTGTCCCTTGTTCTGTCCCTCTCTGGAATTTCTGTAGGTCCCCAACAGACCCAAACCCCCAAAATTCCAGAACTGTCCAAAGGGGCAGGTTGGTCCCCAGCTCTGCTGGGGGCCAGTTCAGCTCATTGAACCAGCAGCAAACAGCCCATTGCTCTTCCTCACTTCCATCTCTCCTTCCTGATGGAAAATTCAGAGAAATCAGTGAAAAAAAATAAAGATCTGGTTGGGGCAGGTGCTTCAAAAGTGCCCCATGCCCTGCTCCCTGCCAGGAGAGAGCAGTGCCAGCTCTGAACCCCTGCACAGCAGCCAGATGGCTGGGACTGGGCTGGATCCATCTGGGAAATCCTGGAAGCTTCCCTGATTCTTTATTAGCAGCCCAGGAGCTTCCTTGGGCCACACAAGAACTTGGATGACAAAGTGATTAAAGAGCAACCTAAGGAAGTCAAAGAGAATTCTTTAAATGGAGCCTGCTGTGCCTCAGAGAACTCCTGCCATGGCTGTTTGTTTAAATTTAATGGAATTTTTGTGGTCAGCTAATTAAAAATGCATTGATTATTTAAGAGGCAGTCGGAGCAGTTTAAGTGCTGCTGACTTGATGGTTTTAGAGTTTTCTTTAGAAAAGCACTCCCAGTTGTGGAGCTTTCTGCATGTGTGGACACCTAAGGGGGGAAAGGATGGAGAGAGAGGAGTGGGTGAGTTTGGACACGGCCCCGGAGGCATCTCTGGATGAGGGAGCAGCTGTGGGGACAAGGGCAGGGACATGGCTGTGGGGACAGTGGCATGGGTGTGGGGACAGTGGCATGGCTGTGGGGACAGGGACATGGCTGTGGGGACATGGCTGTGGGGACAGGGACATGGCTGTGGGGACATGGCTGTGGGGACAGGGACATGGCTGTGGGGACAAGGGCAGGGATATGGCTGTGGGGACAGGGACATGGCTGTGGGGACAGTGGCATGGCTGTGGGGACAGTGGCATGGCTGTGGGGAAAGGACAACAGGGACATGGCTGTGGGGACAGGGACACAGCTGTGGGGACAGGACAGGGACATGGCTGTGGGGACAGGAACATGGCTGTGGGGACAGGGACATGGCTGTTGGGACAGGACAGGGACATGGCTGTGGGGACAGGAACATGGCTGTGGGGACAGGGACATGGCTGTTGGGACAGGACAGGAACATGGCTGTGGGGACAGGGACATGGCTGTGGGGACAGGACAGGGACATGGCTGTGGGGACAGGGACATGGCTGTGGGGACAGTGGCATGGCTGTGGGGAAAGGACAACAGGGACATGGCTGTGGGGACAGGGACACAGCTGTGGGGACAGGGACATGGCTGTGGGGACAGGGACATGGCTGTGGGGACAGTGATGGTTGTGGGGACAGGACAGGGACATGGCTGGGGATTCAGGACAGGGACATGGCTGTGGGGACAGTGACATGGGTGTGGGGACAGGACAGGGACATGGCTGTGGGGACAGGGTCCTGCCTGTGGGGACAGGACAGGGACATGGCTGTAGGGACAGTGATGTGACTGTGGGGACAGTGATATGGGTGTGGGGACAGGACAGGGACATGGCTGGGGATTCAGGACAGGGACACATCCCAGCGGTGGCCCCAGCACAGGGCTGTGCCCCTGCCCCAAACAAGCAGCTCCTGTCCCTGCTGAAGGCAGAGAAGTGGCAGCGACACAGGGGGGCAATAACGGACTAACCCCGCGCAGGGAACGTTCTGCTCCGGCCCCGCAGGCTCTGGGTGCGTCTGGGGCACGGGGCATCCCCCGCCGTCCCGCAGTGCCAGCGGCACCGCCTGCGGCCAAACAACGGTGCCAGCTTCAGCCCAGGTACCGGGGGGCTCCGTGCCACGCTGGGCGCACTTCCCCAAGGATTGGCAGAGGCCCCGGAGCCTCTTCCCAGCACAGGAGGGGAGGGGGTGAGACCCCAACACGGGCACTGCGGGCTGGAACCAAAGCCCAGCTCAGCGGGCACCGGGGGCTGGAGCCAAAGCCCAGCTCAGCGGGCACCGGGGGCTGGAAACAAAGCCCAGCTCAGCGGGCACCGCGGGCTGGAGCCAAAGCCCAGCTCAGCGGGCACCAGCCTTCCCAACCTCCTCTCCTGTCATTGCACCCCATGGCAGGTCCCCCTGATGTCCCCACAGCCCAGGGCAGGTCCCCCTGATGTCCCCACACCCCAGGACAGGGTGGCAGGTCCCCCTGATGTCCCCGCACCCCAGGGCAGGTCCCCCTGATGTCCCCGCACCCCAGGGCAGGGTGGCAGGTCCCGCTGATGTCCCCGCACCCCAGGGCAGGGTGGCAGGTCCCCCTGATGCCCCCGCACCCACAGGTCCCTGGAGGAGGACAATCATCACCCAAAGGGCTGTGAAGGACGAAGCTCTGGCCCGATTTTATCGCTCAGCTGGGCACCTATAGACACGCAAATGATGCCACTCTGGGCACGGCTGGCACCTATAGACATGCAAACAGTGTCACTGAGCTCCGGCCATCAAGGGACACTACAGAGATGCAGGAGGTGTCGCAGCCGCCACCCCGGGCACTCCCAGCTCCCTCCATGCCCAGCAGGGAGGCCCGGCCGGGGTGCCCTCGGTGCCAGTGCCCGGTTACACCGCGCTGGGAGGCCGGAGCTGCCCGCGGATCGGCTCCCGGTGCTGGTGGCAACACACAGGGCAGCACTGCCATGTCCCCTGCCCCCATCTGTGGCACTCACACGCCACACACACCTGGCACGGTGCCCACGTGGTGCCATGCAAAGCTCACACGTCACTTGTGCGCAGACTTTGCACCGGGAGCCACGTGGGCTTGGGGGGTTGTTTCAGTGAGCTGTGAACCGCACACGGGTGTGCCAGCCCTGTGCCCTGTCACACGGGTGTGCCAGCCCTGTGTCCTCACACAGGTGTGCCAGTCCTGTGTCCTCACACGGGTGTGCCAACCCTGTGTCCTCACACGGGTGTGCCAGCCCTGTGTCCTCACACGGCTGTGCCAGCCCTGTGCCCTGTCACACGGGTGTGCCAGCCCTGTGTCCTCACACAGGTGTGCCAGTCCTGTGCCCTGTCACACGGGTGTGCCAACCCTGTGTCCTCACACGGCTGTGCCAGCCCTGTGCCCTGTCACACGGGTGTGCCACCCCTGTGTCCTGTCACACTGCTGTGCCAGCCCTGTGCCCTGTCACACGGGTGTGCCAGTCCTGTGTCCTCACACGGCTGTGCCAGCCCTGTGCCCTGTCACACGGGTGTGCCACCCCTGTGCCCTGTCACACGGGTGTGCCAGTCCTGTGTCCTGTCACACGGATGTGCCAGCCCTGTGCCCTGTCACACGGGTGTGCCAACCCTGTGTCCTGTCACATGGGTGTGCCAGCCACGTGTCCTCACACTGCTGTGCCAGTCCTGTGCCCTGTCACCTGGATGTGCCAACCCTGTGCCCTGTCACATGAGTGTGCCAGTCCTGTGTCCTCACACGGCTGTGCCAGCCCTGTGCCCTGTCACACGGGTGTGCCACCCCTGTGTCCTGTCACACTGTTGTGCCAACCCTGTGTCCTCACACTGCTGTGCCAGTCCTGTGCCCTGTCACCTGGATGTGCCAACCCTGTGCCCTGTCACATGGGTGTGCCAGCCACGTGTCCTCACACTGCTGTGCCAGCCCCGTGCCCTGTCACATGAGTGTGCCAGTCCTGTGTCCTCACACTGCTGTGCCAGTCCTGTGTCCTGTCACATGGGTGTGCCAGATCTGTGCCCTCACATGCGTGTCCCAGCACAGCCACCCTCCCGTGTCACACACGTCACCCTCCCGTGTCACACACATGTCACACACATGTCACACACAGACACCCTCCCGTGTCACACACATGTCACACACATGTCACACACAGCCACCCTCCCGTGTCACACACATGTCACACACATGTCACACACATGTCACACACATGTCACACACATGTCACACACAGCACCCTCCCGTGTCACACACATGTCACACACATGTCCCAGCACAGCCACCCTCCCGTGTCACACACATGTCACACACATGTCACACACATGTCACACGCAGCCACCCCGTCCCTTGTCACCTCCCCGCACGCCGCGCGCGCCGCCGGGGAGGGGCTGCGGGAGCGCGCGCGGTGCGGGGGCAGCTGAGGACAAGCCGGAGGGAGGGAGAGGGAGGGAGGAGAGGAGGGATCGGGGCCGACCGGGAGGAGGGACCGGGACAGGCCAGGAGGAGGGGACGAGGCCAAACGAGAGGAGGTGCCGGGGCCGGAGGGGAGGAGGGATCGGCCAGGAGGAGGGGACGGAGCAGGCCGGGAGGAGGGACCGGGCCAAGCCGGGAGGAGATCCCGGGGCTGCACGGGGGGAGGTCCCGGCCGGGAGGAGGGTCCGGGCCAGGTCGGGAGGAGGGTCCGTGGCCGCACGAGGGGAGGGTCCGGGGCCACACGGGAGGAGGATCCGTCCGGGGGGAGGGTCCGGGGCCACACGAGAGGAGGATCCGTCCGGGGGGAGGGTCCGGGGCCGCACGGGAGGAGGATCCGTCCGGGAGGAGGGTCCGGGCCAGGCCCGGAGGAGATCCCGGGGCCACACGGGGGGAGGTCCCGGCCAGGAGGAGGGTCCGTGGCCGCACGGGGGGAGGTCCCGCGGCCGCACCGCCCCTCCCGCGTCTGTCGCGTCGCGCTCGGCCCGGCCCGGCCCGGCCCCGGCGCCTCTCATTGTGCTTCGCCTCACGCCGGCCCAAGATGGCGGCGCCGCCCGAGCGCCCCGCGGGCCGCCCGCCACAATAGACAGAGCGCGGCCGGGCCGGCCCCGCCCGCAGCGCCCGCAGCGCCCGCACCGCCCCCGGCCCCGCACGGCCCGGCCCGGCCCGGCCCGGCCAGCGCACCCCGCCCCGCCCGGCCCGGCCCCTCTTAGCATGGTGCGGGGCCGCCGCCGCCTCGTCCTCCGGCTGCCGACATGGGCGAGAGGCTGGAGCTGCGGCTGAAGTCGCCCGTGGGAGCGGAGCCCGCCGTGTACCCTTGGCCGCTGCCCGTCTATGTGAGTATGGCCCGGCCCGCACCTGCCCTGCCCGCACCCGCCGGGACCCGCGTCCCTCATCCCTTATCTCCCGCCCGGACCTCCTGGCCCCGCATTCCGCATCTCTCATTCCCCACCGGGACCCCCTGGCCCCGAATTCCGCATCCCCCGCCGAGACCCGCCCGGACCCGCATCTCTCATTCCCCACCGGGACCAACCGGGACCCGCATCCCTCATTCCCCATCGGGACCCGCATCCCTCATTCCCCATCGGGACCCGCATCCTTCATCCCCGCCGGGACCCCCTGGCCCCGCATCCCTCATTCCCCACCAGGACCCACATCCTTCATTCCCCACCGGGACCCACCGGGACCCCCTGACCCCGCATCCCTCATTCCCCACCGGGACCCCCGGCGCCCTATCCCTCATCCCCCGCCGGGACCCAGCGGGACCCCCTGGCCCCGCATCCCTCATTCCCCACCAGGACCCGCATCCCTCATTCCCCACCAGGACCCGCATCCCTCATTCCCCACCAGGACCCGCATCCCTCATTCCCCACCAGGACCCACATCCGTCGTTCCCCACCGGGACCCACCGGGACCCCCTGGCCCCGCATCCCCCGCCGGGATGAGCCCCCCATTCCCGGCCGTGCCGCCCCGCCCGCCCCGCAGCCCCCGGCGGTGCCGCCGCTCGCCTGGAAGTCAAATCCCCGATTTCATTTTATAATTGGTTGACTAAAAGCGAAGGGCGGGGAGGAGGAGGACTGGTTAATGAAAAGTTTTCGTGTTTTCCTCGAGCCGGTGAGCAGGCGGGGCTGCGGCGAGCCCGGGGTGGGATGCGGGATCGCGGCTGGGAATGGGCTCGGGTGGTCGGGAGGACCCTCTGGAGCCGCCGCGGGTGGGAACGAGCAGAGGGAGCGCTCGGGAACCAGCGCTGATGCCTCCAGTGCCCCCTCCAGCCGTGCCCTTGGAGCGCCTCTTTTATTTATCCCCGCCACAACCCGAGCCAGCCGCAGTCCTCGTGCTCCCAAATAAAATGTCACTTGTCCTTGCTTCGTTTCCGAGCCGCGTTTTTCCCCAACTCGCCCGACTTTCTGCTGAGCCCGAGCGAGCGATGTGTGACCTTGATAACAATGTCCGTGTTCGGAATTAGTGACAATCCCACGCGAGGCTCCAGAGGGTATTTTTGGATGCGTGTAGGCTCCTTATAAACCCCTGTACAATTTTTCTCCCCGACTGTTTTGTTGCACCTTTGAAAACAGCCTGTAAAGGAGAAATCTCCCTGTGTGTTTTCCCTTGGCTCTGTTGATTATCCCCGCGTTCCAGGCTTTGCTGTGCTACGTGAGCGGCGAGAACACGCCGGGACACACAGTCTGGGGCAGCTGATACTGCTGATGTTGTTGCTCTCTTGGCAATCGCCAGGCGCTTGTGTGTGAATGATTAGAAACGTCTCGCTTGGGCAGGGGAGGTGTCTGCGCCCTGCGGTGCTGCCGCTGCATCGCTGCCTTCCCCGACACCCTCCAAATGCGGGATGGAGTGTCATTCCCACGGCTTTCCCGGGGCTGGAATGAGGCACTGGCTGGCCCCGGGCGCTGTTCGTGCTCCTCTCCCAGCCTGGTGTGTCTTGGCGGGCGCGCGCTCTGCTCAAATTGTCAGAAACTGAAAGTGCAAGCGATGACCAGTTCGGGTTTTTCAGCGCGTCGCCAAATATTAACTCAAGTGTTCCCCCCGCGGGTTGTGTGAAGGCAAAGGGTTCCGGTTTGCACGGCGTGCAGGTTACTCTGAGAGGGAGGGGTGGGTTTGTGTGTGTTCGCCGAGATTCCTACAGGCTGAAAAGCCAAAAAAACACCCCCCACCCTCTTTATTTTAAGGGTGGAATGTGTGTTTTGCAGCATGGGAAATGAAGGTTTGGTTAATTCAGGAAAGCTTGAGCAGCTGGGTCTGAAGATCATAGAATGGATTGGGTTGGAAAAGACCTCCGAGATCATCAAGTCCAACCCTTGGTCCAACTCCAGTCCCTTTACCAGATCATGGCACTCAGTGCCACGGCCAAGCTCAGCTGAAAAACCTCCAGGGATGGGGAATCCACCCCCTCTCTGGGCAGCCCATTCCAATCCCTGAGCACTCTCTCTGCAAAGAATTTCTACCTGATCTCCAACTTCAATTTCCCCTGGCAGAGCTTGAGCCCCCCTTGTCCTATTGCTGAGTGCCTGGGAGAAGAGACCAACCCCCAGCTGGCCAGAACTTCCCTTCAGGCAGTTGCAGACAGTGCTGAGGTCACCTCTGAGCCTCCTCTTCTCCAGGCTCAACACCCCCAGCTCCCTCAGCCTCTCCCCACAGCACTTGTGCTCCAGTCCCTTCTCCAGCCTCGTTGCTCTTCTCTTCTCACTTGGCTTGGAAGAGACCTCTGAGCTCATCAAGTCCAACCCTTGATCCAATCCCACTGGGATCACTCTGGCACTCCGTGCCCTGGGCTGCTGATCCCAGTGGGGTTGGATCAAGACCTGGTGGATTCTCTGTCCCTGGAGGTGTTTCAGAGGACACTCAGTGCCACCTCCAGTCCCTTCTCCCGCCTCGTTGCTCTTCTCTGGCCCCGCTCCAGCCCCTCAATCTCTTTTGATGGCCGAGCACGGAGAATTTCATCTCCAGTTACCCAGAACTGCAGCGGGGCGGGCCGGCTGCTCCCCGTGTGCTGAGAAACACCCACCCCCCTGCCGTGAAAGTGTCCCCTCCTCTCTGGCAGCTTTTCCACAGCAATCCACGGCTGGTGGTTCATCTGGAGCCCTTGGCCATCCCTGCCCGGAGCCCTGGGGAGCAGGTCGGGCTGTGTGTGCGGGGCCCGTCCCGTGTGTGCGGGGCCGCTCCCGTGTGCGGGGCCGCTCCCGTGTGCGGGGCCGCTCCCGTGTGCGGGATCGCTCCCGTGTGCGGGGCCGCTCCCGTGTGTGCGGGGCCCGTCGCGTGTGCGGGGCCGCTCCCGTGTGTGCGGGGCCGCTCCCGTGTGTGCGGGCCCCCTCCCGTGTGTACGGGGCCGCTCCCGTGTGTGCGGGGCCGCTCCCGTGTGCGGGGCCGCTCCCGTGTGCGGGGCCCCTCGCGTGTGCGGGGCCCCTCGCGTGTGCGGGGCCCCTCGTGTGTGCGGGGCCCCTCGTGTGTGCGGGACCCCTCCGGTGTGCGGGACCCCTCCGGTGTGCGGGGCCCCTCGTGTGTGCGGGGCCACGAGTGTGTGCGGGGCCACGAGTGTGTGCGGGGCCCTTCCCGTGTGTGCGGGGCCGCTCCCGTGTGTGCGGGGCCGCTCCCGTGTGCGGGGCCCCTCGCGTGTGCGGGGCCCCTCGCGTGTGCGGGGCCCCTCGTGTGTGCGGGGCCCCTCCGGTGTGCGGGACCCCTCCGGTGTGCGGGGCCCCTCGTGTGTGCGGGGCCACGAGTGTGTGCGGGGCCCCTCCCGTGTGCGGGGCCCCTCCCGTGTGTGCGGGGCCCCTCCCGTGTGTGCGGGGCCCCTCCCGTGTGTGCGGGGCCCTTCCCGTGTGCGAGGCCCCTCCCGTGTGCGAGGCCCCTCCCGTGTGTGCGGGGCCCCTCGTGTGTGCGGGGCCCTTCCCGTGTGCGGGGCCCTTCCCGTGTGCGGGGCCCTTCCCGTGTGCGGGCCCCTCCCGTGTGTGCGGGGCCACGCGTGTGTGCGGGGCCACGCGTGTGTGCGGGGCCTCTCCCGTGTGCGGGGCCACTCGTGCTCCTCTCCCACGCCCTCCGGGTGCCCTCTGGAGCTGCGGACACCAATCCCCGTGGCCGTGGCCTGCTGACAGGGCTTTGCTGAGCTGCAGATCCTCCCCGAGCCTCCAGCCCGCCTTGCCTCGGGCTGGCACTCGGGCTCGGCTCGGTTTGACGTAAGCACCAACATTTCTTAGTTTCACCGCCCGTGCTCTGCTGTGTTGTTGGAACCAGCAAGGTGGGACGTTTCAGAGAGAGGGGGGAGAAAAACATGCCTGGGGGAGTTTTATTTAGCTGCATTCTTGCTGTTCTCCTGTTGGGGTGTTTTCCAAAGGGAGCTGGGGAGAAATGGGAGGGGAAAGCCGGTTGTTTTTTTGGTGGGAGCGGCAGGAGTGGCAGGGAATCATCTTTGCCTGCATGAGAGAGGCTCTGTGTTGTGAACCTGCTGCGTGACGGGTTCCGTGGGGTGATGTAACCCTGCCTTGAGTAACTCGGCTATTTTTATGCTCTTACTACATCTTAAATTAGCGCCGTCGGTGCTGCTGCGTGAAAGGCTGAGCTCTCCTATTAACGGGTGCTCAGATTAATAACCTGGCTCTTTATTGATGGGCTGCTGATTATTTCACGTCTAATAGGAAAAGTGGGGTCTCCTCAGCCTGGTAATACCCGGCTGCCAACCCGGTGCTTGTTGGCGATGCTAAAAGAGCCGGGGAGGCTGATGTGAAACATGTATTTCCCTCCGGGGCTAATTAGGGCCGTGGGAGGTGGTGCCGATCAGCCTCCCACTGCCTTCCCCACGAACCGAAAGTGCTGCTCCTTCCCCCGCCTTCCTCCCGCTCCCAGGAAAGGCCACGCTGCCCTAACGAGGCCGTGCCGAGCCGTGCTTGGCCCTGGCACACCGCGATGAGTAAGTTGAACAGTGCGCGGTGAGTAATCGCTCCTCATGACTCACAAAAAATACTTTCTTGATGCTGACCTCTGGTTTTGGTGACTGCCTGTCCCGCTTAATCAGAGTTGGAGTGAGTGGACTGCTCAGGACTCGGGTTAACCCCTGCACTGCCACCCCCTGCCCTGCTTTGTGCCCGCTCAGCCTGGCACACCCCTGGAATACGGGGCTAAAATTGCCATTTTGGGTGAGACACGGGAAGCTTTGGGGTGAGAGACCCGAGTTAATGGATCTGAGTGGTCCCAGTGGGGATGGTGTTTGTAGTCTCATACTTCAAATATTGCCACTCCTTACTTAGATCTGATGGGTACCAAAGGTGAAGTCCCTTTTGGTTCTAAGACTTGAGATATTTAGTTTTTTTCCAGAGGATTTTCCTTAGAATGGTTCATACTCTTATCTCTTTTACTGTAGTTTAAGCTAAATGTGGATTAGGTTCAAACATGAAGGTCTTTTATACCTTGATAAGCTCTGTCTGATCTCTCTCAGGTTGGACTTTGAACTCCTCTTGACAAGTTCCTGCTTACAGTCCCAGCCTGCTGTGTGTGGGGGAGGGAAAAAAGAACTGTGGGGGATTTTTGGGGGGTTTTCTGCCTGGCTTTTCTCATGCTTTTTTTCCACTCTGAATCAGCTCTACAATTTGGCCTTGCTGATGTATCTGTGGCCCCAGGGAGGGATTGTTTGTACACAGAACAACAGGAGGTTCAGAGCTGCTCAAAACGATAATTGTCCCTCAAATCAATGTTTGCTGGACTGTGCTCTCTTGCAGCCTGGGAGGTGGTGGGTGTGGAAGAGCCTGTTTGTTGGTAGCACAGCCCTCAGAGAGAGGCCACTGGTTCTTTCATCTCCTGTCCTTAAAGGCTTGCACTGATCAGGTTTGCAGAGTGTTTAGAGAGTGTGGTGGTGCCACAGGAGGCACAGCCAGGTGATGAGGGAGGGCCTGCTGGTGGCTTGGAGTGGCTGTGACCACCTGTCCTTCACCCTGCTGTGAGTGACTCACTGCCTGTCACCTCCAATAGTGTGCAAGTCCTTTCAAGTGCCAGCATTAGACACCTGCCTGTCCTGCTGGGCTCTGTTCCCCTGCTGAGTGGCCACCCCCAAAGGTGACTGCAGGTCCCTGTGTGGGTCAGGTTTTCGTGTGTTGTGTTCCCCCCTCCCTGTTTGACTTGCAAGGGCCAAGGATTTGCTGTGACAGCACCTGGGAACTCCTCCTGCAGTTCAGGCTGCTCTGGGGACACCCCTGGGGTTGGATCCCAGTGGGGTCATGCTCTGGGTATAGAATCACAGGATGGTCTGGGTTGGAAAGGACCTAAAAGTCCATCCCATCCCACCCCTGCCACGGGCAGGGACACCTCCCACCAGCCCAGGTTGCTCCAAGTTTATCCAGCCTGGCCTGGGACACTCCCAGGGCTGGGGCAGCCACAGCTGCTCTGCCCAACCTCTGCCAGGGCCTGCCCACCCTCACAGGGAACAATTTATCTTCTGCCATATCTGTCATAGAATCACAGAATGGATTGGGTTGGAAAAGCCCTCTGAGATCATCGAGTCCAACCCTTGGTCCAACTCCAGTCCCTTTACCAGATCATGGCACTCAGTGCCACGGCCAAGCTCAGCTGAAAAACCTCCAGGGATGGGGAATCCACCCCCTCTCTGGGCAGCCCATTCCAATCCCTGAGCACTCTCTCTGCAAAGAATTTCTACCTGATCTCCAACTTCAGTTTCCCCTGGCAGAGCTTGAGCCCCCCTTGTCCTATTGCTGAGTGCCTGGGAGAAGAGACCAACCCCCAGCTGGGCAGAACTTCCCTTCAGGCAGTTCCAGACAGTGCTGAGGTCACCTCTGAGCCTCCTCTTCTCCAGGCTCAACACCCCCAGCTCCCTCAGCCTCTCCCCACAGCACTTGTGCTCCAGTCCCTTCTCCAGCCTCGTTGCTCTTCTCTTCTCACTTGGCTTGGAAGAGACCTCTGAGCTCATCAAGTCCAACCCTTGATCCAACCCCACTGGGATCACTCTGGCACTCCGTGCCCTGGGCTGCTGATCCCAGTGGGGTTGGATCAAGACCTGGTGGATTCTCTGTCCCTGGAGGTGTTTCAGAGGACACTCAGTGCCACCTCCAGTCCCTTCTCCAGCCTCGTTGCTCTTCTCTGGCCCTGCTCCAGCCCCTCAATCTCTTGCCTCAACTGAGGGGCCCAGAACTGAACACAACACTCAAGGTGTGGCCTCCCCAAGGCAGAGTCCAGGGGAAGGGTCACTGCCCTGGGCCTGCTGGCCACGCTAGTTTGGATCCAGGCCAGGATCCCCTTGGCCTTCTTGGCCACCTGGGCACACTGGTGGCTCCTGTTGAGCTTCCTGTCCCTCAGTCCCCCCAGGTCCCTCTGCCTGGCTGCTCTCCAGCCACTCTGTGCCCAGCCTGGAGCGCTGCAGGGCTTGGGGTGGCCAAAGGGCAGGACCTGCACTTGGCCTTGCTGAACTTCATCCCATTGGAATCAGCCCATCTCTCCAGTCTCTCCAGATCCCTCTGCAGAGCCCTCCTGCCCTCCAGCCTGTCCAGGTCCTTCTCCAGATCCCTCCAGCCTTTCCAGGTCCTTCTCCAGATCCCTCCAGCCTGTCCAGGTCCTTCTCCAGATCCCTCCTGCCTGTCCAGATCCCTCTCCAGGTCCCTCCATCCTTCCAGCAGGCCGACACTCCCTCCCAGCTTGGTGTCATCAGCCAATTTGCTGCTGATGGACTCAATCCCCACATCTAAATCATCACTAAAGATGTTAAACAGGACTGGACCCAACACAGACCCCTGGGGACACCACTGGTGACCAGCTGGATGCAGCTCCATTCACCAGCCCCCTCTGGGCCTGACCCTCCAGCCAGCTCTTAATCCAGAACAGATGTGAACACCATTATTTTGGCTTCTACCAGTTTTGTTCCCTTCTTCCTCCTGTGCCAGGAGGTGCCAGTCCTGCTCATGCCACTCTGCACATCTTACCAGGGTCAGGTGCCTCTGCCCTGAGCTGCTGAAGCTTAAACCTCCAAATTAGCAACTGGGATGAGAAGTCTGGCTTGAATAATTCATTGAGTTGTGTGTTCCTCCTGGTGGCTGCTGCCTTTCCACTCAGCTGTGATGGCAAGAAAAGTCTCATTTTCTAATTGAGTGTTGTCAGAGCCTCACCCTGCACCTGGAGAGGGGTGTGTGGTTGTTACTGGGAGTACTGGGCTACAGGTTTGGCACTACTGGGCTTTGCACAGGTGGGGGAGTGCAGAGGGTGTGTGTGGTGGGTTTTTTTTGATGCATCTGATCCCATTCTGTCACCAAAGGAATGTGCTGTGCAGGGGAAGCTCAAGGGCAGGCAGTGATAATGAAAATCAGAGCCCAGCAGGGAGCATCACCTCTGATCTTAGAGATGAACAGCAGAGATGAGTAACAGACCTCGCTGGAGAGTTTAATCCTTTTTTTGTGTGTGTATCACTCACTTTTCCTGGGAAGAGTTTCTGTGATGAGTAACTTTGGCTTCCCAGACAGTGAGTTGTGGGAACAGTCAGTGCCATAGAATGATACTGTAGATGAGTTTGGGAATGTGCCATGATCTGGTAAATGGATTGGAGTTGGACCAAGGGATGGACTTGATGATCTCAGAGGTCTCTTCCAACCCAAGTGAGAAGAGAAGAGCAACGAGGCTGGAGAAGGGACTGGAGGTGGCACTGAGTGTCCTCTGAAACAGCTCCAGGGACAGAAAATCCACCAGGTCTTGATCCAACCCCACTGGGATCAGCAGCCCAGGGCACAGAGTGCCAGAGTGATCCCAGTGGGGTTGGATCAAGGGTTGGACTTGATGAGCTCAGAGGTCTCTTCCAAGCCAAGTGAGAAGAGAAGAGCAACGAGGCTGGAGAAGGGACTGGAGCACAAGTGCTGTGGGGAGAGGCTGAGGGAGCTGGGGGTGTTGAGCCTGGAGAAGAGGAGGCTCAGAGGTGACCTCAGCACTGTCTGGAACTGCCTGAAGGGAAGTTCTGGCCAGCTGGGGGTTGGTCTCTTCTCCCAGGCACTCAGCAATAGGACAAGGGGGGCTCAAGCTCTGCCAGGGGAAATTGAAGTTGGAGATCAGGTGGAAATTCTTTGCAGAGAGAGTGCTCAGGGCTTGGAATGGGCTGCCCAGAGAGGGGGTGGATTCCCCATCCCTGGAGGGTTTTCAGCTGAGCTTGGCTGTGGCACTGAATGCCATGATCTGGTAAAGGGACTGGAGTTGGACCAAGGGTTGGACTTGATGATCTTGGAGGTCTTTTCCAACCCAATCCATTCTATGATTCTATTCGAAATTGGAGCTGAATTGTTCCCATGTGGTTGGAGGTGCTGAGGATGGTCCTGTGCCTCCTGCCCCTTGTGTTTCCCCATCTCACATCCCTCCCATCCTTCCTCCATCCTCCAGTGGGATGAGCTGATGGGGAACATCCTGCCCTGTGTGTGGTTTGCCCTGGGCTCGGTTCGTGCTGTGGGGAGCAGGTGGGTGGAGGTGAAGCCCCCCTGAATCTCCCCCCTGGGGTGGGTGGGGGTGTGTGTGGGGCAGCCCTGGCAACCAGAGCCCTACAAGAATCTGGGCTGGAAACAAACGTGGCCGTGTTTTCCCAGCGTGGCCCCCCCTCCCTGCCCTGAAATGTGAGTCACTGCCTGCCCAGGGCCCTGCAGGGGAGGCGGTGGGAGAAGCTGCTGCCTCTGCCAGGCAGAGCCTCCTCACCCCCTGAGTAATTGCCCAGAAATTCGGCAGAGGGGGCAGAGTTGGGGGATTTCTCTGAGTTGGAAGGTAGTGGTGATGCAGCTCGTTGGGAAATGTTTGTGGGGATGACTAATCTCGTGTAGAAACTTCCCTGGTCAGGGGGAGGTTTGGAAACGTCAGCAGAGTTGCCATTTCTGCCCTTCCCTCTGCCCTGCCCGGCTGTGGAAACACCCCAGGGGTGTCAGGCAGGGCAAGAACCACCTGGGCATTCCAAAGGCACTTCCTTGGCTTTCTCCACCGTCCAGCAAATCCACAGGAGCAAAGGACAGAGCTGGCATCATTTTCTGTGCCCTTTCTGCCCTCCCCAGTGCCCCCAAATGTGCTCCTGGGGGGAGGCAGAGCAGCCCTGCAGTGGTTCCCATTGTGGGCAGCACAGAAGAGCAGTTTTCCTTCTGGGCTTTGCCCTTTGAAGTACAACTTGCCCCGAGTGACAATCGGTGCTTGTTCAGTTCTCAGAGTGCCTTTTGTTCCCAGCTCTGACCCGTTGGATACCAGATAAATCATCACTTCAGTCAACAGACACTTCCCCCCCAAGTATTTCTGTGTGAGAAGTGAAAGTTCTTCTCTTGTCTTGCATCTTGAGACCACACTAGTCTTGATTTTTCCATGTCATTTATTGATCTGAAAGGTAACTCTTGGGAGACAGAGTAGCTGTCCAAAATTGCTTGTTTTTCCCCCTTTTTTTTTTTTTCCCCCATCAGCAGATGAGTGAGGATTAATGTTCCTGTCCTACCAAAGTTCCAGCTCAGACAATTCCAATTTATCTCCCTAAAAACTCACCCAGCAGTTCCAGTGGGACAGCACTGAAAGCTCTCAGGGTGCCAAGGGAAATCTGTGCCACCCTGAGCAGCTCCAACTCTTCTCCTTCCTGGCAGCCTTATTATATATGGAGATGATCATCCTTTCAAGTCTCAGATATGGGACTGAATTATGTTCCTCTTGGGGATTGAGGTAAAATATCTTTACCTCTTGGTATGGGAGATTTATGGGGAATTTAATCCCCCTTTTCCCCCAGACATCCATCTGTCTATTTTGTCTCTTCTTTCTTTTCCTCCTTTCACACTGACTTGTTTTTCCTTCCTGCCCTGAGTTAACCTTTAACTGGCTGATTAAAGCTTTGAACTATAATAATCCACACAAGGCCCAGGAATGAGGTGATTTTTTTTTAATCCCCTTATCACAAATTGATAATCATAAAATGTCTCAACATGTTTTTTCCTCCATTTTTCTTCTCCTTCCTAACAGAAAAATCCACAGAGGGAGGAAAAAGTTCACAGGAGGAATTGTGACCAGCAGATATTTATTTTCATGCTGATTATTAAAGACAAAACTAACTCTGAAGAGGAACAAGAAACAAAACTGAATATACAAACTGGCCACATGCTGTAGATATCAAATTGAGCAGGGCCTATTTTTAGAGCATAGGAAGAGGGGGAGTGGATTTTACAGCAGGAAATGATGGTTTCATAGACAGGCCCAGATCTGTGAATAACGACAAAGTCCCTGCTCAGACTCTTTGGGTTTGTTTCATTTAATGAGTGAGTGACAAGTTTCCTAAAAATGTGCACTGAAAGAGCTTTTCAGTGTTGGGTGAAACATCTGAGGAACCTCTGAAGAGAAGTACATGGAGCACTGGGAGCTTTAACAAAGCAGGAAGTTCTCAATAAGTTGCTTAGTAAAAAAAAAATTAATGGGTCTTAAGAAGGTTCCTGTGCCGTTTTCTGTGTGGTGTGAAGGGCAGTTCCCCCAAGTTTGGGCATTAATGTCATTTCTTGTTGGGACTCAGCAGTGATGTTGGTGTTTGCCAGTGTACCCAGAGAGCTTCTGAGGCTGCCCTGTGATTCCTGGAGGATGGAGCTTCCCTGGAAGGGCTTGGTCTCTTCTCCCAGGCACTCAGCAATAGGACAAGGGGGGCTCAAGCTCTGCCAGGGGAAATTGGAGTTGGAGATCAGAAAAAATTCTTTGCAGAGAGAGTGCTCAGGGATTGGAATGGGTGGATTCTCTGTCCCTGGAGGTGGCACTGAGTGAGAATCCACCACATCTTGATCCAACCCCACTGGGCTGGTGATCCCAGTGGGGTTGGATCAAGGGTTTTATTTGATGATCTCAGAGGTCTCTTCCAACCCAGCTGATTCTCTGATCCCTTCAGAACAGTTTTCTGTCCTGGTTTCCCTGGCTGTTGGATGCACAAGCCACTGAAGCACCTTCAGAGGGCACTGACTGGGGCTCCTCTGCAGTGCTGAGTTGCACATTTGGGTGTGGATGTTTCCAGAACTCTGCCTGTGACAGGCCTTGCTTGGCCACCCCCTGAGTGAAGGGAAGTTGTGGCCAGCTGGGGGTTGGTCTCTTCTCCCAGGCACTCAGCAATAGGACAAGGGGGGCTCAAGCTCTGCCAGGGGAGGTTTAGGTTGGAGATCAGGAGAAATTCTTTGCAGAGAGAGTGCTCAGGGATTGGAATGGGCTGCCCAGAGAGGGGGTGGATTCCCCATCCCTGGAGGGTTTTCACCTGAGCTTGGCCGTGGCACTGAGTGCCATGATCTGGTAAAGGGACTGGAGTTGGACCAAGGGTTGGACTTGATGATCTCAGAGGGCTTTTCCACCCCAATCCATTCTCGGGTTCTGTGTATTTCTGCAGCCCCTCCTGCAGTCCCTTGGGAACCATTCCCTGCTGGCTGAGCCGTAGCAACAGTTGGAATTGCTGCCTGCAGAGGCAAATCACGTTCTTGTGGCTCAGGGAGAGGGCAGGGCCCTCCTGCAGCCATGCTAAGGGATTACCCACATCACTCTGGACCTTCTTTTCCTATTTCCTTTGTTATCTTGGTAATTTTAGTGTATTTTGGATCTTGGGCTGACCTTTTCTTTTCTTTGAATGCCCTTATATAGCCATTAAAGAGGCCATAATGCCCTCCACGTTCTGCTTTTAGTTGTGTGTGATGATAAGCTTACAAATTGCTGCAACTGCATCAGACTTGGCTGCCTTTTCCTTGGGGCAGATGGGCTTTGAAATGTACTCTTGGTAGCTCTTCCTTGTCTTTTCTTCTCTGAGGCTGGGAGGAAAGGTCTGGGCTCAAGCTGTTCCCTGCAGGAGATCTCTTTGTGTACATACTCATGTGTATGTTTTCTTGTGGATGTCCTGGCTCTTTCTTGATTAGGGGAACGACAGTAATTGGGTGGTTCAGAGAAGGGTTTTTGGTCTCCCTTGGTAAGAAAACTTGTGCTTTGGTTGTCACTGTGGAGGGTGAATGGCACAGTCTTGATTTGGGTAAAGTCTGGTGGTGTTAAACCAAGTCTCTGTATCCAAAATGAAATCCTGAGCAGACAGAGCAGATTTGCCTCTTCCTGCCTCGTGGTGTAGCTGCTATTTGAGACAAAGACCTTAAAACTGCAGGTGATGGAAGGCAGAGCTGGCAGGACACAGAGCCTGAGCTCTCCCCTCTGTTCAGCACCTGCAATTCCTTTGGGTTTGGCTTTTCCCAGGCTCCTGTCAGCCCAGTGTGTTGGCCATGGGCATGCTCTGCACAGGGAGGTTGTGCTGGTGGCTCTTTCCAGGTGAGGTGTAAAGGAGCACAAACCCTGGAGGGGATGAAACACAAACTCTGTGCTTTGCCAGGACATCCGTGTGTGCCACCCGGAGTGCTGGAGGCTCTCCTGGCAAAGCTCCTGCTGCTCATTCTGCCTTTTCCTGGTGGCTGAGAAATGCTGCTCCTCCTCCCCAGATGGAGAGGGGCATTAAAGAGACACTTGTCCCACCAGCCCTTCCGTGAGATTGATTGGCTTTTCCTAATCCATCTTTTTGATCTCTGCTCACCATCTTGTCTCCAGCTGTAACATCCTCCTCTCCCTTGGATTTATGGACTGCTGCCTGTGGAGAGAGCTGTCCCTGCAGGCAGCCAAGCTGTTGTTCAAACCCAGGGCCTGGGAGGGCCTGACCTCTTTTGTTTGCTCAGCTAAACGGGTGGTTTGGAGATGAGAATTTGGCCAATCCAAATGGCCTCTGGAAATCCACGGCTGGGTCAGTGCTTGGGATGGGGGAGGAGCTGAAGTGTTGGAAGTAAATTGGTGTTTAAACACAAATTTGAGAGGTGCACAAGTGTTGCCCTTGGAGTTTGTAACTGGGTTTGTTTGGGTTTGGTGCTCACATCACCCTCTGGACAGTGGGAAGCTTGTTGGGGAGAAGAGCAACGAGGCTGGAGAAGGGACTGGAGGTGGCACTGAGTGTCCTCTGAAACACCTCCAGGGACAGAGAATCCACCAGGTCTTGATCCAACCCCACTGGGATCAGCAGCCCAGGGCACAGAGTGCCAGAGTGATCCCAGTGGGGTTGGATCAAGGGTTGGACTTGATGAGCTCAGAGGTCTCTTCCAAGGCAAGTGAGAAGAGAAGAGCAACGAGGCTGGAGAAGGGACTGGAGCACAAGTGCTGTGGGGAGAGGCTGAGGGAGCTGGGGGTGTTGAGCCTGGAGAAGAGGAGGCTCAGAGGTGACCTCAGCACTGTCTGGAACTGCCTGAAGGGAAGTTGTGGCCAGCTGGGGGTTGGTCTCTTCTCCCAGGCACTCAGCAATAGGACAAGGGGGGCTCAAGCTCTGCCAGGGGAAATTGAAGTTGGAGATCAGAAAGAAATTCTTTGCAGAGAGAGTGCTCAGGGATTGGAATGGGCTGCCCAGAGAGGGGGTGGATTCCCCATCCCTGGAGGTTTTTCAGCTGAGCTTGGCCGTGGCACTGAGTGCCATGATCTGGTAAAGGGACTGGAGTTGGCCCAAGGGTTGGACTTGATGATCTCAGAGGGCTTTTCCAACCCAATCCATTCTAGGATTCCATGATCTCCTCCTGCTCTCCCAGGGCTTGGCCACAGCTCTTTGTGTCTCTCTGAAGAGCTGCTTTGGTCTCCTGGCCTGGTTTTGAGGGTGGAATTGTGACCTGTGGAGTCAAACACTGAACTGGCTGTGATGAGATGAGGGTTCTCTTGCTCTGGGACAGTTTATCCGTGCTCAGAAATGTGTGTTCTCTCTCTGAGGAGGAGATAAAGGGCTGAAAGGTCTGTGAGAATGAGAGATTGAAGGGGCCTGGGCTGTAATTTCAATTTTTTCCATTGGTTTTTCAAGAGCTCATCCAAATTTTCACACCATTTGGTCACCCCTCAGGTTTCTGGGGGTTTTGGGCTCTTTTTTTTGCTGCCTTTTCTGTGATCAGCTCTCACAAGGCTCCCACTTTCCAAGAATCCCAGGGTGGTTTGGGTTGGAAAGGACCTCAAAGCTCATCCATCTCCAGCCCTTTGCCATGGGCAGGGACACCTCCCACTGTCCCAGGTTGTTCCAAACCCTGTCCAGCCTGGATGGGGTCTATTTTTGGGAGAAATGGAATTTAGAAAAATACAGTTTTCACCCCCAAGGATAAGCACAGCCTCAAAAGGAGAACTTAAACTTAAAAATATGTAAATTTTGAAGGGTACAGAGTGGTGGTTCTTGCTCCAGGCAACGTCTGTGCCCCATTTAACTGAACTCCTCCTCTGTGTTTGAGGAAGAAACACAGAAGGTTTGAAACTGTTGCTTTGGAGTTTGGCTTCAGCCCATGGATTGTTGCCCCGTGAGATGCAAATCCCCTCAGGGTGTGGGATGTGGCCCTGGAGCACAGAGTTACATCCAAACCTTTCCCTCAGATACCTTGGGAGGTGTTACCTCCTCAAACTGATGTAACCAAACCAGGAAATTGCAGTTGCCAGTCGGTGGCAAAAATGTAGCAAAGGCCAAGTTTCATTTGCTTTGCTCTTGTCGAGTGTCCTGCAAAAAAATGTCAGGTTTAGATGTTTTTATTGGACAGTTTGTGCCTTGTAGAACAAAGTTATGCATAGATGACTGAGCTGGGTCTGGTGCTGATCATGTCAGGCAGTCTGATCTCTGTGTGAAATGTGTATTATTGGGGCTGCTTTAGTTTCCTTATGCTTATGTGGATGATTTTTTAATAGAGATTAGCAAAGAGTGAGTGGAGCAAAGGATGGCAGTGATTACATCAAGATACATATTTGGAAAGAGCTTTTGGGAACTGCCTTATTTGGCCTTTAAATGACATATCAGGGCTTCTTGTAGGTCTTTTTTCTGAGGAGGTGAATGGACAGACCCAACTGTTCAGGATTGATTTCCATGGCCTGAGGGGGACAGGGATCGGTGTGGGGGGACCCCACTGGGGGTGTGTGTGTGGGGGGGGACCCACTGGGTGTGTTTGTGGGACCCCCTGGGTGTGTGTGTGTGTGGGGATCCACTGGGTGTGTGTGTGTGGGGGGGGACCCACTGGGGGTGTGTGTGGGGACCCCCTGGGTGTGGGGGGACCCACTGGGTGTGTGTGTGGGGATCCACTGGGTGTGTGTGGGGGGACCCAGTGGGTGTGTGTGTGTGGGAGGGACCCACTGGGTGTGTGTGGGAGGGACCCACTGGGTGTGTGTGGGGAGACCCACTGGGTGTGTGTGTGTGGGAGGGACCCACTGGGTGTGTGTGTGTGGGACCCACTGGGTGTGTGTGTGTGGGACCCACTGGGTGTGTGTGTGTGGGGACCCACTGGGTTTGTGTGGGGACCCACTGGGTGTGTGTGTGTGTGGGGGAGCCCCTGGGTGTGGGGCGACACCCACTGTGTGTGTGTGTGTGGGGACCCACTGTGTGTGTGTGTGTGGGGGGGGACCCACTGGGTGTGTGTGTGTGGGGGGGAACCCACTGGGTGTGTGTGTGTGGGGGGGGGACCCACTGGGTGTGTGTGTGTGTGGGGGGACCCACTGGGTGTGTGTGTGTGGGGGGGACCCACTGGGTGTGTGTGTGTGTGTGGGGGACCCACTGGGTGTGTGTGTGTGTGGGGGGGACCCACTGGGTGTGTGTGTGTGTGGGGGGGACCCACTGGGTGTGTGTGTGTGTGGGAGGGCGATCCACTGGGTGTGTGTGTGTTGGGACCCACTGGGTGTGTGTGTGTGTGTTGGGACCCACTCGGTGTGTGTGTGTGTGTTGGGACCCACTCGGTGTGTGTGTGTGTGGGGGACCCACTGTGTGTGTGTGGGGACCCCCTGGGTGTGGGGACCCACTGGGTGTGTGTGTGGGGACCCACTGGGTGTCTGTGTGGGGACCCACTGGGTGTGTGTGTGTGTGGGGATCCACTGGGTGTGTTTGTGTGTGTGTGGGGGACCCACTGGGTGTGTGTGTGTGAGGGGGACCCACTGGGTGTGTTTGTGTGTGTGTGGGGGACCCACTGGGTGTGTGTGTGTGGGACACCCACTGGGGGTGTGTGTGGGGGGGACCCACTGGGGGTGTGTGTGAGGGGGACCCACTGGGTGTGTTTGTGTGTGTGAGGGGGACCCACTGGGTGTGTTTGTGTGTGTGTGTGGGACCCACTGGGGGTGTGTGTGTGTGTGTGTGGGACCCACTGGGGGTGTGTGTGTGGGACCCACTGGGTGTGTGTGTGTGTGGGGGACCCACTGGGTGTGTGTGTGTGGGACCCACTGGGTGTGTGTGTGGGGGGGACCCACTGGGTGTGTGTGTGTGGGGGATCCACTGGGTGTGTGTGTGTGTGGGGGATCCACTGGGTGTGTGTGTGTGTGGGACGCCACTGGGTGTGTGTGTGTGGGACACCCACTGGGGGTGTGTGTGGGGGGACCCACTGGGTGTGTGTGTGGGGTCCCACTGGGTGTGTGTGTGTGGGGACCCACTGGGTGTGTGTGTGTGGGGACCCACTGGGTGTGTGTGGGGGGCGACACCCACTGGGTGTGTGTGGGGGGACCCCCTGGGTGTGGGGGGACCCACTGAGTGTGTGTTTCTGGAGAACACCCTGGGTGTGTGTGTGGGGGGCGACACCCACTGGGTGTGTGTGGGGGGGACCCCACTGGGTGTGTGTGGGGGGGACCCCACTGGGTGTGTGTGGGGGGGACCCCACTGGGTGTGTGTGGCGGACCCACTGGGTTTGTGTGGGGACCCACTGGGTGTGTGTGTGTGGGGGGGACCCCCTGGGTGTGTGTGTGGAGACCCCCTGGGTGTGTGGAGACCCCCTGGGTGTGTGGGACCCACTGGGTGTGTGTGTGGGACCCACTGGGTGTGTGTGTGGGGACCCCCTGGGTGTGTGTGGGGACCCCCTGGGTGTGTGTGGGGACCCCCTGGGTATGGGGGGACCCCCTGGGTGTGGGGGCACCCCCTGTGTGTGTGTGGGGGCACCCCCTGTGTGTGTGTGGGGACACCCCCTGTGTGTGTATGCTCAGGGATCAGCACTGGTGTGTTCCTGCCTCCCAACTCCTGGGATTGCAGTTGCAGGATGGAGAAACCTGTTGTAGGATTGGGAATTTCCATGTGGCTGGAACTGTGTCCACAGTTTTCCATAAAGAGTTGGGTTCTTTTCAAGTGACTTTGGAGAAAGTGCTTCCTTTCTGTTATTTTTTCCCAGTGAAAAGTCCTGGCCAAAGCTGTTGAACTTTCCCCAGGAACTCGTGTTTCAATTTAAAACTGAGTGTTCAGGTTGAAAATCGGAGCTCTGGGGAAGGTTCAGCTGGAGAGGAATTGGCTGCAACAACTCGGTGTGTGTTTGGGTTTGGTTTGTTTTAAGCTTTGGGCAGTGTCAACAACTACTCCAGACTGCAACTCTGCAGTTTGAACACTCTCCACATTAAGGAGATAAGGGTTTGACTCATGCAAAGCTTTCACTGATGTGGCTCTGAGCATTCCAAGGGTGTCTGAGACACAGAAACGCAGGAACATTGGGAAGTACAGCCAGGCCAGGGAGCAGCACGTAGTGAGCTCCATCCATCCCAGCAGTGCAGGGGGAGGGAGGGAGGGAGGGAAGGAGGGGAGGGTGGCTGGAGCTGGAGCTGCTCTTCGTGCCAGGGAGCTCTTGTGGCATCCTCTCGTGACTGCAGGCAGAGCACAAACCCTTCCTGAGCCTCGGCCAAAGGGGCCCTGCACGTGGGGTTGCAGCAGGATGGGCTGGGATGGGCTGGGGGGCTCTGCCCAGGGAGCTTTCCCTGCCCAAAGCACTGCCAGGGCAGTGTGAGGACATGCCCTGGCTGCTGCCACAGGGCACTGGCACAACCTTCCCAGGACACTGGGGTGGGCACTGGGGTGCTGCTGCAGCTGGGAAGAATAATCCAAAAAACCCCAAAATCCCAAACTTCAAACTGTGTCTGAGCTTGAGAAGCTTCAGGCCAGCTCTGGGGGTGCAGGGTTGGCTGTTGGCTGAGGGTTTGAGGTTGGTCAGAGCTGTTGGGAATCACCATCCAACCTGTTGGAGTGGGGTCCATCCCCTGGGGCTGGGCAGGATCCAGGTTAAAGCTGCTCAGCCAAAGCCCACTGGGTGTCTGGCCCAAACCATCTGCTTGGAATGCTGATGGTGGAGGCTGGAGCAGGGCCAGGGGTTTGGGGAGGTTTGGGAGGTTCCTGGCAGGGTCTGGAGCAGGGTCAGGGATTTGGGGAGGTTTGGGAGGTTCCTGGCAGGGATTGAAGCAGGGTCAGGGATTTTGGGAGGTTTGGGAGGTTCCTGGCAGGGTCTGGAGGAGGGTCAGGGATTTGGGGAGGTTTGGGAGGTTCCTGGCAGGGTCTGGAGCAGGGCCAGGGGTTTGGGGAGGTTTGGGAGGTTCCTGGCAGGGTCTGGAGGAGGGTCAGGGATTTGGGGAGGTTTGGGAGGTTCCTGGCAGGGTCTGGAGGAGGGACAGGGATTTTGGGAGGTTTGGGATGTTCATGGAAGGGTCTGGAGGAGGGTCAGGGATTTGGGGAAATTTGGGAGGTTCCTGGAAGGGATTGAAGCAGGGTCAGGGATTTGGGGAGGTTTGGGAGGTTCATGACAGGGATTGGAGCAGGGTCAGGGATTTTGGGAGGTTCATGGCAGGGTTTGGAGCAGGGTCAGGGATTTTGGGAGGTTTGGGAGGTTCCTGGCAGAGTCTGGAGGAGGGACAGGGATTTTGGGAGGTTTGGGATGTTCATGGAAGGGTCTGGAGGAGGGTCAGGGATTTTGGGTGGCTTGGGAGGTTCCTTGCAGGGTCTGGAGCAGGGTCAGGGATTTTGGGAGGTTTGGGATGTTTCTGGCAGGGACTGGAGCAGAGTCAGGGATTTTGGGATGTTTCTGGCAGGGACTGGAGCAGAGTCAGGGATTTTGGGAGGTTGATGGCAGGGTCTTGGAGCAGGGTCAGGGATTTTGGAAGGTTCCTTGCAGGGTCTGGAGCAGGGTCAGGGATTTTGGGAGGTTGATGGCAGGGTCTGGAGCAGGGTCAGGGATTTTGGGAGGTTTGGGAGGTTGATGGCAGGGTTTGGAGCAGGGACAGGAATTTTGGGAAGTTCCTGGCAGGGTCTGGAGCAGGGTCAGGGATTTTGGGAGGTTCCTTGCAGGGTTTGGAGCAGGGTCAGGGATTTTGGGAGGTTGATGGCAGGGTCTGGAGCAGGGACAGGGATTTTGGGAAGTTCATGGCAGGGTCTGGAGCAGGGTCAGGGACTTGTGGAAGTTTCTATTCTACTTTACTTTTGGTTGCATCAAACTGTCAGTGCCACAAAGAGTTGCCTGAGTACAGATGTAGTGGCTGGTGCTGTTTAATGTCTATTCTTATTAAATTTTACAACCACATGGAAATTAGGCTGGAATTTTCCCTAAAATCACCAGGAAAACTGCTCTGTGTTCCCTTCAGAGCTGGTTCCCCCTTTCCTTCCTCCATTTTCCACAGCCTGCCCTGCTTTGAAGAGATGTAGGAGATCAAATTTGAGGCTTCCCTGAGACCTTGGGAGCTCCTCTGCTTGGCCAAGAGATGTCAGTTATAGAGCTCAGTAAACTTGGGAAGTGTTTCAACAGGTTTTAATTTCATTATTCCAAATATTGACCCCACACTAAACTCAAAGGCCCCTCTGGCTGGAGGTTCCACATGATCTTGTGTTGGCAAAGCCACTTCAATTGGCTCAACTGTAGTTGCAGGTGGGAATTGTGATTTTTTTAATTATTATTATTATTTAAATTGATGTTTTATTTTTAACCCAAGGCCAGAAGAATGTGACATTTCAGCATTTGGCTGTTTGTGGGAATGTTTTCATGCAGGGCAGGGGGTTTCTCCTGTTCTCTGCTCACCCTGTAACTGCCCAAGCCACCAGTGAGGGGTTGAACTTCCTCAGAGGAAATGATTCTGCCAAAATAAGCCTAAATTCACTTGCCTGGGTTACTGTTCTTCTGTTGATAAAGCAAATTGTGGCTCTGCAGGACACAGTGTTGGAGCTGGATCTGCTGGGATAATTCCTGGGGAAAAATGGGAGCCTTTCTGGGGGTGTTGATGGGTGAGCTGCTGTCCTGGGTTGTTCCCACACTTTGGAGAAAAGACTTGAGGAGAAAGGGAAGTTCTCCAAGTTCTCCAACCCATCTGTGCTCTCCCCTCAGTGCACATGGACAGGGAGAGAGAACACTTTGTTGGTGCTGTTGGTTTGGGCTGTGCCATGAACTGGAGGAAACAGGCACAGAGAATCCTGGAATGGTTTGGGTTGGAATGACCTCAAAGCCCATCCAGTGTCACCCCTACCATGGGCAGAGACACCTCTCACTGTCCAGGTTGCTCCAAGTTTATCCAACCTGGCCTTGGGCACTTCCAGGGATTGGACAGCCAGAGCTTGCCTGGGAATTCCATCCAGCCCCTCCCCACCCTCCCAGGCAGAAATTCCTTCCAATATCCCACCTAGCCCTTCCCTCTGGCACTGGGAAAGACTTGAGGAGAAAGGGAAGTTCTCCAAGTTCTCCAACCCATCTGTGCTCTCCCCTCAGTGCACATGGACAGGGAGAGAGAACACTTTGTTGGTGCTGTTGGTTTGGGCTGTGCCATGGACTGCAGGAAACAGGCACAGAGAATCCTGGAATGGTTTGGGTTGGAATGACCTCAAAGCCCATCCAGTGTCACCCCTACCATGGGCAGAGACACCTCCCACTGTCCAGGTTGCTCCAAGTTTATCCAACCTGGCCTTGGACACTTCCAGGGGATGGGGCAGCCAGAGCTGCTCTGGGAATTCCATCCAGCCCCTCCCCACCCTCCCAGGCAGAAATTCCTTCCAATATCCCACCTAACCCTTCCCTCTGGCACTGTCAACCATTCCCCTTGGCCTGTCACTGTCTCCCTGCAGGAAAAGTCCCTCTCCCTCCTTGTCATAACCCCCCCAAGGGCTGGAAGGATGACAGACCTCAGGGAGGTCCATCCCTCTGTCCCTGGATTTTGATCTGAAGAGCTGTGGACAAGTTTTTTGGAATCAGCTTTTCCAAGCTTGGCTGATCCCAAATGTATGAACTGATCATAGAGCAAGAAAACTCTTCCCTCATGGAAAGAGCAAAGCTGAGATACTGATGGAAAAGGCTTTTCTTTGATTTATATCATGTCCTTCCATGTCTTGAGATTGGGATAATCCCCCCCTTCTGTGCCATCTGCCCATCAGTGTTTTCCTTCTCCATTCCCTTCCAGTCCTGTTTTCTGTCACCTCTCCCTGCCCTTTGCTGTACAATTTCCCCCTGGGAACTCTGCAGAAAGGGCATTTCTGCAGCAGGAAACAGGGAGAGGATTTGAGCCCTTACACTTGTAACCCTGGAAGGTCCTTAGACAGGAGACTCCTAATTAAAAGGTCAAAGCCACTTCCAGAGACAAACATCCAAATGTCCCCTCAGCTTTGTGCAGGTGGGAACTAAGGCTGGGTACAACAATGTGTGTAGGAATTCCAGCAGCTTCCCTAAAATAGAATTTTCTTTGTGCCATGTCCATACAAATGCAGCTCCCAGGGCTTTGTTAACAGGGATTTGGAAGGATTTGCTGAACCCACTCGTGCTTTGGTGGTTCCTGAATAAACTCCCACGTTAAACCAACAACTCTGTCTCTCTCAGCCACGAGGTTTGATGTGCTTTGGGGTTCTCTCCATGGAAAAGGCTCCACATCACAGAATCATAGAATGGATTGGAAAAGCCCTCTGAGATCATCAAGTCCAACCCTTGGTCCAACTCCAGTCCCTTTACCAGATCATGGCACTCAGTGCCACGGCCAAGCTCAGTTGAAAAACCTCCAGGGATGGGGAATCCACCCCCTCTCTGGGCAGCCCATTCCAATCCCTGAGCACTCTCTCTGCAAAGAATTTCTACCTGATCTCCAACTTCAATTTCCCCTGGCAGAGCTTGAGCCCCCCTTGTCCTATTGCTGAGTGCCTGGGAGAAGAGACCAACCCCCAGCTGGCCAGAACTTCCCTTCACTCAGGGGGTGGCCAAGCAAGGCCTGTCACAGGCAGAGTTCTGGAAACATCCACACCCAAATCTGCAACTCAGCACTGCAGAGGAGCCCCAGTCAGTGCCCTCTGAAGGTGCTTCAGTGGCTTGTGCATCCAACAGCCAGGGAAACCAGGACAGAAAAGTGTTCTGAAGGGATCAGAGAATCAGCTGGGTTGGAAGAGACCTCTGAGATCATCAATCCAACCCTTGATCCAACCCCACTGGGATCACTCTGGCACTCTGTGCCCTGGGCTGGTGATCCCAGTGGGGTTGGATCAAGACGTGGTGGATTCTCACTCAGTGCCACCTCCAGGAACAGAGAATCCACCCATTCCAATCCCTGAGCACTCTCTCTGCAAAGAATTTCTTTCTGATCTCCAACTTCAATTTCCCCTGGCAGAGCTTGAGCCCCCCTTGTCCTATTGCTGAGTGCCTGGGAGAAGAGACCAACCCCCAGCTGGCCAGAACTTCCCTTCAGGCAGTTCCAGACAGTGCTGAGGTCACCTCTGAGCCTCCTCTTCTCCAGGCTGAACACCCCCAGCTCCCTCAGCCTCTCCCCACAGCACTTGTGCTCCACTCCCTTCTCCAGCCTCGTTGCTCTTCTCTTCTCACTTGGCTTGGAAGAGACCTCTGAGCTCATCAAGTCCAACCCTTGATCCAACCCCACTGGGATCACTCTGGCACTCCGTGCCCTGGGCTGCTGATCCCAGTGGGGTTGGATCAAGACCTGGTGGATTCTCTGTCCCTGGAGGTGTTTCAGAGGACACTCAGTGCCACCTCCAGTCCCTTCTCCAGCCTCGTTGCTCTTCTCTGGCCCCGCTCCAGCCCCTCAATCTCTTGCCTGAGCTGAGGGGCTCAGAACATCCAGGCCTCCCTCTGGGGCTGTGTGTGCTGGAGGGTGTTTTTCCTGCCCTGATCTCACTCCCCCTGCTTGTTTGATGCTGGAGTTTTTTTTTTTACAGAGCCATTCCCTGTGCTGGAATCTCCCTGCCCATCTGGAGCTGGGAGTGTGTGGCAGATGCTGGGTGGGATCAGTGGGAACTCAGTACCTGCTGCATCCCAAGAATCCTCCCAGGGATTGCAGCTCCACAGGAAATGACAGAAAATAAGTTCAGTGACATTTCCTTCGTATCAATCTTTTACCAGTCCACAGAAACTTTCAAAATATATTTTCTTAAGCCTTATTTTTCCTTAGAGGGCTCATTTTTGGTGGCAATCAAAGACTCCCTTTCCCAGTCTGGTGTTTTTCAAAGTATTGTGTGTAATTTACTCTAAAAAACATGATGATTCCTGGAAACTGCCACCACACAGCACCTGATGTCTCTTCTTTTTCCCTTTCAGGACAAACACCACGATGCTGCTCACGAAATTATTGAGACAATTCGGTGAGTGTTCAATGCTGGGCCCTCCCTGGGGCCAAACTCAGCCTTAAATTCCTTCTCTGAGCTGAATTGGTGCAACCCAAAGCTCCCCGAGGAGCAGAGTTTGCTTTGGCTTAAATTAAAAGTGAGTGATGATGTTCAGCTTCAGGCCTGGCTTAGTTAGTCCTGTGCAAACCTGCCTGGGTTAGTTAGTCCTGTGCAAAGCTGGCTGGGTTAGTTAGTCCTGTGCAAAGCTGGCTGGGTTAGTTAGTCCTGTGCAAACCTGGATTAGTTAGTCCTGTCCAAACCTGACTGGATTAGTTAGTCCTGTCCAAACCTGACTGGGTTAGTTAGTCCCGTGCAAACCTGCCTGGGTTGGTTAGTCCTGTGCAAACCTGGATTAGTTAGTCCTGTGCAAACCTGCCTGGGTTGGTTAGTCCTGTGCAAACCTGCCTGGGTTAGTTAGTCCTGTGCAAACCTCCTGGCTGGGTTAGTTAGTCCTGTACAAACCTGCCTGGGTTAGTTAGTCCTGTGCTAACCTGCCTGGGTTAGTTAGTCCTGTGCAAACCTGGCTGGGTTAGTTAGTCCTGTGCAAACCTGGCTGAGTTAGTTAGTCCTGTACACACCTCCTGCCTGGGTTAGTTAGTCCTGTGCAAACCTGGCTGAGTGCCATGATCTGGTAAAGGGACTGGAGTTGGCCCAAGGGTTGGACTTGATGATCTCAGAGGGCTTTTCCAACCCAATCCATTCTAGGATTCTGTGATCTTTGGCCAGTGGGGTGTTGAGAAGACCCTTCTGAAGGGGTTTAGGTGGTGCTGAAAGCAGTGGCTGGAATAGTTGGTGGTGCTTTGTGTGCTGAAAGAAGGGGAGAACTGTGTGAGGAAACACTTTTGGGCCCAAGAAGAGTTTCCCAACTGTGTCTTCTTAGGCAAGATCAGGGTGGCCCCAGTGCCAGAAGCTTCGCCTGCCTCGAGCAAAGTGGCCACGGGGTGGTTGGGAAAGTGCTGGGGACAGGATGCAAACAGCCTTTATCTCCTTGGAACATGGAACATCCTGAGCTGGGAGGGACACCCAGGACCAAGCAGGGAGCTGTTGAGTGCCCATTGCTGTAATTTGAGTGAAATTTTGCAGGGACAGAGCCCAGATGTCTTCAGGGAGATGGAAGACACTAGAAGAGAACCAGCCATTGATGTTCTGGTTTTTCCTTGCCTGTGTAGTTTTTTTGGCTGTGAATCAGCCAGAAGGAACCAGAACTGCTGGATCTTTAGTCCTAATTATTTTTGCTTCTTTTACTAGTGAAACATGGAGGAAGGAACTGTCATTCCTGTTGGAATTCATCCCATGAAAGGAGGTTTTTGCTGCTGGCAGTGCTTTCCCATTTGGATATTTGCAGAGCAGAGAGTGAGCAAAGCTGCTGTGGCTTTTCAGTTGCCTCTGAAAGGGATTAATTTTCCTGCATTCCCTGAGTGGGGATCTCTGCTGGGAGATGCCATTGTTGGGTGCTCTGCACCTGGGCACGTGGTTTCCATTCCTGATGGCCCCGACATTAACTCAGCCTCTCAGAGGGGCCTTTGATCACAATAAGTGCTGAAAACCTGCTTTGCTTGGGCTGTTCAGGCTTTAAGGGCAGCTCAGACACAACCCAGGGCAGAACATCCTGGGGGAACCCTCCCCACTCAGGCTGAGCATCCTTTGGCAAAGCTGCACTTGGGCACCACATTTCATGCCAGGTTGGCCCCAGCCTTGGCCTGCAGTGTTTTTAGCCATGTTGAATACATTTATTACCTTATTTTGAAGCTGTGCTGGTTCAAGAGCTGCCAATCCTGCTGTTTATTCAGCACAAATGTGGATTGTTGCAGCTTTCCAGGGAGTATTTTGGGATGTCTGCCTTTCTCCTGCAGGATCCTCCCTCCACATGCAGCAAAGCCAGCCCAGCACTGCCACAATATTATTCTACCTAATTGGCAAGACTTCTATTAATTATTTCTCCTCTCCTTCCAGGTGGGTCTGTGAAGAAATCCCAGATCTCAAGCTTGCCATGGAAAACTATGTTTTAATTGACTATGATACAAAAAGGTGAGAGGAGGATGGTCCAGGGTGGGGTGTGGAGAACCAGCCACTGGCTATTCTTAGACACCACGAGCTGAAGTTTCCTCTCCAACTGGCTCCAGGCTCTGCAGAGTTATTTTGGGAGGAAATGTGTAACAGCAACATTGGCAAGGGCTGTTGGATGAGGGACATAATTGGAAGCTCCCCCAGCAGAGAGCTGGGCCCTGGTGTGGGCTGGGATTACTCACTGCTGAGCAATGATTGGTATCTGTGCCCTTGGAACGTGGCCAGGGTGGGAATCTGAGTGGCACTGAGGCTGCAGCAGCTCAGAATTCCAGCTGGGAATGTGGCCTGGCAGAGCTGGCTGGCACTGGGAGCTGGGGCAGGTTCTCCTTGTGGCTGTGGGTTAAATGGAAAGGTGGATCCACCATCCAAGTGTTCTGGGATTCTGAGATCCCTGTTGCTCCGTGGGAATTCCTGTGCCACAGGCAGCTCCAAAGCCCTGGGTGGGGTGTGGAGATGCCCCCTGGGCTGGCAGAGGCAGGTCCTGGGCTGGGGGGGTGTGTGGGATGTGGAGATGCCCCCTGGGCTGAGGGGGGGTGTGGGATGTGGAGATGCCCCCTGGGCTGGCAGAGGCAGGTCCTGGGCTGGGGGAAGTGGGTGTGGGGTGGGGAGATGCCCCCTGGGCTGGCAGAGACAGGTCCTGGGCTGTGTGTGGGGTGTGGAGATGCCCCCTGGGCTGGGGGGGGTGTGGGATGTGGAGATGCCCCCTGGGCTGGCAGAGACAGGTCCTGGGCTGTGTGTGGGGTGTGGAGATGCCCCCTGGGCTGGCAGAGGCAGGTCCTGGGCTGGGGGGGATGTGTGGGATGTGGAGATGCCCCCTGGGCTGGCAGAGTCAGGTCCTGGGCTGGGGGGGATGTGTGGGATGTGGAGATGCCCCCTGGGCTGGCAGAGGCAGGTCCTGGGCTGGGGGGGATGTGTGGGATGTGGAGATGCCCCCTGGGCTGGCAGAGTCAGGTCCTGGGCTGGGGGGGGGTGTGTGGGGTGTGGAGATGCCCCCTGGGCTGGCAGAGGCAGGTCCTGGGCTGGGGTGTGGGGTGTGGGGTGTGGAGATGCCCCCTGGGCTGGGGGTGGGTGTGGGGTGTGGAGATGCCCCCTGGGCTGGCAGAGGCAGGTCCTGGGCTGGGGGGGGGTGTGGGATGTGGAGATGCCCCCTGGGCTGGCAGAGGCAGGTCTGGGCTGTGGGGAGTGTGTGGGGGGCTCTGGGGGGCTGTGCTGGCACTGGGAAAGGGGATACAACAAACTCCTGGAGTGCCCTCATTGGAAAAGGGGAATTTGTGCAGGCCCAGAGCATGAGGGAGCTGTTAGAGTGAGGTTTGGAGATGAAACTGCATTGCTTTGATTACAGTCCTACAATATCCCAAGTCTGAATGGACTCACAAGGATCAAATCCAACCCCTGGCCCTGCACAGACACCCCAACAATCCCACCCTGTCCCCCAGGGTTGTCCAAACCCTCCTGGAGCTCTGGCAGCCTTGGGGCCGTGCCCACTGCCCTGGGGAGCCTGGTCAGTGCCCACCACCCTCTGGGGGAAGAACCTTTCCCTGAGATCCATCCCAACCCCCTGGCACAGCTCCAGCCATTCCCTGGGTCCTGTCCCTGGTCCCAGAGCAGAGCTCAGGGCCTGCCCCTCCACCTCCCCTCGGGAGGAGCTGCAGCCCCCGAGGAGTCTCCCCTCAGTGTCCTCCATCTGAACAAGCCCAGTGCCCTCAGCTGCTCCTCAGACCCTTCCCCACCTTCATGTCACCAGAATTTGGGTGACAGCAAGAACAGTGAGGATGAGTTACCTCCCCTTGTACAGACAACAGAGAATCCTGGAATATCCTGAGCCAGGAGGGACCCCCAAGGACCATCCAATCCAACCCCTGTAACTGCACAGACACCCCAACAATCCCACCCTGTCCCCCAGGGTTGTCCAAACCCTCCTGGAGCTCTGGCAGCCTTGGGGCCGTGCCCACTGCCCTGGGGAGCCTGGTCAGTGCCCACCACCCTCTGGGGGAAGAACCTTTCCCTGAGATCCATCCCAACCCCCTGGCACAGCTCCAGCCATTCCCTGGGGCCTGTCCCTGGTCCCAGAGCAGAGCTCAGGGCCTGCCCCTCCACCTCCCCTCAGTGTCAGTCAGACCAAACTGTCAGTCAGACCAGGAGATCCCGGCTTTGGGATCACTGCCAGGATGGAGAGGATCCTCCAAACCCTCCTGGAGCTCTGGCAGCCTCGGGGCTGTGCCCACTGCCCTGGGGAGCCTGGTCAGTGCCCACCACCCTCTGGGGGCAGAACCTTTCCCTGAGATCCATCCCAGCCATTCCCTGGGTCCTGTCCCTGGTCCCAGAGCAGAGCTCAGGGCCTGCCCCTCCACCTCCCCTCGGGAGGAGCTCTCAGTCAGACCAAACTGTCAGTCAGACCAGGAGATCTGGGCTTTGGGATCACTGCCAGGATGGAGAGGATCCTCCAAACCCTCCTGGAGCTCTGGCAGCCTCGGGGCCGTGCCCACTGCCCTGGGGAGCCTGGTCAGTGCCCACCACCCCCTGGGGGAAGAACCTTTCCCTGAGATCCATCCCAGCCCTCCTTAGCACTGGATACTTTTGCCATAATCTGCTCAAGCTGTTGCTTCCCCCTCTCTCAGTTTTTAATCACTGCCTTGCAAGACTTGTCACTGCCTCTTCCTCCTGACAAATTCAAAGGAAAACATCAGGGCTGAGCATCCCTTGTCATCAAATCCATTAATTTGGGTTTGGGAGTTACTCCCAGAGGCTGCAGGGCTGGAATTTCACAGCTCTGACATCCTCACTGGGTGTGTGTAGCTGGGGAGGATCAATGGTTGGCAACAACACCAAATAAAGCCCCTCTGCTCCCCAAAAATCACATCCCACTCCCCTTCCCACAGCCTTTCCAGCAAGTCATAAACCTGGAATTTTGGTTATGCTTTCAGCCTTTTGGAATTCCTTCGAAAAAACTGGCCAGAAAAATGACTTGTAGCAGGTGGAGGGATCCAGGAGGTGAAGGAAAAAACCCCACCCTGTGCAACCCAAACCCTCCTGCCTTGTCCTGACATGGAAACAAGTGCTGGAATTCGGTCTGGAATGGCCACAACTCTTGGGAGTGCAGAGCCACTGAGGATCCTCCTTGCTGTGCCCCTGGTTCCCATTGCCATTAAATCATGGCCATGCTTTAATTGTGCCACCCCAGAACTCCCTGCACTGCTTAGGGGGGGTCTGATTATTTCATGGATCATGTTCTGGGGGTGTCTCCTCTTCCCTGGCCACAGATGAATTGATTTAATCCTCTCAGTCTCTGCCATGAAAGGCTCTGCCTGCGCTGCCCCATAATCCCACCAGCAATCCCTGCTGGGGGGGGGACTCTGCAGGTCGTGTCCTGCCTCTGGCTGCACTTCCAAAGCCACAGTTCATTTCTGGGAAAAGGACCTGCTGGTCTCAGGGCTGATTATCATGGAAAAAAAAAAAAAAAGGAGAAAAATGTACAGAACTCTCAAGTTTGTGGAGCTGAGAGTGTGGAAAAGAAGTGATGGGCTCTGAGAAAATGGAGCTTTAATTAAGACAAATTGGACTGAACTCAGAGGGTGACTTATAATAAAGGAATAAATATTATTTTCTATGTATGACTTAAAATAAAAAACTAATATTATTTACCAGGTACTCCTGGGCTGGTGGAGGTTTTAGAGTCTTAAATTTGTGGATATTCTGAGAGGAAAAGAAGTGACAGACTGTGAGAAAATGGAGCTTTAATTAAGACAAAGTGGACTGAACTGAAAGGATGACTTAAAATAAAAAAACTAATATTATTTTCTATGTATGACTTAAAATAAAAAAACTAATATTATTTTCTATGTATTCCTGGGCTGCTGGAGGTTCTAAAGTCTTAAATTTGTGCATGTTCTGAGAGGAAAAGAAGTGATGGGCTCTGAGAACACGGAGCTTTAATTAAGACAAATTGGACTGAACTCAGAGGGTGACTTAAAATAAAGGAATAAATATTATTTTCTATGTATGACTTAAAATAAAAAACAAATATTATTTTCTATGTAATCCTGGGCTGGTGGAGGTTCTAAAGTCTTAAATTTGTGCTTATTCTGAGAGGAAAAGAAGGAACAGACTGAGAAAATGGAGCTTTAATTAAGACAAAGTGGACTGAACTCAGAGGATGACTTAAAATAAAGAAATTAATATTATTTTCTATGTATGACTTAAAATAAAAAACAAGCTCCCCCTTGGTGTGAGGCAGCAGAGGTGGCAGAAGGAGAATTGTGGTGTCGTCCCTACCAAGTTGTGGCTCAGAAATGAGTAAACTTTGAACATCCAACCTCAAACCACCAAACCTGTGCCAGGCCTCAAACCACATGGGCAGGACAAGGCAGGAAAATCCCCCAGAGAGGGTGGAACAGTCACCCAGAGAGGGTGGAACAGTCACCCAGAGAGGGTGGGACAGTCACCCAGAGAGGGTGGGACAGTCCTGGCTCTCTGGGGAGGTCCCAGATGGTTGGAGGTTGGCCAATGTCACCCCAAGCCACACAAAGGGCTGCAAGCAGGACCTGGCAACTCCAGGCCTGTCAGCCTGACCTCCATCCCTGGCAGGGTTATGGAGCAGAACATCCTGAGTGCAATCACACAGCACCTTCAGGGTGGACAAGGGCTCAGACCCAGCCATGGTGGGTTTAGGAGGGGCAGGTCCTGTGTGACCAACCTGATCTCTTTCTACGCTCAGGTGACCCACCTGGTGGATGAGGGGAAGGCTGTGGGTGTGTCTATCTGGACTTCAGCAAGGCCTTTGACACTGTCTCCCATAATATACTCCTGGAAAAGCTGGTAGCCCATGGCCTGGACAGGTGTACCCTCTGCTGGGTCAGGAGTGGCTGGAGGGCCCAGAGAGTGCTGGTGAATGGAGCTGCATCCAGCTGGTCACCAGTGGTGTTCCCAGGGGTCTGTGTTGGGTCCAGTCCTGTTTAACATCTTTAGTGATGATTTAGGTGAGGGGATTGAGTCCATCAGCAGCAAATTTGCTGATGACACCAAGCTGGGAGGGAGTGTCGACCTGCTGGAAGGATGGAGGGACCTGGAGAGGGATCTGGATTGACTGGAGAGATTTGGAGAAGGACCTGGAAAGGCTGGAGGGATCTGGAGAAGGATCTGGACAGGCTGGAGGGCAGGAGGGCTCTGCAGAGGGACCTGGATAGACTTGAGGGATGGGCTGATCCCAATGGGCTGAAGTTCAGCAAGGCCAAGTGCAGGTCCTGCCCTTTGGCCACCCCAAGCCCTGCAGTGCTCCAGGCTGGGCACAGAGTGGCTGGAGAGCAGCCAGGCAGAGGGACCTGGGGGGACTGAGGGACAGGAAGCTCAACAGGAGCCACCAGTGTGCCCAGGTGGCCAAGAAGGCCAAGGGGATCCTGGCCTGGATCCAAACTAGCGTGGCCAGCAGGCCCAGGGCAGTGACCCTTCCCCTGGACTCTGCCTTGGGGAGGCCACACCTTGAGTGTTGTGTTCAGTTCTGGGCCCCTCAGTTGAGGCAAGAGATTGAGGGGCTGGAGCGGGGCCAGAGAAGAGCAACGAGGCTGGAGAAGGGACTGGATGTGGCACTGAGTGTCCTCTGAAACACCTCCAGGGACAGAGAATCCACCAGGTCTTGATCCAACCCCACTGGGATCACCAGCCCAGGGCACGGAGTGCCAGAGTGATCCCAGTGGGGTTGGATCAAGGGTTGGACTTGATGAGCTCAGAGGTCTCTTCCAAGCCAAGGGAGAAGAGAAGAGCAACGAGGCTGGAGAAGGGACTGGAGCACAAGTGCTGTGGGGAGAGGCTGAGGGAGCTGGGGGTGTTCAGCCTGGAGAAGAGGAGGCTCAGAGGTGACCTCAGCACTGTCTGGAACTCCCTGAAGGGAAGTTCTGGCCAGCTGGGGGTTGGTCTCTTCTCCCAGGCACTCAGCAATAGGACAAGGGGGGCTCAAGCTCTGCCAGGGGAAATTGAAGTTGGAGAGCAGAAAGAAATTCTTTGCAGAGAGAGTGCTCAGGGATTGGAATGGGCTGCCCAGAGAGGGGGTGGATTCCCCATCCCTGGAGGTTTTTCAGCTGAGCTTGGCCGTGGCACTGAGTGCCATGATCTGGTAAAGGGACTGGAGTTGGACCAAGGGTTGGACTTGAGGATCTTGGAGGTCTTTTCCAACCCAATCCATTCTATGATTCTATGATTTGGGTGGGATTTGTGGGTCCCTCACCCTTGAGGTGGTTCTGGAGCTCCAACCTGCAGTCTGGGCTGACCCTGCTGTGTTGTGTTTCCTCCCCAGCTTTGAGAGCATGCAGAGATTGTGTGACAAGTACAACAGAGCCATCGACAGCATCCACCAGCTGGTAGGTGTTTGTCCATCCCTGTCACCGGGTTTGGTGGGGCCCCCAGGCAGAGAGAGCGACCCCAGGGAGCTGGGACAGGCTCAGGGGCACTGGGACATCTCCACAGCCAGCACTGCCAGCCTCTTGGAGCCTCCTCTTGGCACTGAACTTCATTTCCTTGCTCAGGAGTTGGTGTTAGAGGGATGTCCTAAAGGAAGAACAGAAATGCAGCCCCACTAAACTTATTTTCTTGGTCAGGAGTTGGATGTTCTGAAAGGAAGGAAAGAAATTCAGCCCCACTTTTGACAGTAAACTTATTTTCTTGGTCAGGAGTTGGAGGTTCTCTAAGGAAGGACAGAAATGAAGCCCCATTTTTGATAATAAACTTATTTTCTTGCTCAGGAGTTGCTGTTGGAGGGATGTTCTCAAAGGAAGGAAAGAAATTCAGCTCCATTTTTGATAGTGAACTTATTTTCATGGTCAGTAGTTGGATGTTCTGAAAGGAAGGACAGAAATGCAGCCCCACTTTTGATAATAAACTTATTTTCTTGCTCAGGAGTTGGAGGTTCTCAAAGGAAGGAAAGAAATTCAGCCCCACTTTGGATAATAAACTTATTTTCTTGCTCAGGAGTTGGAGGGATGTTCTCAATGAAAGAAATTCAGCCCCATTTTTGATAGTAAAAACTTATTTTCTTGCTCAGGAGTTGGAGATTCTGAGAGAAAGGAAAGAAATTCAGCCCCACTAAACTTATTTTCTTGCTCAGGAGTTGCTGTTGGAGGGATGTCCTAAAGGAAGGAAAGAAATTCAGCCCCACTTTGGATAATAAACTTATTTTCTTGCTCAGGAGTTGGATGTTCTCAAAGGCAGGACAGAAATTCAGCCCCATTTTTTCTTCCCTGGGCACTCCTGGCACTTGTTTTGGCACTTTAGGGGGGGAGGAAAAGGTTTCTCTGCCTTTCTGTGGCTCTCAGGGATTTCTTGGATGGATTTCCTTTCGTGGGGGGGGAATTCTGTGGCTTTGGGGCACTGGAATGATCCATGTGGAGCCCCCTGTGTGTTGTGGAAATGATCCATGGCTGAGGAATTTCCTCCCACAGCCTGGTCTGGGCAATGTAATGTCTTTTCAGACCAATTTAACAAGTTTTTTGGTTCTCTTACCCCAGCAAAGGTTGAACTGGAGGAAGCAACACGTGACCAGTAAATAATGTCACTATTCTGTTGAATTTCAAAGCATAGGTGGATTTTTTTTTTCTCTGTTGTGCTTGTGGGAATTATTAGAATTGTGCAAGAAGAGTTTTTTTTCCAGGATTTCCTTCATTTTGTGGGCCTTCAACTCCCCCCAAATTCATGCCTGTTTGGGTTCAGGTGTCTTCATGTGTGTGTTGGTTGAACATCAGGAGCTGTTCAGCATCTGCACTTGGCACCTGAACCCCAAGAGAGGGAAGTTTAGGAGAAGTCCTGGAGTTGCCCCTTTTTTTCTTGGTTTCTGTCAAAGGGGAAGGTGAACATTTTTAAAATTTAATAATTTTTAGGCTTAGGAGAGCTGTTTTTTTTTTTTTCTGAAGAAGAAAGGAAGCTTGATTTCCATCTCCTTCCTGCCACTCCCTGGTTGAGTACATGAGATCCCTCCCAGCAGCAGCTCCTGGGGCAGAATCCACATGGTGGGAGCTCAGTGGGGATGAGTGACCAGAGGCTGAGGGAGCAGAGTCTGCCCCTTCCCAGAGGCTGAGGGAGCAGAGTCTGCCCCTTCCCAGAGGCTGAGGGAGCAGAGTCTGCCCCTTCCCAGAGGCTGAGGGAGCAGAGTCTGCCCCTTCCCAGAGGCTGAGGGAGCAGAGTCTGCCCCTTCCCAGAGGCTGAGGGAGCAGAGTCTGCCCCTTCCCAGAGGCTGAGGGAGCAGAGTCTGCCCCTTCCCAGCTGCACCCAGTGCCAGCCTCACCTTGCCTGGTGCTCTTTGCAGCTCTTTCCTTTCCCCTCTGCCTCCTCTTTCCAGCAGACACCAAATGACCTGTTTGCTGAGGTGTGACAGAGCACAGGGAGCTGGGCTGGGTTTGTCTTTGGTGTCATGGAGGAGGTTGGGTTGGAAGGGACCTCCAAGCCCATCCAGTGCCACCCCTGCCATGGGCAGGGACACCTTCCATGAGCTCAGGTTGCTCCAAGCCCTGTCCAACCTGGCCTGGGACACTTCCAGGGATGGGGCAGCCACAGTTTCCCTGAGAATTCCATTCCAGCCCCTCCCCACCATCCCAGCCAGGAATTCCTTCCCAATATCCCATCTGTCAATGGGAAGCCATTCCCTGTGTCCTGTCCCTCCATCCCTTGTCCCAAGTCCTTCTCCAGCTCTCCTGGAGCCCCTTTAGGTTGGTCCCATCTTCACACCATCCTCTCACCACATTCATGGAATCAGAGAATCCCAGACTGGGTTGGGATGGAAGGACCTCCAAGCCCACCCAGTGCCAGCCCTGCCATGGGCAGGGACACCTCCCACTGTCCCAGGTGGCTCCAACCTGACCTTGAATACTTCCAGGGATGGAGCAGCCATGGATTCTCTGGGATTCCTTTCCCTCCCAGGCAGGAATTCCTTCCCAATATCCCCTCTGTCCATGGGAAGCCATTCCCTGTGTCCTGTCCCTCCATCCCTTGTCCCAAGTCCTTCTCCAGCTCTCCTGGAGCCGCTTTAGGTTGGTCCCATCTTCACACCATCCTCTCACCATGTTCATGGAATCAGAGAATCCCAGACTGGGTTGGGTTGGAAGGACCTCGAAGCCCATCCAGTGCCAGCCCTGCCATGGGCAGGGACACCTCCCACTGTCCCAGGTTGCTCCAACCTGATCTTGGACACTTCCAGGGATGGGGCAGCCAAGGATTCTCTGGGAATTCCATTCCAGCCCCTCCCCACCATCCCAGCCAGGAATTCCTTCCCAATATCCCATCTGTCAATGGGAAGCCATTCCCTGTGTCCTGTCCCTCCATCCCTTGTCCCAAGTCCTTCTCTGGGATCTCCTGGAGCCGCTTTAGGTTGGTCCCATCTTCACACCATCCTCTCGCCATGTTCATGGAATCAGAGAATCCCAGACTGGGTTGGGATGGAAGGACCTCCAAGCCCACCCAGTGCCACCCCTGCCATGGGCAGGGACACCTCCCACTGTCCCAGGTTGCTCCAACCTGATCTTGGACACTTCCAGGGATGGAGCAGCCAAGGATTCTCTGAGAATTCCATTCCAGCCCCTCCCCACCCTCCCAGCCAGGAATTCCTTCCCAATATCCCCTCTGTCCATGGGAAGCCATTCCCTGTGTCCTGTCCCTCCATCCCTTGTCCCAAGTCCTTCTCCAGCTCTCCTGGAGCCGCTTTAGGTTGGTCCCATCTTCACACCATCCTCTCACCATGTTCATGGATTCAGAGAATCCCAGACTGGGTTGGGTTGGAAGGACCTCCAAGCCCATCCAGTGCCACCCCTGCCATGGGCAGGGACACCTCCCACTGTCCCAGGTTGCTCCAACCTGACCTTGGACACTTCCAGGGATGGAGCAGCCAAGGATTCTCTGGGAATTCCATTCCAGGGCCTTCCCACCCTCCCAGGGAGGAATTCCTTCCCAAAATCCCACCTCTCCCTGTCCTTTGTGCATGGGAAGCCATTCCCTGTGTCCTGTCCCTCCATCCCTTGTCTCCAGTCCCTCTCCAGCTCTGCTGGAGTCCCTTCAGGCCCTGGAAGGTCTCAGGTGTCCCTGGAGCCTTGTCCTTTCCAGGCTGAACCCCCCCAGCCTGTCTCCTCCTGCCTCTCTCCAGATCCATCTGAACATCCATCTCCTCATTCCCTATGAGGGAATTCCCTCTTCCAGTTGCTTTAAGTCACAGAATCCCAGAATGGTTTGAGTTGGGAGGGACCTCAAAGATCATCCCATTCCATGACAGGGACACCTCCCCCTATTCCAGGGTGCTCCAACCTGGCCTTGGACACTCCCAGGGATGGGGCAGCCACAGGTACCCTGGGCACCCTTTGCCAGGGCCTGCCCACCCTCCCAATCAGGAATTTCTTCCCAACATCCCATCTAACAGTGGGAAGCCATTCCCTTGTCCTGTCCCTCCGTCCCTTGTCCAAGTCTCTGGAGCCCCTTCAGGTCCTGGAAGGGGCTCTGAGCTCTCCCTGGAGCCTTCAGTCCTGCAGCTGAGCCCCCCCAGCTCTCCTGTGCCCTGGGCAAAGGGGCTCCAGCCTGGGCTCAGCACTCTCCCTGTTTCTCTCTTCACTGAGCACCTCCAACCCAGCCTGGCATAGGGGTTTGTCCTCTCTGTGCCACTCCAGCCTGGCTGTGGTGCCCCTGTCCCATCCCTGCCCTCTCTGTGCCACTCCAGCCTGGCTGTGGTGCCCCTGTCCCATCCCTGTCCTCTCTGTGCCACCCCAGCCTGGCTGTGGTGCCCCTGTCCCATCCCTGTCCTCTCTGTGCCACTCCAGCCTGCCTGTGGTGCCCCTGTCCCATCCCTGTCCTCTCTGTGCCTCTCCAGCCTGGCTGTGGTGCCCCTGTCCCATCCCTGCCCTCTCTGTGCCACTCCAGCCTGGCTGTGGTGCCCCTGTCCCATCCCTGCCCTCTCTGTGCCACTCCAGCCTGGCTGTGGTGCCCCTGTTCCATTCCTGCCCTCTCTCTGCCACTCCAGCCTGGCTGTGGTGCCCCTGTCCCATCCCTGCCCTCTCTCTGCCACTCCAGCCTGGCTGTGATGTCCCTGCCCCATTCCTGCCCTGTCTCTGCCCTGTCCCTGCCCTGTCCCAGCCTGGCTGTGATGTCCCTGCTCCATCCCTGCCCCGTCCCTGCCCTGTCCCTGCCCTGTCCCAGCATGGCTGTGATGTCCCTACCCCGTCCCTGCCCTGTCCCAGCCTGGCTGTGATGTCCCTGCCCCGTCCCTGCCCTGTCCCTGCCCTGTCCCAGCCTGGCTGTGATGTCCCTGCCCTGTCCCTGCCCCTCCCTGCCTGGCTGTGATGTCCCTGCCCCGTCCCTGCCCTGTCCCTGCCCTTCCCAGCCTGGCTGTGATGTCCCTGCCCTGTCCCTGCCCCTCCCTGCCTGGCTGTGATGTCCCTGCCCCATCCCTGCCCTGTCCCAGCCTGGCTGTGATGTCCCTGCCCCATCCCTGCCCTGTCCCTGCCCTGAGCCAGCCTGGCTGTGATGTCCCTGCCCCATCCCTGCCCCATCTCTGCCCCGTCCCTGCCCTGTCCCAGCCTGGCTGTGATGTCCCTGCCCCATCCCTGCCCCGTCCCTGTCCATCCCTGCCCATCCCTGCCCCGTCCCTGCCCGTCCCTGCCTGTCCCTGCCCTGTCCCTGCCCGTCCCTGTCCATCCCTGCCCATCCCTGCCCATCCCTGCCCATCCCTGTCCATCCCTGCCCATCCCTGCCCATCCCTGCCCATCCCTGCCCCGTCCCTGCCTGTCCCTGCCCCATCCCTGCCCGTCCCTGCCTGTCCCTGCCCGTCCCTGCCCGTCCCTGCCCATCCCTGCCCGTCCCTGCCCATCCCTGCCCGGTGCCCACGCTGTGCTGTCCCACAGTGGAAGGGGACGACGCAGCCGCTGAAGCTGAACACGCGCCCGTCCACGGGGCTGCTGCGGCACATCCTGCAGCAGGTGTACAACCACTCGGTCACCGACCCCGAGAAGCTCAACAACTACGAGCCCTTCTCGCCCGAGGTGTACGGGGAGACCTCCTTCGACCTGGTGGCCCAAATGATCGACGAGATCAAGATGACAGAGGACGATCTGTTTGTGGACTTGGGCAGTGGTGAGTGAGCACTGAGCTGATTTTCATGGAATCCTACAATGGATTGGGTTGGAAAAGCCCTCTGAGATCATCAAGTCCAACCCTTGGGCCAACTCCAGTCCCTTTACCAGATCATGGCACTCAGTGCCACGGCCAAGCTCAGCTGAAAAACCTCCAGGGATGGGGAATCCACCCCCTCTCTGGGCAGCCCATTCCAATCCCTGAGCACTCTCTCTGTAAGGAATTTCTTCCTGATCTCCAACCTAAACCTCCCCTGGCAGAGCTTGAGCCCCCCTTGTCCTATTGCTGAGTGCCTGGGAGAAGAGACCAACCCCCAGCTGGCCAGAACTTCCCTTCACTCAGGGGGTGGCCAAGCAAGGCCTGTCACAGGCAGAGTTCTGGAAACATCCACACCCAAATCTGCAACTCAGCACTGCAGAGGAGCCCCAGTCAGTGCCCTCTGAAGGTGCTTCAGTGGCTTGTGCATCCAACAGCCAGGGAAAACAGGATAGAAAACTGTTCTGAAGGGATCAGAGAATCAGCTGGGTTGGAAAAGACCTCTGAGATCATCAAGTCCAACCCTTGATCCAACCCCACTGGGATCACTCTGGCACTCCGTGCCCTGGGCTGGTGATCCCAGTGGGGTTGGATCAAGATGTGGTGGATTCTCACTCAGTGCCACATCCAGTCTCCTCTTAAACACCTCCAGGGACAGAGAATCCACCCATTCCAGTCCCTGAGCTCTCTCTCTGCAAAGAATTTCCACCTGATGGATCCAACTTCAATTTCCCCTGGCAGAGCTTGAGCCCCCCTTGTCCTATTGCTGAGTGCCTGGGAGAAGAGACCAACCCCCAGCTGGCCAGAACTTCCCTTCAGGCAGTTCCAGACAGTGCTGAGGTCACCTCTGAGCCTCCTCTTCTCCAGGCTGAACACCCCCAGCTCCCTCAGCCTCTCCCCACAGCACTTGTGCTCCAGTCCCTTCTCCAGCCTCGTTGCTCTTCTCTTCTCACTTGGCTTGGAAGAGACCTCTGAGCTCATCAAGTCCAAGCCTTGATCCAACCCCACTGGGATCACTCTGGCACTCCGTGCCCTGGGCTGCTGATCCCAGTGGGGTTGGATCAAGACCTGGTGGATTCTCTGTCCCTGGAGGTGTTTCAGAGGACACTCAGTGCCACCTCCAGTCCCTTCTCCAGCCTTGTTTTCCTCTTTTCTTGGCTGGTTTTCCCCCTTCCTTTCCATATCCACGAAGGGCTACAGATGATCTTGCAGGATAAAGCAGGACTTGGCAGATAAGCATCTTTTCTAGATAATCCCCTGCTTTTTAGGACTGGATTAAACGACCAAACAGATGCCCCAAACCTTCTCTGCAGTGAAATATCAACAATCCAACTCAGTAAACCCCTTGCTGGTTTCTGTTGCTGTTGTTGGATACACTTGGAAAGAAACAATGTTAAAAATGATGTTTGAGAACGAAAGTTGCCTTCCTGAGGGTCATGTTTGCCAAGAATTTTGTGCTGCTTTTATCAGAAAATGGGATTTCTTGACCCTTCCCATGTAAAACACTCAGTGTGGAACCTCAAAATGGGATTTCTTGACCCTTCCCACGTGAAACACTCGGTGTGGAACCTCAAAATGGGATTTCTTGACCCTTCCCACGTGAAACACTCAGTGTGGAACCTGAAAATAAAGCAGATTTTTGCCTCTGACATAATTGTCAGTGTGTCCAAGAAGATTTTATAATTCACTTCAACACTTGTCCTGGGAGACCCCCCCAAAATCTGCCCCACAAAATCTACCCCACAAGTGCAGCAGGTTGGAGGTGGAAGAGGAAATAAGTGGTGAGGAAACCAGGTATGACTCAGGCCCACGTGGAGGGGAGATACTGAATAAGAACAGGCTGCTCTTTTTCTTGGTAAAATCTGGTTCAGAGCAGGAAAAGACTTAAAAGAATTTCCCCTCTTACTGGATGGATTGGCAAGTTTTAAATCAAGTGTGTTTGGGGTTTGTTGCTGGTGTGATACAGGATTTCTGGGGGAAAATGTTTATTAAAAATGTAGTTTAAATTTAGACTACAACCAGCTCTAAACTTGAATACATCTTCAGTGAATTTCTTTTTTTACCCACATTTCCTCCCCCAGTGGGACTGATGTCTGAAGTTTCCTGTCAGTGACTGATGTTGACATGAGACATTCAGAAAGGCATCAGAGCTGACAAACTGTTTTCCATCTGGAAAGGAAAAAAAAAATTGCCAGGGATGCTCCCAGTTGTTTGTTCAGGAAGGTCCCAGCAGGTCATATCTGGAGCCCTGTGGTGGAACAGGCTCAGGCATTGGCTCCTTTTCCCTGCTATCCTCAGAAATTCCTGATTTTCCTGCTCACCTTGAGGCTGAGCAGCACTTGGGGAGTGGGAATGACTTCAGGAACCCTCAAGTGTGGGAATATCACACAATGAGAGCTGGAGTGACAGCACTTTATCTGCTCCTTCCCTGGGCTCTGCCCACTCCCCTCTCTCCCTGCAGTGCTTTGTGCCCTCACTGTGGGGGTTTTTCCCCCCCTGCAGGTGTGGGGCAGGTGGTGCTTCAGGTGGCTGCAGCCACCAACTGCAAACATCACTACGGGGTGGAGAAGGCCGATATTCCTGCCAAGTACGCCGAGGTGAGTGCAGTGCTGGGCTCTGGGGGGGCTGCTGGGCTCTGGGGGGGCTGCTGGGCTCTGGGGGGTCCTGAGGGGCTCTGGGGGGGCTGGTGGGCTCTGGGGGGTCCTGAGGGGCTGCTCTGCTGGGCTCTGGAGGGGCTGCTGGGCTCTGGGGGGGCTGCTGGGCTCTGGGGGGTCCTGAGGGGCTCTGGGGGGGCTGCAGGGCTCTGGGGGGTCCTGAGGAGCTGCTCTGCTGGGCTCTGGGGGGTCCTGTTGGGCTCTGGGGGGGCTTCTGGGCTCTGGGGGGTCCTGTTGGGCTCTGGGGGGTCCTGTTGGGCTCTGGGGGGGCTGCTGGGCTCTGGGTGGTCCTGAGGAGCTGCTCTGCTGGGCTCTGGGGGGTCCTGTTGGGCTCTGGGGGGCTGCTGGGCTCTGGGGGGTCCTGTTGGGCTCTGGGGGGTCCTCTTGGGCTCTGGGGTCCTGCTGGGCTCTGGGGGGGTCCTGAGGGGCTCTGGGGGGGCTGCTGGGCTCTGGGGGGTCCTGAGGGGCTCTGGGGGGTCCTCTTGGGCTCTGGGGGGGCTGCTGGGCTCTGGGGGGTCCTGAGGGGCTGCTCTGCTGGGCTCTGGGGGGTCCTCTTGGGCTCTGGGGGGGCTGCTCTGCTGGGCTCTGGGGGGGCTGCTCTGCTGGGCTCTGGGGGGTCCTGTTGGGCTCTGGGGGGTCCTGGTGGGCTCTGGGGGGTCCTGAGGGGCTGCTCTGCTGGGCTCTGGGGGGTCCTGGTGGGCTCTGGGGGGTCCTGAGGGGCTGCTCTGCTGGGCTCTGGGGGGTCCTCTTGGGCTCTTGGGGGTCCTGGTGGGCTCGGGGGGGTCCTGGTGGGCTCTGGGGGGTCCTGAGGGGCTGCTCTGCTGGGCTCTGGGGGTTCTGAGGGGCTGCTCTGCTGGGCTCTGGGGAGGCTGCTGGGCTCTGGGGGGTCCTGAGGAGCTGCTCTGCTGGGCTCTGGGGGGTCCTGTTGGGCTCTGGGGGGTCCTGTTGGGCTCTGGGGGGTCCTGAGGGGCTGCTCTGCTGGGCTCTGGGGGGTCCTGTTGGGCTCTGGGGGGTCCTGAGGGGCTGCTCTGCTGGGCTCTGGGGGGTCCTGAGGGGCTGCTCTGCTGGGCTCTGGGGGGTCCTCTTGGGCTCTGGGGGGTCCTGAGGGGCTGCTCTGCTGGGCTCTGGGGGGTCCTGCTGGGCTCTGGGTGGTCCTGAGGGGCTGCTCTGCTGGGCTCTGGGGGGTCCTGTTGGGCTCTGGGGGGTCCTGAGGGGCTTCTCTGCTGGGCTCTGGGGGGTCCTGTTGGGCTCTGGGGGGTCCTGAGAGCCTGCTCTGCTGGGCTCTGGGGGGTCCTGAGGGGCTGCTCTGCTGGGCTCTGGGGGGGCTGCTGGGCTCTGGGGGGTCCTGAGGAGCTGCTCTGCTGGGCTCTGGGGGGTCCTGTTGGGCTCTGGGGGGTCCTGCTGGGCTCTGGGGGGTCCTGAGGGGCTTCTCTGCTGGGCTCTGGGGGGTCCTGGTGGGCTGCTCTGCTGGGCTCTGGGTGGACCGCTGGGCTCTGCGGGGTCCTGTTGGGCTCTGGGGGGTCCTGAGGGGCTGCAGGAGAAGCAGGAGCTCAGGGTGAGCTGTTGTGGTGGGTTCAGGGTGGGCTACAGGAAAAGCAGGAGCTCAGGGTGGTCTGCAGGAGGCACAGGAGCTCAGGGTTGGCTGCTCTGCTGGACTCTGGGTGGACTGCAGGGCTCTGGGTGGTCCTGTTGGGCTGCAGGAGAGGCAAGGGCTCAGGGTGGGCTGCAGGAGAGGCAGGGGCTCTGGGTGGTCTGCAGGAGCTCAGGGTGGGCTCCAGCCTGGCTGTCCCTTGGTTCCTTTGGCTCAGGGTGGGCTCCATCCTGGCTGTCCCCTGGCTCTCTGAACTCAGGGTGGGCTCCAGTCTGGCTGTCCCCTGGCTCTGGACTCAGGGTGGGCTCCATCCTGGCTGTCCCCTGGCTCTGGGCTCAGGGTGGGCTCCATCCTGGCTGTCCCTTGGCTCTCTGGGCTCAGGGTGGGCTCCATCCTGGCTGTCCCCTGGCTCTGGGCTCAGGGTGGGCTCCAGCCTGGCTGTCCCCTGGCTCTGGGCTCAGGGTGGGCTCCATCCTGGCTGTCCCCTGGCTCTGGGCTCAGGGTAGGCTTCACCCTTCCCAATCCCTCTGGGATTATGTGCCAGGAGCTGCTTAAGCTTGGGCCATTTTTAGTGCTGAGCAAGGGAAATGCTTTTCTTACAACATGGAACTTCCATGAGGAAAGGGGGAAGGGATTCCAGCTTTGCCTTGGCTGTAATGAAGTAAAAATTGTGGTTTTTTTGGAGGAAAACTGAACAGCAGGAGCTGTTTGTCTGCCTGTGCTTGGAATGGGAATGGCCAAACCCCTCCAGCATCCCAGCCCTGGGGGTCAGGGGGCACTGGCAGGGCTGTCTGTGCTGTGCCATGGCTCTGTCCTGAGGTCTGGGCTTGTTTCTCCTCCTCTTGCAGACCATGGACAGGGAGTTTCGGAAGTGGATGAAGTGGTATGGGAAGAAACACGCGGAATACACAGTGAGTGCCACCCCCCCAGCCCTTCCCAGCCCTTCCCAGCCCTTCCCAGCCCTTCCCAGCCCTTCTCAGCCCTTCCCAGCCCTTCCCAGCCCCAGGGAGGCCACAGCTGCTCCCACCCTGGCTGTTCCTGCATCCTGGGAATGATCCCAAGCCATGCTCCCACCCTGGGGGTGGGATTGGGGGTGGGTGGGCACCTGTGGCACAGGAGGATGCCCTGGGGGTGTGATTTGGGGTGGGTGGGCACCTGTGGCACAGGAGAGGACACCTTGGAGGTGGAATTTGGGGTGGGTGAGCACCTGTGGCACAGGAGGATGCCCTGGGGGTGTGATTTGGGGTGGGTGGGCACCTGTGGCACAGGAGGGGATGGATTTGGGCTGGGTGGGCACCTGTGGCACAGGAGGGGATGGATTTGGGCTGGGTGGGCACCTGTGGCACAGGAGGATGCCCTGGGGGTGGGATTGGGAGTGGGTGGTCACCTGTGGCACAGGAGGGGATGGATTTGGGGTGGGTGGGCACCTGTGGCACAGGAGGGGCCACCTTGGAGGTGGGATTGGGGGTGGGTGGGCACCTGTGGCACAGGAGGGGATGGATTTGGGGTGGGTGGGCACCTGTGGCACAGGAGGGGCCACCTTGGAGGTGGGATTGGGGGTGGGTGGGCACCTGTGGCACAGGAGGGGACGGATTTGGGGTGGGTGGGCACCTGTGGCACAGGAGGACCCCCAGGAGCTTCTGATGGTTGCAGGTGTGGATCAGAGGGGGATTCCAGAGGTGTCAGAGCTGGAAGGACCCCCGGGGTCCCTGAGCCCCTCTGGGGCACAGCTCAGAGCAGCCCTGTGATCCTGTCTGTGCCAGGATTCCCTGGCACCCTGAGCCAGAGCAGGGATTCCTGCAGCACTCCCCGTGCCCTTTGCTGCCCAGGCCCTGCTGCTGCCCCGTGGGGGTCTCTGCCACCCCCTGGACCCCTGAGCTCCCTCTCCAGCAGGTCCTGCAGCTCAGGCAGGGCCAGAGCAGCCTTTCATTCCAGCTGTTCATTCCAGCTGTGTGTCCCAGCTGTTCCAGTGGCAGCCACATCTCTGGTGTGTGCAGAGCCCTCCCCACATCCCCCGTGGCCTGGCTGTGGTGCCACAGTGAGGAGGGTTGGCTCTGTGCCCCTGGTTATTTTTGAAAGGAACAGGAGCCTAAAAATAAACCCTGTGTACTTTTCCAGGCAGAAGGGACTGGGTTTGGGAGCCAAATGTTTGCAGGGAGGCAGCTGGAATGAGCCAGCCCATCCTGCCTGGGAATTTATGGCTCTGGGAGCTGCTCAGGCACAGACTCTGCAGCCCTGGAGGACACCCCAGCCCTGGGGACATCCCAGCCCTCCCCCAGCCCTGGGGGACACCCCAGCCCTGGGGACGTCCCACTGGGGGACACCCCAGCCCTCCCCCAGCCTTGGGGCCACCCCAGCCCTGGGAGACATCCCAGCCCCCCCCCCAGCCCTGGGGACACCCCAGCCCTGAGGGACACCCCAATCCTGAGGACATCCCAGCCCTTCCCCAGCCCTGGGGACACCCCAGCCCTGAGGGACACCCCAATCCTGAGGACATCCCAGCCCTTCCCCAGCCCTGGGGACACCCCAGCCCTGGGGGACATCCCAGCCCTCCCCCAGCCCTGGGGGACATCCCAGCCCTGGGGGACATCCCAGCCCTGGGGACACCCCAATCCTGAGAACATCCCAGCCCTTCCCCAGCCCTGGGGACACACCAGCCCTGGGGGACATCCCAGCCCTCCCCCAGCCCTGGGGACACCCCAGCCCTGGGGACATCCCAGCCCTCCCCCAGCCCTGGGGACATCCCAGGCCTCCCCCAGCCCTGGGGACATCCCAGGCCTCCCCCAGCCCTGGGGGACATCCCAGCCCTGGGGGACATCCCAGCCCTGAGGACATCCCAGCCCTTCCCCAGCCCTGGGGACACCCCAGCCCTCCCCCAGCCCTGGGGTCATCCCAGCCCTCCCCCAGCCCTGGGGGACACACCAGCCCTCCCTCAGCCCTGGGGACACCCCAGCCCTCCCCCAGCCCTGGGGGACACCCCAGCCCTGGGGGACACCCCAGCCCTGGGGACATCCCAATCCTGGGGACACCCCAGCCCTCCCCCAGCCCTGGGGGTCATCCCAGCCCTCCCTCAGCCCTGGGGACATCCCAATCCTGAGGACATCCCAGCCCTCCCCCAGCCCTCCCCCAGCCCTGGGGGACATCCCAGCCCTGGGGACATCCCAATCCTGGGGACACCCCAGCCCTGGGGACACCCCAGCCCTGGGGTACATCCCAGCCCTGGGGGACATCCCAGCCCTAGGGACATCCCAGCCCTCCCCCAGCCCTGGGGACATCCCAATCCTGAGGACATCCCAGCCCTTCCCCAGCCCTGGGGGACATCCCAATCCTGGGGACACCCCAGCCCTGGGGAACACCCCAGCCCTGGGGGACATCCCAGCCCTTCCCCAGCCCTGGGGACATCCCAATCCTGAGGACATCCCAGCCCTCCCCGAGCCACAGGGGCCTGACCTGCCCCAACTCCTGCTGCTGCAGCCCTTGAGTTCTGTGACTGCATTTTCCTCTCCAGTTCTTGTTCCACTCTCAGAATTCCAGTAATTCTGAGAGTGAAATACTCTCTGAGCTGTCTGGAATTTGAGGGGAATTCTGTGGGATTCCCTGTGTGGGTTGATGGAGAAGGAGCTTCTTCCCTCCTTTTAGGGAGTCATTTGTTGAGCTCCAGTGGGTCAATACTCAGATATCTCTGTGCCCTCCTGGAGAGGAGCAGGACACCAATCCAGGAATCACTGCCTTGTTTCCAGAGGGGAAAAAACATCCAATTTCCTCCCAGGCACAGCTGACCATCTGGTTATTTCTGCTCTGCAGTGTTTTTCCTGGGAGACTTTCCCTTCCCTCAGCTCTTGGCAGGGCTGAGCTGGGCAAGCAGTGCCATCCAAAATGAGATGTGGCCAAGCAGGGCTGTGGTTCAGTGGAACTGGCAAATGGCTCTGGCTTGAAAATGTCCCTCCTCCATGGGTGACACCCAGTTCAACGTGGGATTTGGGTTATAACTGCCTATGGGACCAGATGGGATCCATCCCAGGGTGATGAAGGAGCTGCAGAAGAGCTTGCCAAACCGCTCTCCATCATCTTCCAACAGTCCTGGCTCTCTGGGGAGGTCCCAGATGATTGGAGGTTGGCCAGTGTCACCCCAATACACACAAAGGGCTGCAAGCAGGACCTGGCAACTCCAGGCCTGTCAGCCTGACCTCTGTGCCTGTCAGGGTTATGGAGCAGTTCATCCTGAGTGCAATCACAGAACCTTCAGGGTGGACACGGGATTAGACCCAGCCATGGTGGGTTTAGGAGGGGCAGGTCCTGTGTGACCAACCTGATCTCTTTCTACGATCAGGTGACCCACCTGGTGGATGAGGGGAAGGCTGTGGGTGTGTCTGTCTGGACTTCAGCAAGGCCTTTGACACTGTCTCCCATAATATACTCCTGGAAAAGCTGGTAGCCCATGGCCTGGACAGGTGTACCCTCTGCTGGGTCAGGAGTGGCTGGAGGGTCGGGCCCAGAGAGTGCTGGTGAACGGAGCTGCATCCAGCTGGTCACCAGTGGTGTCCTCAGGGGTCTGTGTTGGGTCCAGTCCTGTTTAACATCTTTAGTGATGATTTAGATGTGGGGATTGAGTCCATCAGCAGCAAATTTGCTGATGACACCAAGCTGGGAGGGAGTGTCGACCTGCTGGAAGGCAGGAGGGCTCTGCAGAGGGATCTGGAGAGACTTGAGAGATGGGCTGATTCCAATGGGATGAAGTTCAACAAGGCCAAGTGCAGGTCCTGCCCTTTGGCCACAACAACCCCCTGCAGCGCTCCAGGCTGGGCACAGAGTGGCTGGAGAGCAGCCAGGCAGAGGGACCTGGGGGGACTGAGGGACAGGAAGCTCAACAGGAGCCACCAGTGTGCCCAGGTGGCCAAGAAGGCCAAGGGGATCCTGTCCTGGATCCAAACTAGCGTGGCCAGCAGGACCAGGGCAGTGACCCTTCCCCTGGACTCTGCCTTGGTGAGGCCACACCTTGAGTGTTGTGTTCAGTTCTGGGCCCCTCAGTTGAGGCAAGAGATTGAGGGGCTGGAGCGGGGCCAGAGAAGAGCAACGAGGCTGGAGAAGGGACTGGAGCACAAGTGCTGTGGGGAGAGGCTGAGGGAGCTGGGGGTGTTGAGCCTGGAGAAGAGGAGGCTCAGAGGTGACCTCAGCACTGTCTGGAACTGCCTGAAGGGAAGTTCTGGCCAGGTGGGGGCTGGTCTCTTCTCCCAGGCACTCAGCAATAGGACAAGGGGGGCTCAAGCTCTGCCAGGGGAAATTTAAGTTGGATATCAGAAAAAAATTTTTTACAGAAAGAGTAATCAGGCATTGGAATGGGCTGCCCAGAGAGGGGGTGGATTCACCATCCCTAGAGATTTTTAAACACAGATTGGCCGTGGCACTGAGTGCCATGATCTGGTAAATGAACTAGAGTTGGACCAAGGGTTGGACTCGATGATCTTGGAGGTCTTTTCCAACCCAATCGATTCTATGATTCTATGATTCTCACCAGGGGCTGGACAACCACAGGGGGAATCTGGAGCCCAGTCAGGCCCAACAGCCACTTAGTTTGGGTTTCAAGCCCTTGGTGTGCAGCTTTGTGTTTGCAGCAGTCTCATGTTGCTCTGGCTCTTTGTTCCCTCCCAGGCTGTGGCTTTAGGGCTTTTTTAGATGGTTTTCTTTCCCCTCTTGGTGTCTGAAATCCCTGTGGAGACCTCACAAACTGGTGGTGTGGGGAGGGAGGACTTGCAGGAATGGCTGTAACATGAACACAGTTACTTGTCCTGGGGGATTTCTTGACTGTGTCTTGGTTACTCAACCATGTTTGAGTTACTCTTGTTACTCTTCTTCACTACAAGACCAGAAAGGACTTTGAGTCAAAATTCTCTCTTGAGATTCATTCAGAGCTGGTCTCCATCCACATGCAGAGCTCCAGAAAAAAAGGGTCCCATATATGAGGTGAAAAAGCCTCTCCCTAGAACTGATGCTGCCCTGAGTTTCTGGTTTGGGTTTTGCCAACAACCTGGGTTGGGTTTTGGAGTTCAGGGACATCAAAGTGCATCCCCTCCCAGCAGGTGGGAGAGCACAGGTTGGAGTTGTGGGTTTAATGTGATTCCAGCCCAGCTGCTTGGTGGGACAGGCACTTCTGGCTCCCCTGAGTGGCTCTGACTTGCAGTTTTCAGTGTTTGGTCTCTCCACTCTTGGCAAAGTTCTTGATTTCTTATCTGAGAACCCTCATTGTTCTCTTTTCTCACATTCCTGTGTGCATTTGGACTTGTTTTTTTCGTGGTTTTTCCCCTTTCTTTCCCCCCTGGAAGCAGCCCCAGTGCTCTTGGCATCTGTGGCTGTGCCCTTCATGGGGGTTTGTCACCCCCTCTGTGGCTCTGGTGCCCTCTGGGGCAATGCCCAGCCCAGCCAGGGGGTGAGGGAGTTGTCTCAGTGTCTGCTCTGACTCCTGAGCTCCCACCCCATGGGAATTAGGGCTGCCATGTGAAGTCCTCCCTTCTCTCCATCCAGAGAAATCTGTGCAGAAAAAGCCTCCTGAGCAGCCACTGTTGTTGCTTTGATGTTGTGGGTCAAACCATCCCCTCAGCCCTTCAAAGGGTGGCATTGTCAGTAATTACAGAGTTGCATCTCATTTTCCCCTCTGCTCTTCCTCCCCAGCCTCCTCCTCCTGCCTTGTGGCACAGCAGAGTCTGGCCCATGGATTCCTCTCTCATTCCCAAACATTAATCTTTGTGTTAACCTGGCACTTGATGTGGTGGCACCAGGAAGCTGCTCCACTGAGCTCAGAACTGTGTTTATTTTCTACTAAAGCCCTTTGTGTTCCTGCATTTCCAATTTCCAGGTGTTGGAAGCACCCAAGGCTTGTCTTCAGCACCCCCTAAATCAGGTTGAGTGCAACAAGAGACTGGATTTGGGCTCCCAGGGCTGAGGGGGGACCACCAAGTGTTATGGGTTCACCTAGGTGGGCCTAGATTTGGGCTCTGAAGTGTGGACTAGGCCAAAGCTGTCAGCTGTTAGCCCAGCCCAGCTCAAGTCAGCTGACAGCTTTGGCCTAGTCCACACTTCAGAGCCCAAATCTAGGCCCACCTAGGTGAACCCATAACACCAAGCCATGAGTTTGGAGTCTCCACAGAGCACTGAGGACACCCCAGAGACCCTTCCCTGCTCCCCCCATGGCAGGAGATCAGTGGGAGCCCCCTCTGGCTCACCCCTCTGTGCTTCCCAGAGCCCCCACTTGGCCTTGGCTGGTTGGGATCAGGGAGCTGGTTCAGGGTTTGTCCCTCTGCAGAGGAACACCATTAACTCCTGTGTGTGTCTTTGTGTCTGTTTTTCAGCTGGAAAGAGGTGATTTCCTCTCAGAAGAATGGAGGGAGAGAATTGCCAACACAAGGTAGAGCAGAGCACTGAGTGCTGCTGCAGGGGCTGCCTGGCTGGGAGGTTGGAGGATGGAAATTGGGAGCCTGGCCAGCTTTTTCTAGAGAATTTCCATAGCAAAGCCCAAAAGTTGGATCTGCCAGCTCTTAAATTGGCCCCTTTAGATCCTGTGAAAGGCTTTCAGTGCCTGTCCTGTGGTGTTACACACAGAGGTGGAGCCAAGATAAATTCTGCTTGTAGAGAAGCAGAAACCTCCCATTTGTTTTGCATCCCCTGCAGTTGCTGTCAGGGATTCTGGCAGTGCCTTCACTCTCTTGGCTTTTGGGGCTCCCTTTCCCTTTAATAAAAAGCAAAAGACCCCAGTGAGTCTGTTCTAAATTGAAGATTAATTTCAGCTAATTGGCCTGTCTTTGTGTGCAGAGCTGCACAGAGGGTCACACTCCTCCTGGAGGGAGCAAATCTGTTAAAAGCCATAAAAATCAGCTGTGCTTTTAAAGCTTTGTATTCTTTCAGAAGAAAACCCCCTTTATTTTGAAGTGACCCTGAGTGTTTTGGGAGCTGTGAGTGGCCAGGGAGGTGCTGGGAGGTGACATGTCACCAACTGTGTGTCTCAGAGCTCTGGGGCAGAGCCCAGGGAGTGCTTTGGGTTGGGGAGGTCCTTAAAGCTCATCTCATTCCCCCCCTTCCCATGGGCAGGGACACCTTCCAGTGGCCCAGGATGCTCCAGCCTGGCCATGGACACTTCCAGGGACTGACCAGGGACCAGGACATGGCTCTCCATGGCCAAGTGCCACATGGAATGAGCCCTGCAGGACGTGTGTTCCATGTACAAACTGACATCTGCACACTCTGGCTCTTTCCCCTCCTGCCCTGCATGTTTTCTATTCCCATTAATATATTTGGCTCTTTGCAAGGCCCTTTTTTGGCACATGAGGAGGAGGAGGAGGAGGAGGAGGAGGAGGAGGAGGAGGAGGAGGAAGGAACACCCTGCTGGCTCTCCCTGCCAGGAAGGGTTTCCCAAATTTCCAAGAGTTTTTTTTTTTTCCCTTGGTACATAAATATATTTTTTCCTTCGTGGTTTTTCCCACCTTTGGCTGCTGCTCTTTAACTCACTGTGCTTGTTGGACACATTTCATGTGTGGAAACTCTGGCAGGGGTTTCCTGCAGACCTTTCCCAAAGGGATCAGCTCCTTTTGTGGGAATGAGATGCTGGAATGGCTTTTAGTGGTTGCTTTTCATAGAACCATAGAATGGTTTGGGTCCTTTAAGGACCTCAAAGCCCCTCCAGTGCCACCCCTGCCATGGGCAGGGACACCTCCCACCAGCCCAGGGGGCTCCAAGTTTATCCAGCCTGGCCTTGGACACTCCCAGGGATGGGGCAGCCACAGCTGCTCTGCCCAACCTGTGCCAGGGCCTGCCCACCCTCCCAGCCAGCAATTCCTTCCCAATATCCCACCTAACTCTGACAGTTTAAAGCCAATTTTCCAGCACATTAAACAAGAAGAAAATTGTCCCCACCCAGGCAGGCAAAGAGAGGCAAGTAATTGATTTTCAGAGCAACACCTCAGTAGTTTGGGGCAGGAGGTGAAGGATTTGGAGCAAAGCTTCCAGCTGGAAGGGAGTGGGAGACAGATCCTGAGGGGTCACACAGAGCCCCAGTGCCCACAGGAGGCAACACAGGAGATAAATCACAGGATCATGGAATAGCCTGAGCTGGGAGGGACCCCCAGGGATCATCCAGTCCCACCCCTGGCCCTGCACAGACACACCAACAATCCCACCCTGTCCCATTGTCCAAACCCTCCTGGAGCTCTGGCAGCCTTGGGGCCGTGCCCACTGCCCTGGGGAGCCTGGTCAGTGCCCACCACCCTCTGGGGGCAGAACCTTTCCCTGAGATCCATCCCAACCCCCTGGCACAGCTCCAGCCATTCCCTGGGTCCTGTCCCTGGTCCCAGAGCAGAGCTCAGGGCCTGCCCCTCCACCTCCCCTCGGGAGGAGCTGCAGCCCCCGAGGAGTCTCCCCTCAGTGTCCTCTGCCCCAGCTGAACAAGCCCAGTGCCCTCAGCTGCTCCTCAGACCCTTCCCCACCTCCATGTCCCTCCTTTGGACACTCCAACAGCTTCAGATCCTTCTGACATTGTGACCCCCAGCACTTGAGGTGAGGCTGCCCCAGCTCAGAGCAGAGCAGGACAATCCCCTCCCTTGAGCAGGTGTGACCCTGTTGGTTCCTCATCTCTCCCTGGTCCCAGCCAGCCCTTCCAGCAAACAGAGGAGTCTCTGGGTTACACGTGGCCATTGGAGACTTCTGAGATCCATCCCAACTCCCCTGGAGCTCTGGCAGCCTTGGGGCCGTGCCCACTGCCCTGGGGAGCCTGGTCAGTGCCCACCACCCTCTGGGGGCAGAACCTTTCCCTGAGATCCATCCCAACCCCCTGGCAATTCCATGTGCAGCTGCTCAGCCGCTTCCAAGAAGTGCTGAGGGCTCTTGTTGCACTTGACTTTTTTTCCAGGAACAAACCCCCTCGTTGGGTTTTTTTAACCCAGAAAGAAAGAATCAACCCCTCTCTTGTGGGGAGACACCAAGTGTGGGTTCAGGACAGGAGGAACATGCTCAGGTGTCACTGTCTTAGGGCATTGCAGGGAATTCCCAGCTGGAAGAGCAGCAGGTTGCTCAGAGAGGTTGTGGATTCCCCATCCATGGAAGTGTCCGAGGTTGGACAGGGTTTGGAGCAACCTGGGATAGTGGGAGGTGTCCCTGAAGGAGCTGGGAGGAGGTGACCTTTGAGAGCCCTCCCACCCCAAACCATTGCATGGTTCTAAAATAGACTTTGCTATTTTACTGTAATATTTGAAAGGCAAGAGAAGAGTTGCCAGCCTGAGGTGGGGGCTGTGGTGCCCTCCATGGGTGCAGAGTGGTGGGAATTGCTCTTCTGGTGTTGGATCTCACCCTGGCACAGCCTGAAGACATTTGGAATGTTGTTTTTCTGTCAAAACTCGCAGGCCCTGACAGGGCAGGACACCTGGAAATGCCATGAATGTCTGAAGGTCAGGGCTGGGCAGTGTGGGGGTCCCTGTGCTGGGGGAGGTGTTGGGTGGGTGGGAGCAGCTCTGGAGTTGGGGACAGCACTTTGGTGGTGGCAGGAGTGGCTGTGCCGTGGCTGTGCCATGTCTGGGGGTGCTGAGGGGTGTCCTTGGCCATTCACCTGCCCCTTCCATTGCAGTGTCATCTTTGTGAACAACTTTGCCTTCGGGCCCGAGGTGGATCACCAGCTGAAGGAGAGGTTTGCCAACATGAAGGAAGGTAAATCCAGCTGGAGGACTTTTCCCTGGAATTGCTGCTCCTGTGGGAGCTCCTGTGGGAGCTGGGCTGAGAGAGGGCTCAGTTAGAGCGGTCAGAGCCAGGCTGGGGTTTGTTCTGTGCCTTGGGGATGTGTCTGCACCACAGTGGGTGTTTCTTGGGCTTTCCACGTCCCACCTCAGTGTCTCCTTGGAGGCTCCTCTGTGTGGGGAGGCTCTGGGGCAGAGTTGGGGTGGGAGGAGCTGCTGCTGTTTCCTCACCTCTGATGGGAACCTACAAACCATGCAACAGCCTAGACCAGAATTCCTGATGCCCTGGAAGTGTCCAAGGCCAGGCTGGATGGGGCTTGGAGCAACCTGGGCTGGTGGAAAGTGTCCCTGTGGGATGGGATGGGCTTTAAGGTCCCTCTCAACTCAACTCAACTCAACCCAACTCAACCCATCCCAACCCAACTCAACCCAACTCAACCCAGCCCAACTCAACCCAACCCAACCCAACCCAACTCAACCCAACCCAACCCAACCAATCCCAGCCCAGCCCAACCCAGTCCAACCCAACCCAACCCAACCCAACCCAACTCAACTCAACCCAACCCAACTCAACCCAACCCAACCCAACCCAACTCAACCCAACCAAACCCAACCCAACTCAACTCAACCCAACCCAACCCAACCCAACTCAACCTAACCCAACCCAATTCAACCCAACTCAACCCAGCCCAACCCAACTCAACCCAACCCAACTCAACCCAACCCAACCCAACCCAACTCAACCCAACTCAACCCAACTCAACCCAACCCAACCCAACCCAACCCAACTCAACCCAACCCAACCCAACCATGCTCTGGCTGCAGAGGCACTGGATGGCCAGTCTGTATTTCCATGTAAAATTAATTTACTGGGTTCTTCTGTTTGAAGTTGTCACATTTGGTGCTCAGTGTTAACCAAAGAGTGATAAAATAGAATTAATTACACACTAATGAGGAAGTGCTCAGGGATTGGAATGGACTGCCCAGAGAGGGGGTGGATTCCCCATCCATGGAGGTTTTTCAACTGAGCTTGGCCGTGGCACTGAGTGCCATGATCTGGTAAAGGGACTGGAGTTGGACCAAGGGTTGGACTTGATGATCTCAGAGGTCTCTTCCAACCCAAGTGAGAAGAGAAGAGAAGAGCAACGAGGCTGGAGAAGGGACTGGAGGTGGCACTGAGTGTCCTCTGAAACACCTCCAGGGACAGAGAATCCACCAGTCTTGATCCAACCCCACTGGGATCAGCAGCCCAGGGCACGGAGTGCCAGAGTGATCCCAGTGGGGTTGGATCAAGGGTTGGACTTGATGAGCTCAGAGGTCTCTTCCAAGCCAAGTGAGAAGAGAAGAGCAACGAGGCTGGAGAAGGGACTGGAGCACAAGTGCTGTGGGGAGAGGCTGAGGGAGCTGGGGGTGTTGAGCCTGGAGAAGAGGAGGCTCAGAGGTGACCTCAGCACTGTCTGGAACTGCCTGAAGGGAAGTTCTGGCCAGCTGGGGGTTGGTCTCTTCTCCCAGGCACTCAGCAATAGGACAAGGGGGGCTCAAGCTCTGCCAGGGGAAATTGAAGTTGGAGATCAGAAGAAATTCTTTGCAGAGAGAGTGCTCAGGGATTGGAATGGGCTGCCCAGAGAGGGGGTGGATTCCCCATCCCTGGAGGTTTTTCAGCTGAGCTTGGCCGTGGCACTGAGTGCCATGATCTGGTAAAGGGACTGGAGTTGGCCCAAGGGTTGGATTGATGATCTCAGAGGTCTTTTCCAACCCAATCCATTCTATCATTCCATGACATGTGGGTGTTGTCCAGGGAAGGGGGTGGAGCTCCAGGAGCAGCTGAGGGAGCTGGGGGGGCTCAGCCTGGAGAAAAGGAGGTTCAGGGGTGACCTTCTGACTCTCTGCAACTCCCTGATGGATCCAGGGGAGTGTTGGGATCTTCTCCCAGGGCACAGGGACAGGAGGAGAGGGAATGGCCTCAGGCTGGGCCAGGGGAGGGTCAGTTTGGGTTTTGGAGACATTCCTTCCTGGAAATGTGCTCAGGCACTGGAAGGGGTGGTGGAATCCCCAGCCTGGGAGTGCTCAACCATCATGTGGATGTGGCACTTGGGGACATGATCAGTGGTGGGTCAGGGTGGACTGTTGAACTTCATGATCTTTAAGGCTTTTTCCCACCTCTAATTCCATGAAAATGTGGCCACCAGTTGGGTGTGTTGGGAAGCCAGTTGGGTGTGTTGGGAAGCCAGCTGGGTGTGTTGGGAAGCCAGCTGGGTATGTTGGGAAGCCAGTTGGGTGTGTTGGGAAGCCAGTTGGGTGTGTTGGGAGACCAGTTGGGTATGTTGGGAAGCCAGTTGGGTATGTTGGGAAGCCACTTGGGTGTGTTGGGAAGCCAGTTGGGTGTGTTGGGAAGCCAGTTGGGTGTGTTGGGAAGGCACTTGGGTGTGTTGGGAAGCCAGTTGGGTGTGTTGGGAAGCCAGTTGGGTGTGTTGGGAAGCCAGTTGGGTGTGTTGGGAAGCCAGCTGGGTGTGTTGGGAAGCCAGCTGGGTATGTTGGGAAGCCAGTTGGATGTGTTGGGAAGCCAGTTGGGTGTGTTGGGAAGCCAGTTGGGTGTGTTGGGAAGCCACTTGGGTATGTTGGGAAGCCACTTGGGTGTGTTGGGAAGCCACTTGGGTATGTTGGGAAGCCACTTGGGTATGTTGGGAAGCCAGCTGGGTGTGTTGGGAAGCCACTTGGGTATGTTGGGAAGCCAGTTGGGTGTGTTGGGAAGCCACTTGGGTGTTGGGAAGCCAGTTGGGTGTGTTGGGAAGCCAGTTGGGTGTGTTGGGAAGCCAGTTGGGTGTGTTGGGAAGCCAGTTGGATGTGTTGGGAAGCCAGTTGGGTGTGTTGGGAAGCCAGTTGGGTGTGTTGGGAAGCCAGTTGGATGTGTTGGGAAGCCACTTGGGTGTGTTGGGAAGCCAGTTGGGTGTGTTGGGAAGCCACTTGGGTATTTTGGGAAGCCAGTTGGGTATGTTGGGAAGCCCCACTGGGGACAGCAGTGACTGGGGACACCTCTGACCCCTCCATGGCTCAGAGTGACTCTTTTCTTTGCCCTTCACCCCTGGGAGAAGTCAGAATTTTATTGAGCTGTGGCAGAAATGCCAAAAATAGCTGTTTCTGAAAAGAAAAATGTGTGGTGTGAACAAAGACTCTGTGGCTTCCCCTGGCACGGTCGGTGCTGACATAAATGATGCCACTTCTGGGCTCTGTTACAAACCAGAAAACCCCCAAAGTTGAGCTGTTTGCTTTAATTTTACTCATTTTTTATTTTTTTTTACTTCTTTAATATTGGCTTGAAAACTGTGGCAAAGTGGGGCTGGTTCAAACCCTTATTTTTTATTTTATTTTTTTTTACTTGTTTATTATTGGCTTGAAAACTGTGGCAAAGTGGGGCTGCTTCAAACCCTTATTTTTTATTTTTGTTTAATGTTGACTTGAAAACTGTGTCAAAGTGGGGCTGGTTCAAACCCTTATTTTTTATTTTTTTTAATATTGGCTTGAAAACTGTGGCAAAGTGGGGCTGCTTCAAACCCTTTTTCCAATCAACAAACCTCATTTCTCTTCCCAAAACATGCCCAGGCTCTGCCTTGGGCTGAATGACCCCCCAAAATACCCCTGAAATGGGGATTAGTGACCTTGAAATTAAAAGGCTTTGGGGGGTTTGTGTTTAAAATACCAACCAGGAGGGAGAGAATTGAAATTTCTCCACTTATTTTTAATTTTTTTTACTTGTTTAATATTGGCTTAAAACTGTGGCAAAGTGGGGCTGGTTCAAACCCTTATTTTTTATTTTTGTTTAATATTGGCTTGAAAACTGTGGCAAAGTGGGGCTGGTTCAAACCCTTATTTTTTATTTTATTTTTTTTTACTTGTTTATTATTGGCTTAAAACTGTGGCAAAGTGGGGCTGGTTCAAACCCTTATATTTTTTTTTTTTTTTTTACTTCTTTAATATTGGCTTAAAAACTGTCAAAGTGGGGCTGGTTCAAACCCTTATTTTTTATTTTTTTTTACTTGTTTATTATTGGCTTGAAAACTGTGGCAAAGTGGGGCTGGTTCAAACCCTTTTTCCAATCAACAAACCTCATTTCTCTTCCCAAAACATGCCCAGGCTCTGCCTTGGGCTGAATGACCCCCCAAAATACCCCTGAAATGGGGATTAGTGACCTTGAAATTAAAAGGCTTTGGGGGTTTGTGTTTAAAAGGTGCCAACCAGGAGGGAGAGAATTGAAATTTCTCTACTTTGCCCTCTGAGAATTCATCGGGGTTTTTTTGTTTTTTTTTTTGTTTTGTTTTTTTTTTAACCAGGGATTTGAAATCTTTCATTTCAAAGTGATCCTTCAGGTGTCATCTCAAAGCTTGACTTGCCAGGGGAGACTGTCAGGAGGAGAATGAACTAATTGACTTCTTTTAACGATGCACAAGGGGTGGTTTGATAGGGCTGCTCTTCAGGGCTCTGCACTGGGTTATATTTATGTGCTGGTTTAAAGGTGAACCAGCAGGGAGAATGAACTCACCACGAGAGAGATTATAAGTCAGACCTAAAATTTAATAACAATATTACAATAGCAACACTGACCCACAAGGGAAATTGCTTTCAACTCACAATACCCCAGCAGTATAACCCAGTGTCCTGGGGCACAAACCCAAGGGGGTTTGTTTGCCCTTGTGCTGAGACCCCTGTGGTTCCCCCAAGTCCAGAGCAAAAGGAAAAGAAAAACCTGTTGGTGCAGGCGAGGGCTGTGGTCTGGGCAAGAGCAGTGATCTCCTCCTGTCGAGGTCCTGCTGCTCCTCTGGATCCGACGAGAAGTTCCCGAGGTCTTCTTACCCACCCCTTATGTACCCTCAGGGAGCTCTCAGTCCCTCCCCCTGGGCGGGGACTCACCCAATGGGTGATTAACTCTGGGAGCCAGGGGGTGTTGTTGGACCGTTGATGGCCCATTAGCAGCTCCGCCCCCTCAGGCTGGGTGTGAAGGTGATAATGGCTCCCTGGGCAGCTGCTGCTAATGGCCCATTGTCCTTGGGGAATGAATAGAGGGGGTGGAATACACAGCTTTGATCACCCCCACACAGGGTTAGCTGGTCCCTCCTGCTGAACTAGGACAATTTAATAAGTAATTATTTTTAGAACAAAGAATGGAGCTGATTTTGCCTTTTTTTTTTCTTTTTTTTTTTTCCAGGTGGGAGAATTGTGTCCTCAAAACCTTTTGCACCTCTAAACTTTAGAATTAACAGTCGAAACTTGAGTGGTATGATTGTCCTTTTAATTGTTCCTTACACTTGGGGGTTCTTCACTCTCTGGGGGTTTTGGTGCTCTTGGGGGTTGTGGGAAATGAGTTGGAAATGCTGTTGGGTTTCAGATCAAACTGCCTGAAATCCCACCCGGTTGTGGAACAAACAGACACTTCCATGGGGTTTGTGCTGCTGGAATTTGGGGTTTGTCCCTTCAGTGGGGCCCTTTCTGGGGCAGCTTTGGGGGCTGAGGAGAAACAAGGGCTGAAAGGGGAGGTCATTTCTGTGGCCACAAAGAGCTGAAGAGGCTCCTGAGTTCCACCAGAGCCACCAAAGCTGGAGGGGTGAGTCCCACCAGGTGTGTCCCATCAGGTCAATCCCACCAGGTCAGTCCCACCAGGTCAATCCCACCAGGTCAGTCCCACCAGGTGTGTCCCATCAGGTCAGTCCCATCAGGTCAATCCCACCAGGTCAATCCCACCAGGTCAGTCCCATCAGGTCAATCCCACCAGGTGAGTCCCACCAGGTCAGTCTGGCCAGGTCAGTCCCACCAAGGTGAATCCCACCCGGTCAGTCCCACCAATGTGAATCCCACCAGGTCAGTCCCACCAGGTCAGTCCCACCAGGTGAGTCCCATCAGGTCAATCCCACCAGGTGTGTCCCACCAGGTGAGTCCCACCAGGTGAGTCCCACCAGGTGAGTCCCACCAAGGTGAGTCCCACCAGGTGAGTCCCACCAAGGTGAGTCCCACCAGGTGTGTCCCACCAGGTGAGTCCCACCAGGTGTGTCCCACCAAGGTGAGTCCCACTAGGTGAGTCCCACCAAGGTAAATCCCACCAAGGTGTGTCCCACCAGGTGAATCCCACGAGGTCAATCCCACCAGGTGTGTCCCACCAGGGGGAGTCCCACCAGGTGTGTCCCAGCAGGTCAATCTGACCAGGTCAGTCTGACCAGGTGACTCCCACCAGATGAGTCCCACCAAGGTGAGTCCCCACCAGGAGTGTCCCACCAAGGTGAATCCCACCGGGTCAGTCCCACCCAGGTGAGTCCCACCAGGGTCAGTCCCACCAGGTCAATCCCACCAAGGTGAGCCCCACCAGGTGAATCCCACCAGGTGAGTCCCACCAAGGTGTGTCCCACCAGGTCAATCCCACCAGTCATTATTCCTGAAGGTTGGGAGTTGTGCAGCCAGGCTGGGAGAGCTGGGAGGGTTCACCTGGGAGACCTCAGAGCCCCTTCCAGAGCCTGAAGGGGCTCCAGGAGAGCTGGAGAGGGACTTGGGACAAGGGATGGAGGGACAGGACACAGGGAATGGCTTCCCATGGACACAGGGCTGGGACAGGTGGGATATTGGGAAGAAATTCCTCCCTGGGAAAGTGGGAAGGGGCTGGAATGGATTTCCCAGAGGATGTTCCATCCCTGGAAGTGCCCAAGGCCAGGCTGGACCAACCTGGGACAGTGGGAGGTGTCCCTGCCCAGGGCAGGGCTGGCACTGGGTGGGCTTGGAGGTCCTTCCATCCCAACCCAGTCTGGGATTCTCTGATTCCATGAACGTGGTAAGAGTATGGTGTGAAGATGGGACCAACCTAAGGGGGCTCCAGGATATCCCAGAGAAGGACTTGGGACAAGGGATGGAGGGACAGGACACAGGGAATGGCTTCCCAGGGTTAGGTGGGATATTGGGAAGGAATTCCTGGCTGGGACGGCTGGAATTCCTGGTTGGGATGGAATTCCCAGAGAAGCTGTGGCTGCTCCATCCCTGGGAGTGTCCAAGGCCAGGCTGGACCAACCTGGGACAGTGGGAGGTGTCCCTGCCCAGGGCACTGGATGGTCTTTAAGGTCCTTCCAACCCAAACCATCCTGGGATTCTCTGAAATGTTGAACTTTGAACTCCTGTGCTGTTCATTGTCCAAACAAACCTCTCCCCACACCCCAGTGATTTGGGACCTCATTAACCATTGACTCCCTTCTGGGGCACCTGGAGGGGTTTTGGGACCTCATTGACCCCTGACTCCCTTCTGGGGCACCTGGAGGGGTTTTGGGACCTCATTAACCCCTGACTCCCTTCTGGGACACCTGGTGGGGATTTGGGACCTCATTAACCCCTGGGGTCTGCCCTTCTGAGACACCTGGTGGTGATTTGGGACCTCATTGACCATTGACTCCTTTCTGGGACTCCTGGAGGTGATTTGGGACCTCATTAACCCCTGACTCCCTTCTGGGGCACCTGGTGGGGATTTGGGACCTCATTAACCCCTGGGGTCCACCCTTCTGAGACACCTGGTGGTGATTTGGGACCTCATTGACCATTGACTCCCTTCTGGGGCACCTGGAGGTGATTTGGGACCTCATTAACCCCTGACTCCCTTCTGGGACACCTGGAGGTGATTTGGCACCTGGAGGTGATTTGGGACCTCATTAACCCCTGACTCCCTTCTGGGGCACCTGGAGGTGATTTGGGACCTCATTAACCCCTGACTCCCTTCTGGGGCACCTGGTGGGGATTTGGGACCTCATTAACCCCTGACTCCCTTCTGGGACTCCTGGAGGTGATTTGGGACCTCATTAACCCCTGACTCCCTTCTGGGACTCCTGGTGGGGATTTGGGACCTCATTAACCATTGACTCCCTTCTGGGACACCTGGAGGTGATTTGGGACCTCATTAACCATTGACTCCCTTCTGGGACACCTGGTGGGGATTTGGGACCTCATTAACCCCTGGGGTCCGCCCTTCTGGGACACCTGGAAGTGATTTGGGACCTCATTAGCCATTGACTCCCTGCTGGGACTCCTGGAAGGGTTTTGGGACCTCATTAACCCCTGACTCCCTTCTGGGACTCCTGGTGGGGATTTGGGACCCCATTACCCCCTGGGGTCTGCCCTTCTGAGACACCTGGTGGTGATTTGGGACCTCATTAACCCCTGACTCCCTTCTGGGACTCCTGGTGGGGATTTGGGACCTCATTAACCCCTGACTCCTTCTGGGGCACCTGGTGGGGATTTGGGACCCCATTACCCCCTGGGGTCTGCCCTTCTGAGACACCTGGTGGTGATTTGGGACCTCATTGACCATTGACTCCCTTCTGGGGCACCTCGTGGTGATTTGGGACCTCATTGACCCCTGACTCCCTTCTGGGACTCCTGGAGGTGATTTGGGACCTCATTAACCATTGACTCCCTTCTGGGGCACCTGGAGGGGATTTGGGACCTCATTGACCCCTGACTCCCTTCTGGGGAACCTGGTGGGGATTTGGGACCTCATTAACCATTGACTCCCTTCTGGGGCACCTGGAGGTGATTTGGGACCCCATTAACCCCTGGGGTCTGCCCTTCTGAGACACCTGGTGGTGATTTGGGACCTCATTGACCCCTGACTCCCTTCTGGGACATCTGGAGGTGATTTGGGACCTCATTAACCCCTGACTCCCTTCTGGGGCACCTGGAGGTGATTTGGGACCTCATTAACCATTGACTCCCTGCTGGGACTCCTGGTGGGGTTTGGGACCTCATTAACCCCTGGGGTCTGCCCTGCAAGTCCTTTGGAGACATAGACTGGAAAATAAAAGAGGAAAAAGGTGGGATGGTCCTGCTGGAGCTCCTCAAACCCCTGCAGAGCTGGGATCAGACAAGACAAACTCAGTCCCTCCTCCCAGCCCAGCAGATCTTGGGGAAACCCAAGAAGGCCCTTGGGGGAGGTTTCAGTTAAACCTGCCCACAAAAATCCATGTTTTTGGCCTCTCCAGGCTTTTCTTTCTTGGCTTCTGCCCATTTTCTTATCTCTCTGCTGTGTTTGGGGGCTGGGACCAACAAGGTGCTGCTCCTTTCACCTCCTAAGGCCCTTTGTGGCTCTCAGTGGAGTCAGATCTTTATCCCATGAATCCACTTTCAGCCCAGTGTGGATTCATTGGGAATGTCTGTTCTGGAATGCTGAAGTTTTTAGGTGTTAATCCTTAATGGGAATGTTAAAATGGTACAGGAACAGCTAATTAGGGAGATGGCTCAGCATAAGGATGGATAAGGAAACTTCCAGGGATTCAGAGAAAAGGACTTGGAAAGAAATTACCTTTGTGTGCTACAAACAGGGAGGATTTGGGGAATAAATTCCAGGCCTTAATCCCACCCTGTGCTTGGGAAATACAAGTAGAAATGAACATATGTGGGATGTGCTGGGCCTGGGGCTTGCTCCAGGTGACACTTCCAGGGAATGGCACCAAGCAGGAGAGGGGACATCACTTGGTGCTGCCCCACAAGGGTTTTTCAGCAGACTTTTATTCAACACTTGAGTTTTTGGTGCCTGAATCAGGTGCTTTGCCTGCCTCAAGTGTTAAATAATTTACAGTGGGAAAGGTGGCCCCATTTCCCTCAGTACCAGTTTTGTCCTTCAGCACTTCCATCTGGAGGAAGAAATGGAAATGTGGAAAGAGTTGCTTCAACAAAAACAAGTATTAAAGTGTGGTTGAAATAGTGGTTGAGGTTCCTGAATCCCAGACCTTGTTTTTGGCCTCTTCTGGGTAATTTGTGTTTAATTAGAAGCACTCCATCATTTCTCCACTGGCTCAGTGGTTGTGGGGATGTTTAAGGCACATCCCATGGCAATTAATTCTGGGGAACAAAACAAATAGAGACAAGACAGCAAATCCAAAACATGTTTGTCCCCAGCCCAAATATAGTGCCCAGTTCAGAGGGGCTGGTGATGTTCTGCCTCTGGGTCTGGCCCATTCCTTCCTCCTGCATGGATTGTTGTCCTGATTTCCTTGGAAAGGCTCTCTGAGACCACAGTGCTGTTTGCTACAAGCCTGGAGGTTCCCCCTGGGATGTCTGTCTGTCCTCCAGGAGATGAAAGGGAGTTTTCTACATCATGATGTGGGAGAAGAATGAGGAATTCCCTCCAACCCTCTGCAGTGTTTTCCTCTCTGGGCTCTGAGAGCCACATTTCCCCCCCCAGTGCTGCCTGGCTGGTTCCAGCTGGGCAGAGCTGAGCCAGCCCTTCCCTCTCTGCCCACAGATATTGGCACTATAATGAGGGTTGTGGAGCTGTCCCCTCTGAAGGGCTCCGTGTCCTGGACGGGGAAACCAGTCTCGTATTACCTGCACACCATCGACCGCACCATAGTGAGTATGGGCAGCTGGGGGGGCCTGGGGCTGGCACTGGGGGCACCGGGGCTGGGTCACACCTGCACGGGGTGTGTGTGCCCCTCCTGGGAGTGCCAACCCCACTGCAGGGCTCTGGCTGCCCCACACACCCCTCTGGTGATCACAGAATATTTACAGATAAACTTCCCTCTGAATGTCTCCAGAGTCTTGTGTTGAAGTCAAGTCTCTGTCTCTGGTTCTGCTCTGGAGTGCCCAGACCTTTTACTTTGATCATATTCATCCAGTAAATCTCAGTTTTAGCACCAGCCTCAACATTCATTGAGATATTTCAATTACAGGAAACAAAACCTCCAGTCTCTTAGTACCTGCCTGGTGCTGCCTGAACCCCAGTGAGTGTAACTGGGGCAGCTCCTGAGCTTGGGAATGGGTTTTATTTTTCTTTGGAACACCTGCATGGGGTGTGTGTGCCCCTCCTGGGAGTGCCAACCCCACTGCAGGGCTCTGGCTGCCCCACACACCCCTCTGGTGAGTCAGGAATATTTAGGGATGTAATTCCCTCTGCTGCTCTTCAGAGTCTTGTGTTAAAGTCAAGTCTCTGGTCCTGCTCTGGAGTGCCCAGACCATTTAATTTGATCATATTCACCCAGTAAATCTCAGTTTTAGCACCAGCCCAAACATTCACTGATTTTATTTGAATTAAAAGAAATAAAACCCCCTGATATTTAGATATAGAATTCCTTCTGAGGCTCTTCAGAGTCTTGTCTGCTGGTAAAGTCAAGTCTCTGTGTCTCTGGTTCTGCTCTGGAGTGCCCAGACCTTTTACTTTGATCATATTCATCCAGTAAATCTCAGTTTTAGCACCAGCCCAAACATTCATTGAGGTATTTCAATTAAAGGAAACAAAAGACCCCATTCTTTTACTACCTGTCTGGTGCTGCCTGAACCCCAGTGAGTGTAACTGGGGCAGCTCCTGGGCCTTGGGAATGGTTTTTCTGTTCCTTTGGTGCTTCCCAGAGCTGGGTCACACCTGCATGGGGTGTGTGTGCCCCTCCTGGGAGTGCCAACCCCACTGCAGGGCTCTGGCTGCCCCACACACCCCTCTGCTGATTCAGGAATATTTAGGGATGTAATTTCCTCTGCTGCTCTTCAGAGTCTTGTGTTGAAGTCAAGTCTCTGGTTCTGCTCTGGAGTGCCCAGACCATTTAATTTCATCATATTCATCCAGTCAATCTCAGTTTTAGCACCAGCCCAAACATTCACTGATTTTATTTGAATTAAAGGAAATAAAACCCCCTGATATTTAGATATAGAATTCCTTCTGAGGCTCTTCAGAGTCTTGTGTTAAAGTCAAGTCTCTGTCTCTGGTCCTGCTCTGGAGTGTCCAGACCATTTCTTGTGATCATATTCACCCAGTAAATCTCAGTTTTAGCACCAGCCCAAACATTCATTGAGATATTTCAATTAAAGGAAACAAAAGACCCCATTCTTTTACTACCTGTCTGGTGCTGCCTGAACCCCAGTGAGTGTAACTGGGGCAGCTCCTGGACTTGGGAATGGGTTTTATTTTCCTCTGGGGCTTCCCAGGGCTGGGTCACACCTGCATGGGGTGTGTGTGCCCCTCCTGGGAGTGCCAACCCCACTGCAGGGCTCTGGCTGCCCCACACACCCCTCTGGTGAGTCAGGAATATTTACAGATAAACTTCCCTCTGAATGTCTCCAGAGTCTTGTGTTGAAGTCAAGTCTCTGTCTCTGGTTCTGCTCTGGAGTGCCCAGACCATTTAATTTGATCATATTCAACCAGTAAATCTCAGTTTTAGCACCAGCTCAAACATTCATTGATTTTATTTGAATTAAAGGAAACAAACCCCCCTGATATTTAGATATAGAATTCCTTCTGAGGCTCTTCAAAGTCTTGTCTGGTGGTAAAGTCAAGTCTCTGTGTCTCTGGTTCTGCTCTGGAGTGCTCAGTCCATTTAATTTGATCATATTCACCCAGTAAATCTCAGTTTTAGAACCAGCCCAAACATTCATTGATTTTATTTGAATTAAAGGAAATAAAACCCCCTGATATTTAGATGTAGAATTCCTTCTGAGGCTCTTCAGAGTCTTGTGTTAAAGTCAAGTCTCTGTGTCTCTGGTTCTGCTCTGGAGTGCCCAGACCTTTTACTTTGATCATATTCATCCAGTAAATCTCAGTTTTAGCACCAGCTCAAACATTCACTAATTTTATTTGAATTAAAGGAAACAAAACCTCCAATCTCTCAGTACCTGCCTGGTGCTGCCTGAACCCCAGTGAGTGTAACTGGGGCAGTTCCTGGGCCTTGGGAATGGGTTTTATTTTCCTCTGGGGCTTCCCAGAGCTGGGTCACACCTGCACGGGGTGTGTGTGCCCCTCCTGGGAGTGCCAACCCCACTGCAGGGCTCTGGCTGCCCCACACACCCCTCTGGTGAGTCAGGAATATTTAGGGATGTAATTCCCTCTGCTGCTCTTCAGAGTCTTGTGTTAAAGTCAAGTCTCTGTCTCTGGTTCTGCTCTGGAGTGCCCAGACCTTTTACTTTGATCATATTCAACCAGTAAATCTCAGTTTTAGAACCAGCCTCAACATTCATTGAGATATTTCAATTACAGGATACAAAACCCCCAGTCTCTTAGTACCTGCCTGGTGCTGCCTGAACCCCAGTGAATGTAACTGTGACAGCATCCCTGCTCCTGGCCTTAGGAATGGTTTTTCCTGGTTTTTCTATTCCTTTGGTGCTTCCCAGAGCTGGGTCACACCTGCATGGGGTGTGTGTGCCCCTCCTGGGAGTGCCAACCCCACTGCAGGGCTCTGGCTGCCCCACACACCCCTCTGCTGATCACAGAATATTTACAGATAAACTTCCCTCTGAATGTCTCCAGAGTCTTGTGTTGAAGTCAAGTCTCTGTCTCTGGTTCTGCTCTGGAGTGCCCAGACCTTTTACTTTAATCATATTCATCCAGTAAATCTCAGTTTTAGAACCAGCCCAAACATTCACTGATTTTATTTGAATTAAAGGAAATAAAACCCCCTGATATTTAGATATAGAATTCCTTCTGCTGCTCTTCAGAGTCTTGTGTTAAAGTCAAGTCTCTGGTTCTGCTCTGGAGTGCCCAGACCTTTTAATTTCATCATATTCAACCAGTAAATCTCAGTTTTAGAACCAGCCCAAACATTCACTGATTTTATTTGAATTAAAGGGAATAAAAACCCCTGATATTTAGATATAGAATTCCTTCTGAGGCTCTTCAAAGTCTTGTCTGGTGGTAAAGTCAAGTCTCTGTCTCTGGTTCTGCTCTGGAGTGCCCAGACCTTTTAATTTCATCATATTCAACCAGTAAATCTCAGTTTTAGCACCAGCCCAAACATTCACTGATTTTATTTGAATTAAAGGAAACAAAACCCCAATCTCTCAGTACCTGCCTGGTGCTGCCTGAACCCCAGTGAGTGTAACTGGGGCAGCTCCTGGGCCTTGGGAATGGGTTTTATTTTCCTTTGGGGCTTCTCAGAGCTGGGTCACACCTGCATGGGGTGTGTGTGCCCCTCCTGGGAGTGCCAACCCCACTGCAGGGCTCTGGCTGCCCCACACACCCCTCTGGTGAGTCAGGAATATTTAGAGATAAAATTCCCTCTGCTGCTCTTCAGAGTCTTGTGTTAAAGTCAAGTCTCTGTGTCTCTGGTTCTGCTCTGGAGTGCCCAGACCTTTTAATTTGATCATATTCAACCAGTAAATCTCAGTTTTAGCACCAGCCCAAACATTCATTGAGATATTTCAATTAAAGGAAATAAAACCCCCTGATATTTAGATATAGAATTCCCTCTGCTGCTCTTCAGAGTCTTGTGTTAAAGTCAAGTCTCTGGTTCTGCTCTGGAGTGCCCAGACCTTTTAATTTCATCATATTCAACCAGTAAATCTCAGTTTTAGAACCAGCCCAAACATTCACTGATTTTATTTGAATTAAAGGAAACAAACCCCCCTGATATTTAGATGTAGAATTCCTTCTGAGGCTCTTCAGTCTTCTGTTAAAGTCTCTGTGATTTTGGTTCTGCTCTGGAGTGCCCAGACCATTTAATTTGATCACATTCACCCAATAAATCTCATTTTCAGCCCCAGCTCCATCACAACACTGATGCACTCACTGGTTTAGTCCAACTAAAGGAAACAAAAACACCCTGTAGAAACAAGAACTTTGGGGGACAAACAATCCCACTCTGTTTTTCCCCCCCAGAATAATTCTGAGGCTGTTTTTCCTCCTCTGCTGCAGCCCAGTGAAGCTTTTGCCAAACAACATCCCAGAGTGCAACTAAATGGGGGAGCAGAAGGGTGAAAATAATTTCCTTTTCCCAGTTTTCCTCCTAACCCTCTGCTGGGGGGACCCAAAGCTTTGCAGCAAGGCAGATGATAAACCCTTGGAGGGTTTGGATTATGTCCTGTGTGCCTGAAAAAAATCTGAGTGGAAACACCTCGTTGTACCTTAGAGAAAAACAGAATTTTTGCAGCTCTGCTTTTGCTTTAAGCTGATTTTTTTTTTTTTTCAATTTTTCTCCACTGCTTTGAAAAATGACTCTCCTCCCTTTTCATTTTCAGCTTGAAAACTATTTTTCTAGTCTCAAGAATCCAAAACTCAGGGTAAGTTTCAATCATTTGCTGGAGAAGACTCAAAATAATGAGGCAGGAATTCCAGTCCCAGGTGCAGAGAGCTGAGAAAAATCAGATTTTCTGGTGAGGAAGGAGCTGGTTCAAGTGGAACATCAGATGCCATCAAGCCCTAATTCAATTATGGCCAAGGGATTTCTGGGGCAGCATTAATGGATCAACCTCCAGGTGCTGGAGGTCTCTAATGAGCTATTTCTTCATTAAAGAACTGGAATTAAAGGAGGAAATGAGAGTTTGAGGCTGTCCCAGAGTTCAAGTCCTGAATTAAATGTCAGTGCCCTGAGGTTTGGGACACACAAACTGGAATTCAAATGCCAGGGGGAGTTTTGGGGCTGCATTAATTGGAATCCCCTGGGCTGGCATTGCCAGGAGGGAAAGGAATAATTAATTGAGACCCTTTAGAACTTGGGAGTGAATGTGAATGTTCCTCCTGGAATTGGGTTATCTCAGGCTGTTAAACTCAAATTTGGGATTAAAAACACTTCTTGGAGTATAAAAAAAAAAAAGAGGGTTCAGCCATGGAGTTCTGACCTTCCCTGCTGGGAGTGGGGAGGGCCCTTCAACTTGTCATTCACATAGATTAGAAATTAATAAATGAATAAATTGATGTTGATAAATTAAACCAAATTACCAGAATTCTCCTGCCCATGAAATCCCACCTGGAAGGTGCAGGAAGGGCTTTGTTGGAGCTCTTGGAAATGTCCTGTCTGAAGGTGGTTTCTGACAGAAAAAGACTTTTTTTTTTTGTTTTCCCTGAGAGGTTTCCTGGGAAAAAGGAAATTCCTCTTTGCCTTGGAGAGAATCAGCACCAAGAGCTGCTGATTTTGTTGTTATTGATCTGTAGCTGAGGGGGGGATTGATTGGGGGGGATTGGGGGGATTGGGGGGGGTTGGGGGGGATTGGGGGGGATTGGGGTGATTGGGGGGGATTGGGGGGGATTGGGGAGGATTGGGGGTGATTGGGGGGGATTGGGGGGGATTGGAGGGGATTGGGGGGTGATTGGGGGTGATTGGGGGGATTGGGGGGGATTGGGGGGGATTGGGGGGGATTGGGGGGGATTGGCATCGATGGCTCTGCCAATTCCAGGCAGGGCAGGTCCTTAAAGTGATGTGGAAACACTTGGAAAGTTGGGAGCAAAGCTAAAGAATAATGATAATAATGATAATAATAATGATAATAATAATGATGATAATAATGATAATAATAATAATAATAGTAATAGTGATAATGATAATGATAATAATAAAAACCCCCTGCTATTGCTATTACTATTGCTATTACTATTACTATTACTATTACTATTATTATTACTATTACTATTATTATTACCATTACTATTACTATTATTATTACTATTACTATTATTATAACTATTACTATTACTATTACCATTACCATTACCATTACCATTATCATTATCATTACTATTTTATTACTATTTTATTACTACTATTACTACCAGTATTATTGTTATTGTTGCTATTATTACTACTATTATTACTATTGCCATTATTATTATTATTATTATTATTATTATTATTATTATTACTATTATCAGCTTGGGATGGGAGAGGGGTTGGTGGTGGGAAAATAATGATGATGATGATGATAATAATAATAATAATAGTAATAATAATAGTAATAGTAATAATGATAATGATAATAATAATGATAATGATAATGATAGTAATAAAAAACCCCTACTATTACTATTGCTATTACTATTGCTATTGCTATTACTATTACCATTACTATTACCATTACCATTACCATTATCATTACTAACAACAACAACAATGATGATAATAATAGTAATAGTAATTATTATTACTACCATCACTTATTACTTTTATATTGTTATAGGTAATGATAGTAATACAATTTAAAATTTTGAATAATAGTAGGAATAACTATGATAACAGCTATAGCAGTATTATTATTAATTTATTATTGTTATTATTATTAATTTATTATTGTTATTATTATTAATTTTTTTATATTATTATTATCATCATCATCATCATCATTATTTTCCCACCACCAACCCCTCTCCCATCCCAAGCTGATAATAATAATAATAATAATAATAATAATAATAATAATAATAATAATAATAATAATAATGGCAATAGTAATAATAGTAGTAATAATAGCAACGATAACAATAATACTGGTAGTAATAGTAGTAATAAAATAGTAATGATAATGGTAATGGTGATGGTAATAGTAATGGTAATAGTAATAGCAATAGCAATAGTAATAGCAATAGTAATAGTGGGGTTTTTTATTACTATCATTATCATTATCATTATTATTATCATTATCATTATTACTATTACTATTATTATTACTATTATTACTATTATTACTATTATTACTATTATCATCATCATCATTATTTTCCCACCACCAACCCCTCTCCCATCCCAAGCTGATAATAGTAATAATAATAATAATAATGGCAATAGTAATAATAGTAGTAATAATAGCAACAATAACAACAATACTGGTAGTAATAGTAGTAATAAAATAGTAATAAAATAGTAATGATAATGGTAATGGTAATAGTAATAGTAATAGCAATAGCAATAGCAATAGCAATAGCAATAGTAATAGTAGGGGTTTTTTATTACTATCATTATCATTATCATTATTACTATTATTATTACTATTATGACTATTATTATTATTATTATTATTATCATCGTCATCATCATCATCATCATCATTATTTTCCCACCACCAACCCCTCTCCCATCCCAAGCTGATACAGCAGGGAGGGATCTGGGGGGGTTTGGGATGGGGAACATGGGCAGGGATTGGGATTTGATGCCCGGGGGCTGCAGGTTTGGGCAGGGACTGCCCTGCCCTCCCCTCCCTGTTCCCAACCCCTGTTGCCCCAGGAATCTGAAATAACATAACAATTCATATTTAATCCTAAATAATTCCACAAGTTTTCCCCTTTGCTCATGGGAGACTAAGGGGGGAAGCACAGTGAGTTCAAAGTGCTAAATGTGCATGAAATCCCTGCAATAAGAGTGTGTGTGCCCGACCCCCTGAGTGCCCTGTCTGTGCCCAGGAGGAGCAGGAGGCAGCGCGGCGGCGGCAGCAGCGCGAGAGCAAGAGCAACACCACCACTCCCACCAAGGGGCAGGAGAACAAGGTGAGCACCACCCCAGGGGGCTCCTCGGGGGTGGCCTTGGCTGGGCAGGAGCTCCTGGTCCCTGCAGGGCAGGGGGGGTCTGCCCTGAGCGCCTGGAGGGGCACAGGGGCTGATGGAGGGGCTCTGCCCTGGGCACTGCTCCCCTGGTTGTGGGTCTGGAGTGGCAGAGGGGTTGGTGGGGGGGCTCTGCCCTGGGCACTGCCCCCCTGGTTGTGGGTCTGGAGTGGCACACGGGTTGATGGGGGGGCTCTGCCCTGGGAGCTGCCCCCCTGGTTGTGGGTCTGGAGTGGCACAGAGGCTGATTGGGGTGCTCTGCCCTGGGAGCTGCCCCCCTGGTTGTGGGTGTGGAGGGGCTGCAGGAGCTGTTGAAGAGCCCAGGTAACAAGCCCTGCCCTGGGCACTGCCCCCCTGGTTGTGGTTGTGGGTCTGGAGTGGCACAGGGGCTGATGGGGGGCTCGGGGAACAAGCCCTGCCCTGGGCACTGCCCCCCGTTGTGGTTGTGGGTCTGGAGGGGCACAGGGGCTGCTGGGGGAGCTCTGCCCTGGGTACTGCCCCCCTAGTTGTGGGTCTGGGTCTGGAGGGGCTGCAGGAGCTGCTCGGGGGCCCAGGGAACAAGCCCTGCCCTGGGCACTGCCCCCCTGGTTGTGGGTCTGGGTCTGGAGGGGCTGCAGGAGCTGCTGGGGGGCCAGAGAATGAGCCCTGCCCTGGGCACTGCCCTCCTGGGTCTGCTTGTGGGTCTGGAGTGGCACAGAGGCTTCTGGGGGGCTCAGAGAAGAAGCCCTGCCCTGGGCACTGCCCCTCTGGTTGTGGTTGCAGGTCTGGAGGGGCTACAGGAGCTGCTGGAGGGCTCAGGGAGCAAGCCCTGCCCTGGGCACTGCCCCCCTGGTTGTGGTTGTGGGTCTGGAGTGGCACAGGGGCTGCTGGGGGAGCTCTGCCCTGGGCACTGTCCCCCTGGTTGTGGGTCTGGAGTGGCACAGGGGCTGATGGGGGGCTCTGCCTTGGGCACTGCCCCCCTGGTTGTGGGTCCGGAGTGGCACAGGGGCTCCTGGGGGGCTCAGGGAACAAGCCCTGCCCTGGGCACTGCCCCCCTGGTTGTGGTTGTGGGTCTGGAGTGGCACAGGGGCTGATGGAGGGGCTCTGCCCTGGGAGCTGCCCCCCTGGTTGTGGGTCTGGAGTGGCACACGGGTTGATGGGGGGGCTCTGCCCTGGGCACTGCCCCCCTGGTTGTGGGTCTGGAGTGGCACAGGGGCTCCTGGGGGGCTCAGGGAACAAGCCCTGCCCTGGGCACTGCCCCCCTGGTTGTGGTTGTGGGTCTGGAGTGGCACAGGGACTGCTGGGGGGGGCTCAGGGAACAAGCCCTGCCCTGGGCACTGCCCCCCTGGTTGTGGTTGTGGGTCTGGAGTGGCACAGGGGCTCCTGGGGGTCTCAGGGAACAAGCCCTGCCCTGGGCACTGCCCCCCTGGTTGTGGGTCTGGGGGGCTGCAGGAGCAGTGTGGGATTGTCCACCCTCCCAGAGCTGCCCCAGAGGGTGTTGGGGCTCCTCTTCAAAGACTCAGCTCCTTTTTTACTCCCTTAGAGGTGAGTGACTGTTCATGGCCAAAAATGCAAAGTCTTGGATGTGCTTTGACTTCTAAATGAAATTCAGGGGAGGAGTTTAGTCAGTAAAGGAGGAATATTCAGCTTTCCTTAAACAACAGAGTCAGATTTCATGGAATCCCAGACTGGCTTGGGTGGGAAGGGACCTTAAAGCTCATCTTGTTCCACCCCTTGGCATGGGCAGGGACACCTTCCAGGGTGTTCCCCAGCATCCCTTGGACACTCCCAGGGATGGAACAGCCACAGCTTCTCTGGGAATTCCATCCCAGCCCCTCCCCACCCTCCCAGCCAGGAATTCCTTCCCAATATCCCACCTATCCCTGCCTGAGCTTCCCTTCCCCAGCATGTTCTTTCCTGGAATTGAATAAGTTCAGAAGAGGATGAGCACAACTCTTGGACTCAACTCTTACCCCAAGCAAGTCCATGTCACTGTCCATGTCTGTTATTAAACAGAGTTACCCACATTTGCTTCAAAGGAGCTCTTCCTGTAGAGGTAGGAATGACTTAAGACCTTTTGGCTTCCCAAATCTCTCAGGATTCTGGTGCTGAGGAGGAGAAAGCTGCAGCAAACCCTGTGAAGAAACCCTCTCCCTCCAAGGCAAGGAAGAAGAAGCTGAGTAAGAAGGGCAGGAAAATGGCAGGGAGGAAACGGGGCCGGCCCAAGAAGATGAACGTGGCGAGCGCCGAGCGCAAGACCAAGAAGAACCAAACTGCACTGGAGCTCCTGCACGCCCAGACTGTCTCCCAGACATCTTCATCCTCTCCTCAGGGTGAGCCCAGGGGGTCTGGGTGGGGGGATGAAGCTCTGAGAGGGGTGGCTGAGGCTCTGGGGGGGGCTCAGAGGTCCTTCTGTTCCTTTGTTGTTGGGTTTTGTGTTGGAACTTCCCCATATCCACCTGCAAGAGGTTGGCCCTGGGTGGTTCCAGACACCCATCACTGCCCCCCACAAGTGGACAGAAAAGACAGCAAAGGTTCCTGAGTTAAGGACAAGGACAAATCCCTCCCTGATCACCATCCCAGGCAAAACACACTCAACTTGGGGCTAATAATGGAGTTTGTTACTGACAGAATCAGAGCAGGACAATGAAAAGGAAAATTAATCTTAAAAAACATATTTCCCACACCCCTCCCTCCTTCCTGAGCTCTCCCTCCTCCCCCAGCAGCACAAGGAGGTGGGAAGGGGGGTCACAGCACGGGTTGTTCTGCTGCTGCTCAAGGAGAGGAGGTGGAGTCCCTGCCCTGCTCCAGCCTGGGGTCCCTCCCACAGGAGACAGTTCTCCATGGAGACAACAGTTCTCCAAGATGGGTCCCTTTCCACTGGCTCAGTCCTTCAGGGTGGGTCCCCCACAGGGCCACAGGTCCTTCCACCAAACCTGCTCCACAGGTCAGCAGGTCCCTGCCAGGTCTCTGCTCCAGCACAGCCTTCCCATGGAGTCACATCCCCCCTTCAGGCATCTCCCTGCTCCACTGGGGCTCCTCCATGGGCTGCAGAAGGGTCTCTGCACCCCTGTGGGCTCCTCCCTGGGCAGCAGGAGGTTCTCTGCACCCCTGTGGGCTCCTCCCTGGGCTGCAGAAGGGTTTCTGCACCCCTGTGGGGCTCCTTCATGGGCAGCAGGAGGGTCTCTGCATTCCAGTGGGGCTTCTCCATGGGCAGCAAAAGGGTCTCTGCATTCCAGTGGTCATCCCTGGGCAGCAGAAGGGTCTCTGCACCCCTGTGGGCTCCTCCATGGGCAGCAGGAGGGTCTCTGCACCCCTGTGGGCTCCTCCATGGGCAGCAGGAGGGTCTCTGCACCCCTGTGGGCTCCTCCATGGGCAGCAGGAGGGTCTCTGCACCCTTGTGGGGCTCCTCTGTACCTCTATGGTCATCCCTGGGCAGCAGGAGGGTCTCTGCACCCCTGTGGGCTCCTCCCTGGGCAGCAGGAGGGTCTCTGCACCCCTGTGGGGCTCCTCCATGGGCTGCAGGAGGATCTCTGCACCCCTTTGTGGTCATCTCTGGGCATCAAAGGGATCTCTGCACCCCTGTGGTCATCCCTGGGCAGCAGGAGGGTCTCTGCACCCCTTTGGGGCTCCTTCATGGGCAGCAGAAGGATCTCTGCACCCCTGTGGGGCTCCTCCTTGGGCTGCAGGAGGGTCTCTGCACCCCTTTGTGGTCATCCATGGGCAGCAGGAGGGTCCCTGCACCCCTGTGACCTCCATGGGCTAGAGGGGCACAGTTGCCTCCACACAGGGTCTCAGGGAATCTCAGCTCTGGGGCCTGGAGCACCTCCTGCCCTCCCTCTGCCCTGCCCTGGGCTCTGCAGAGCTGTCCCTCTCACCTGTTCTCCCTCTGCTCTTCTCTGCACCCAATTCCCTCAGCACAAGGACTTTTGTTCCTCCTTCAGGACATTATCCCAGAGGTGTCACCACCACCTCTGCTGGGCTCAGCCTTGGCCAGTGATGGGTCCCCACCCTGGAATCACAGAATCCTAGAATGGGTTGGGTTGGAAAAGCCCTCTGAGATCATCCAGTCCAACCCTTGGTCCAACTCCAGTCCCTTTACCAGATCATGGCACTCAGTGCCACGGCCAAGCTCAGCTGAAAAACCTCCAGGGATGGGAAATCCACCCCCTCTCTGGGCAGCCCATTCCAATCCCTGAGCACTCTCTCTGCAAAGAATTTCTACCTGATCTCCAACTTCAATTTCCCCTGGCAGAGCTTGAGCCCCCCTTGTCCTATTGCTGAGTGCCTGGGAGAAGAGACCAACCCCCAGCTGGCCAGAACTTCCCTTCAGGCAGTTGCAGACAGTGCTGAGGTCACCTCTGAGCCTCCTCTTCTCCAGGCTCAACACCCCCAGCTCCCTCAGCCTCTCCCCACAGCACTTGTGCTCCACTCCCTTCTCCAGCCTCGTTGCTCTTCTCTTCTCACTTGGCTTGGAAGAGACCTCTGAGCTCATCAAGTCCAACCCTTGATCCAACCCCACTGGGATCACTCTGGCACTCCGTGCCCTGGGCTGGTGATCTCAGTGGGGTTGGATCAAGTCCTGGTGGATTCTCTGTCCCTGGAGGTGTTTCAGAGGACACTCAGTGCCACCTCCAGTCCCTTCTCCAGCCTCGTTGCTCTTCTCTGGCCCCGCTCCAGCCCCTCAATCTCTTGCCTCAACTGAGGGGCCCAGAACTGAACACAACACTCAAGGTGTGGCCTCCCCAAGGCAGAGTCCAGGGGAAGGAGCTGCTGGAATTGGCTCTGCAGACACGGGGGAGCTTCTGGCAGCTCCTCACAGGAGCCCCCCCTGCAGCCCCCAACATTAACCCAGCAGAGCCCAGGGCAGAGCTGCCCCGGGGATGGTGGTGGGACCTGTCTGTGGGTGTTTGCTCTTGCTCAGTTAGTGGATCTCACCCTGTTTGCCCTGGTGGAGCTGCTGGCCTTGCCCAGGCACTGCCTGCAACCCCTGAGGGTGTCTCCTTGTCTCCCCAGATGCCTACAAGTCACCTCACAGCCCCTACTACCAACTACCTCCCAAGGTGCAACGGCATTCGTCCAACCAGCTCCTGGTGGCACCCACCCCCCCTGCACTACAGAAGCTGCTTGGTAAGGCTGTTTATCCCCTGGGCAAACCCTCCTTGGAGGTTCCTCAACATGAGAACATCCCCAGGGCTGTGCACTGGGCAGGGATGAGCAGCTTCCCACCTGCCCCACGTCCCTCGGTGTCCCCACGAGGTCCCTTCTCCTCCTGCTCAAGGGGGTGTGTTGCCCTGCTTTGGTTTAGCTCTCATTTGCCACCCAAAAGGCAAGAAATTTGGTTTGGTAGGAATCCAAACTGACTTCAAATGGAAAGGGCTAGTCAGGAATCAGTTTATTTTGAATGAAAAGATTCTCTTGTATTGAAGTGGTACAATCTTAGGGGACACCACTCCATTTGCTCTGCAAAACTCAGAGCTAATAATGGAGATGCTGAGGACATTTTGAGGGGACACCACTCCATTTCCTCTGCAAAACTCAGGGCTAATAATGGAGATGCTGAGGACATTTTGAGGGGACACCACTCCATTTGCTCTGCAAAACTCAGAGCTAATAAAGGAGATGCTGCCTGACATTTTGAGGGGACACCACTCCATTTGCTCTGCAAAACTCAGAGCTAATAAAGGAGATGCTGCCTGACATTTTGAGGTCACAAAGGTGTGGTTGGAAAATACATTTCATGTGTGGGAGGAAGGAAAAAACCTTTTGTGGGGTGTTTTTTTGGGTCTTTTGGTGTCTGTCCCCTCCCAGCTGCTCCTGGCCTTTGGCATTGGGCAGGAGCCAGTTTGGGATCCTCTGGGAATCTGATTTATTGGTCCTGTCTGTGTAGAGACCAGAGGCATCTGTGACACCCTTAACTTGTGTTTTCTTGCTGTGGTGTCTTAACTTTGGCTGCTTTTTTACTGTAGAGAAAGGAATAGTGATTTAGAGGGACCTTTTGTGGCAGGGTGGGGGACAGGGACACTTGTCTGGGCTAAGCTTTGTGGCAGAAATCTGTGCAGCACGTTCTGGGCAGCAGATTGGACTCAATCCTGGGGTTGGTTTTAGTGATGATGGAAGGGCTGGGGGGAAGGAAGGGGCATTGCTGGAGATAAAGGATAATGAGAGGCCAAATGCTCCTTGGAGGGGAGGGTAAAGTGGGTGTAGAGCCCATCTGTGTGTGTGAGGGAGGAGGAGGAGGAGCCCTGAGTGTGGTGCTGGCAGGGTGAGGGTCCTGAGGGAGCCCAGGCCTGCTCTGGGCTCTCACAACTCACCTCTTGTGTTAGTTCTGCCTCCAGAGCACTGAAATCCCTCAGCTCCTCTTCCCTCCTGCAAACACACCCTTGGCACCCTCTTGGAATGTGTTGTCGTGGCTGCACTGGGTGCTGTTGGAGGGAGCTCATGGATCCAGGAGCTCCCCTTGCACCAGGACATGGATTTGCAGCATGTTCTAAACTCATCTTTGAAGGCTTGGGCTGACTTGGAGCCCAAACCCCAAAGCAAGAAGGAGCAGAGTAGGGGAGAGGTGACCAACAGGGGTAATAAATGGGAGCATTGCTGTGATTCCCTGTGGAAATTCCTCCTCTCCTGGTTTGTTTTGCAGACTCCTTTAAGATCCAGTACATGCAGTTCATGGCATACATGAAAACTCCTCAGTACAAGGCAAGTCTGCAGCAGTTGCTGGAGCAGGAGAAGGTGGGTCTTGGTTTTAACTTTTGTGAACAGAATTACCAGACTGTGAAGCCCTTTCAATGTGGGGGATGATGCTGGAGGTGGGAAAAGTCCTTCAGATGTTCAGGGGTGATGCTGGAGATGGGAAAAGCCCTTTCAAGGTGGGGGATGATGCTGGAAGTGGGAAAAGTCCTTCAGATGTTCAGGGGTGATGCTGGAGATGGGAAAAGCCCTTTCAAGGTGGGAATGATGCTGGAAGTAGGAAAAGTCCTTCAGATGTTTGGGGATGATGCTGGAGATGGGAAAAGTCCTTTCAAGGTGGGAATGATACTGGAGATGGGAAAAGCCCTTTCAAGGTGGGAATGATACTGGAAGTAGGAAAAGTCCTTCAAATGTGGGTACTGGAGATGGGAAAAGTCCTTTCAGTGTGGGAATGGTGCTGGAGGTGGGAAAAGCCCTTTCAAGGTGGGAATGATGCTGGAGGTGAGAAAAGCCCTTTCAATGTGGGGGATGATGCTGGATGTAGGAAAAGTCCTTCAGATGTTCAGGGGTGATGCTGGAGATGGGAAAAGTTCTTCAAATGTGGGAATGATGCTGGAGATGGGAAAAGTTCTTACAATGTGTGGGATGATGCTGGAAGTAGGAAAAGTCCTTCAAATGTGAGTACTGGAGATGGGAAAAGTCCTTTCAGTGTGGGAATGGTGCTGGAGGTGGGAAAAGTCCTATCAAGGTGGAGAATGATGGTGGAGATGGGAAATGTCCTTTCAGTGTGGGAATGGTGCTGGAGGTGGGAAAAGTCCTTTCAAGGTGGAGAATGATGGTGGAGATGGGAAATGTCCTTTCAGTGTGGGAATGGTGCTGGAGGTGGCAAAAGTCCTTTCAATGTGTGGGATGATGGTGGAGATGGGAAAAGTCTTTCAAATGTGGGGAATGATTCTGGAAGGAGGAAAAGTCCTTCAAATGTGGGAATGATGCTGGAGATGGGAAAAGGCCTTTCAGTGTGGGAATGGTGCTGGAGATGGGACAAGTCCTTTCAAGGTGAGGATGATGGTGGAGATGGGAAAAGTCCTTCAAATGTTGGGGGATGATACTGGAGGTGGGAAAAGGCCTTTCATTGTGGGGAATGATGGTGAAGATGGGAAAATTCCTTTAAGTGTGGGGTGTCTTGATCCAACCCCACTGGGATCACCAGTATGGAGTGCCCTGGGCTGGTGATCTCAGTGGGGTTGGATCAGGAGTTGGACTTGCTGATCTCAGAGGTCTCTTCCAACCCAAGTGAGAATAGAAGAGCAACGAGGCTGGAGAAGGGACTGGAGGTGGCACTGAGTGTCCTCTGAAACACCTCCAGGGACAGAGAATCCACCAGGTCTTGATCCAACCCCACTGGGATCAGCAGCCCAGGGCACGGAGTGCCAGAGTGATCCCAGTGGGGTTGGATCAAGGGTTGGACTTGATGAGCTCAGAGGTCTCTTCCAAGCCAAGTGAGAAGAGAAGAGCAACGAGGCTGGAGAAGGGACTGGAGCACAAGTGCTGTGGGGAGAGGCTGAGGGAGCTGGGGGTGTTGAGCCTGGAGAAGAGGAGGCTCAGAGGTGACCTCAGCACTGTCTGGAACTGCCTGAAGGGAAGTTCTGGCCAGCTGGGGGTTGGTCTCTTCTCCCAGGCACTCAGCAATAGGACAAGGGGGGCTCAAGCTCTGCCAGGGGAAATTGAAGTTGGAGATCAGGTAGAAATTCTTTGCAGAGAGAGTGCTCAGGGATTGGAATGGGCTGCCCAGAGAGGGGGTGGATTCTCCATCCCTGGAGGTTTTTCAGCTGAGCTTGGCCGTGGCACTGAGTGCCATGATCTGGTAAAGGGACTGGAGTTGGACCAAGGGTTGGACTTGATGATCTCAGAGGTCTTTTCCAGCCCAATCCATTCTGTGATTCTCTGAAGTGTGGGATTAAGAAACCCAAACTACCATCACTGGCCTGAGGGACTGAGCTCCACATCCTTGGTGTGGAGAACCAGAAAGTGTTGGATGGCACTGGTGGGCACAGTGTGAATGTACCCAGGCATGGGCTGGAATTCATGGAAGGACAAGGAAAATCCTGGAGCTGACAGGATGATGTTTCTCTGCCATGGAACCACCAGCAGAGGGAGGAGCTTTCCTGCCTAAACAGCTTCTTGTGTTGCTTTGTCTCAGTTATGAATGTTTTATTGCTCTATAATTAGCCCTGATGAGGGAGGCTGTGCCTGCTGCTTCTGTGCAGGAACCTTTCCCAAAAACGCTCCACAATCAACCTCATCTTCCAGTTAAAGCCTTTCAGTATCTAAAGGAGCTCCCAGAAAGCTGGAGAGGGACTTTGGATGAAGGTATGGAGGGACAGGACAGGGGGAATGGCTTCTCACTGCCAGAGGGGAGGGATAGGTGGGATATTGGGAAGGAATCCTTCCCTGTGAGGGTGGGCAGGCCCTGGCACAGGTGCCCAGAGAAGCTGTGGCTGCCCCAGCCCTGGGAGTGTCCAAGGCCAGGCTGGATAAACCTGGGATAGTGGGAGGTGTCCCTGCCCACAGCGTGCCCTGGGCTGGTGATCCCAGTGGGGTTGGATCAAGACCTGGTGGATTCTCTGTCCCTGGAGGTGTTTCAGAGGACACTCAGTGCCACCTCCAGTCCCTTCTCCAGCCTCGTTGCTCTTCTCAGTTGGGTTGGAAAAGCCCTCTGAGATCATCAAATCCAACCCTTGGTCCAACTCCAGTCCCTTTACCAGATCATGGCACTCAGTGCCACGGCCAAGCTCAGCTGAAAAACCTCCAGGGATGGAGAATCCACCCCCTCTCTGGGCAGCCCATTCCAATCCCTGAGCACTCTCTCTGCAAAGAATTTCTTTGATCTCCAACTTCAATTTCCCCTGGCAGAGCTTGAGCCCCCCTTGTCCTATTGCTGAGTGCCTGGGAGAAGAGACCAACCCCCAGCTGGCCAGAACTTCCCTTCAGGCAGTTCCAGACAGTGCTGAGGTCACCTCTGAGCCTCCTCTTCTCCAGGCTCAACACCCCCAGCTCCCTCAGCCTCTCCCCACAGCACTTGTGCTCCAGTCCCTTCTCCAGCCTCGTTGCTCTTCTCTTCTCACTTGGCTTGGAAGAGACCTCTGAGCTCATCAAGTCCAACCCTTGATCCAACCCCACTGGGATCACTCTGGCACTCCGTGCCCTGGGCTGCTGATCCCAGTGGGGTTGGATCAAGACCTGGTGGATTCTCTGTCCCTGGAGGTGTTTCAGAGGACACTCAGTGCCACCTCCAGTCCCTTCTCCAGCCTCGTTGCTCTTCTCTGGCCCCGCTCCAGGAATGAGATAAATTAGAAGGTCCTTTCAATCCAAACCATTCTGGGATTCTTTCCAATTGCAGCTTTTGGTGGGCCCTGTGGAAGCTTTTTGTGCCCTCCACCATAAGCCACGGGGTTGTTTTGTGGTGTTTTCCATGCTGGAAACTCTTTCCACATGAGCCAGTTGTGCCACCCTGTGCTCACCCAGCCCTGGGTGGTGCTGGGATGCTGTTCCTGCAGCCCTTTCCTCTGGGGTTGTTCCCATTTGGTTTCACAGCCCATCAGCACTTTGAATTTCCCTTTTTTTCCCTTAGACAGCAGATTTTTCTGCTTGATCTGCACTTCTCAGGGCAGTCAGCACAGAGGGAACTTGCCTTGCAGGAGGGAATGGTGGTGTGAAATTATTGTGCCCTGCACTGGGAGTGTGGAAAAGTCACCACTTGTGTTGGTGTCCAACATAAAAATGAGAAGTTTTCTATGGAATTGTTTTTTAATGGAGTGTTCCATGGCAAGTGAGACCTCTCAGAGGCAGAACTTGGCTGGGTGAGAGGCTGGGGAGGGTTTGGTCAACAACTCCCCTTTACAGGAGGAGTGTCAAGAACATGGGAAGTGTTGGAGTAGTACCAGTTTTGAGGAGCTGCTGGTTCCCAGAGTGCCCTTAGATGGAGCTCTCAGCCCCTCTCTGGTGTGGAAAACACGGATTATTTCCCACATCACCCCCAGCAGTGCCTTCAGCTGCTTCCCCAAGCCAGGCCTGGGGTTTCCTGCACTTGTGGAACTTTCCAGCACTGATTCCTCCCTGCTTGGAGTCCCACTCAGGGAACCTTTAAGGCTGGAAAAGATCAAGGTGTTTTCTGCCCTTTTCTTGGATAAATGAGGCTCCTCAGCCAGTGCTGTCCTGCTTTTTGCTGCTCCCACAGTGCATGGCCATGGAATGGGATCTGCCTGGGAATGTTCTGGCTGTGAGAGGGTTGGGTGACCCACTGAAATTATTGTGGCATAAACAGTAAACCTGGTTTGTCTTATTTATGATGTTCTTCCTTCCTCCCCCCCCAGTGTATTTTCATTTCTTTATTCCCTGGGTGTTGTACAGGAAAACTCTGGGGATTTGGGTTCAGCTCCCAGTTTGGTAACAGATTTCACACAGATTCTTCCCCACTTCTGTTTCTGCTCTGGAGGGTGTGATTGTTGCTGCTGCTTCTTCACAATGCACTGGGAGGATAAAAATGAGTTTTTAGGGCTGTCTTTGATTGTATTTTACCACAGAGCAGAAAAAAAAACCCCTCCTTAAAAGCTCTTTGCAGCTGACTGAGCTTCCCCAGCATCCCCCAGGAAAAAACCCAGGCTGGGGCAGAGCTGGGGGAGCTGCATCTCCTCAGAGCTCACTCCCAATGTCCTCCAGGAACCAGAGTGAACATCTCACTGTCCTGGACCTGGTGTTGAGTGTGTTTTGCCCTTCTTGCCTCCTGCAGGAGAAGAATGCCCAGCTCCTGGGCACGGCCCAGCAGCTCTTCACCCACTGCCAGGCACAGAAGGAGGAGATCAAACGGCTCTTCCAGCAGAAGCTGGACGAGGTAGGCCCGGGGTGGTGGGACAGGCTATGGGTGCAAACATCTCAGGGGAGGCTGAGCAAGGCCAGAGCAGCCTCAGGACTTCCCCCCTGCTTTGCAGCAGAGCAGCTTTAGGAGTGTGGAGTCTGTGCCACGCTCGGGTTCAGCTTTGCCTTTGGTGTTGGGGTTGTTGTGGGTCACTCTGACCGACCAAGGGAAGGGGAACAGGACACAGATTGTGGTGGGTTCATCCCCTGCTGCTTGAGCAAACTCTGTGTTGCCCACACAAGCTTTAAACTAAAGCCCAAACCAGCTCAGGAGGAAATGTGGGGGCTCTCCACAAAACCTGTGTCACTTTGGCTGGCAAGGCCCTCAGTGCCTGTTTGAAAGCTGAGCAGTTGGCACAGCAGCTCCAGGGCACTCCTGCCCTTCCTTCTTGTCCCCCAGCAGGGACAGAGTGCCCTGGGCTTGTTCCTGTGAGCTGCCCAAGTCCTGCAGATCTCCCCAGTGCCCCTTTGGAATGTGCCACCTGTCTGGAGTTACACTGACCCTTCCCCTCTCCCTCTCCCTCTCCCTCCTGCAGCTGGGAGTCAAAGCTCTGACATACAACGACCTGATCCAGGCCCAGAAGGAGATCTCTGCTCACAACCAGCAGCTGAAGGAACAGACCAAACAGCTGGAGAAGGACAACAGTGAACTCAGGAACCAGAGCTTGCAGCTGGTGGGTGCAGCCCATGGTCTGCTGCTCTTTGTCTCAGGACAAGGCATGGGCTGGGGGCTGAAAAATGACCCAGGTTCTCTGTCCCAGGGAAGGGTGATGGGGGAGGATGCAGGGGGAGCTTTTTGGGGTGACTTTTATTTGGCTCCAAGCAGATGCTGAGCTGGGAATTGGCTTTGGCCTTGGCTGTGTCCCTGAAAAGCAGCTCTGTGTGTCCCTGGGCCAAGGAGTTTGCAGTTCTTCCTTTGTGGTGACCACAACTTGAGGTGCTCACCTTGGTGGCTCAAACTGTCAGAGAATCCAGGAGCTGATAAGGCTGGAAAAGACCTTTAAGGTCACCAAATCCAGTCACCAGCACCACCACCATGGTCACTGCTGTCCATGTCCCCCAGTGCCACATCCACCTGTGGTTTGAACACTGCCAGGGTTGGTGACTCCACCACTGCCCTGGGCAGTCCCTTCCAAACCTTCACAAGCTTTTTGGGGATTCAATTTTCCCTGATGTCCAACCTGAACCTCCCGTGGTCCAGCCTGAGGTTATTCCCTCTGCTCCTGTCCCTGTTCTCTGGAGCAGAGCCCAACCCTCCCCCAGCTCCCCCCTCCTGGCAGGGATTGCAGAGCCAGAAGGTCCCCCCTGAGCCTCCTTTTCTCCAGGCTGAGATCCCCCCAGGAGGTGGATGAAGGAAAATCTGGATGTGGAAGGAGTCAGTGAGGGTGGTGGTAACACCATTTTTAGTAAGACCCAAACCACCTCCTGCCACACCCTGTGGAAGCCTCAGGAGAGGATTTTTCAGAGGGCTCAGAACTTTCCTGCAGACACTTTTCAGAGTTCGTGGCTTTCAGCTGGTTCTGGGCTGGAGTGAGGAGGTGAGGGTTGTGTTTTGAGCTGGTTGTGCCCTGTCCCTGCAGCTGAAGGCTCGGTGTGAGGAGCTGAAGCTGGACTGGTCAACGTTGTCCCTGGAGAACCTCCTGAAGGAGAAGCAGGCACTGAAGAATCAGATTTCTGAGAAGCAAAAGCACTGCTTGGAGCTGCAGGTAGAGAGAAGGAGTGCAGAGTCACCAGCTTGGGGCAACTCCTGGGCAATGGGCCAGTTTGGGGTGTTACACTAAATCTGGTAAAGGATAAGCCAGTGGCTGCTTTATTTTTCCTTTTATTTTTTTTATTTTTCCTCCTTTGTTTTTATTCTCCCAGAGATTAATTTTTCTATTTGAGGATTTTAGTCAATAAGGATGTGGAGAACTTTCAAAGGAAGTAGATGCTGTGCCCTGATTCCTTGGTAATGCTGTGGAAGAAGGAATCAGGGTGTGCAATTACATGTAATTTAAACCCATGACTTGATGAAAGAAAAGGTTCTGCTTGTTTGCACGTGTGCTCTGGTGTCTCAGTGCAGGAATCACAGACTGGTTTGGGTTGGAAGGGACCTTAAAGCCCATCCCATCCCACCCCTGCCATGAGCAGGGACACCTTCAGCTATCTCAGGGTGTTACAGGTTTAACCCTTCCCTTCCCTTCCCTTCCCTTCCCTTCCCTTCCCTTCCCTTCCCTTCCCTTCCCTTCCCTTCCCTTCCCTTCCCTTCCCTTCCCTTCCCTTCCCTTCCCTTCCCTTCCCTTCCCTTCCCTTCCCTTCCCTTCCCTTCCCTTCCCTTCCCTTCCCTTCCCTTCCCTTCCCCTCCCCTCCCCTCCCCTCCCCTCCCCTCCCTTCCCCTCCCCTCCCCTCCCCTCCCCTCCCCTCCCCTCCCCTCCCCTCCCCTCCCCTCCCCTCCCCTCCCCTCCCCTCCCCTCCCCTCCCCTCCCTTCCCTTCCCTTCCCTTCCCTTCCCTTCCCTTCCCTTCCCTTCCCTTCCCTTCCCTTCCCTTCCCTTCCCTTCCCTTCCCTTCCCTTCCCTTCCCTTCCCTTCCCTTCCCTTCCCTTCCCTTCCCTTCCCTTCCCTTCCCTTCCCTTCCCTTCCCTTCCCTTCCCTTCCCTTCCCTTCCCTTCCCTTCCCTTCCCTTCCCTTCCCTTCCCTTCCCTTCCCCTCCCCTCCCCTCCCCTCCCCTCCCCTCCCCTCCCCTCCCCTCCCCTCCCCTCCCCTCCCCTCCCCTCCCCTCCCCTCCCCTCCCCTCCCCCTTCCCCTTCCCCTTCCCCTTCCCTCCCTTCCCCTTCCCCTTCCCCTTCCCTCCCTTCCCCTTCCCCTTCCCCCTCCCCTCCCCTCCCCTCCCCTCCCCTCACCTCTTTTGGATCCCTCTTGTGCCTCATTCCCAGAAACAGGAATCCCTTCCCTGAGAACCAAAACTTTATTCTCAGATTTTGGATCCCTCTTGTGCCTCATTCCCAGAAACAGGAATCCCTTCCCTGAGAACCAAAACTTTATTCTCAGATTTTGGATCCCTCTTGTGCCTCATTCCCAGAAACGGGAATCCCTTCCCTGAGAACCTCATGGAGGCCAAAGCTGGTGCTTCACCCCCGTTCTCCTCCTCCTGCTTTGCAGATCAGCATCGTGGAGCTGGAGAAGAGCCAGAGGCAGCAGGAGCTGCTGCAGCTCAAGTCGTACGCGCCGGCGGAGGAGCCGCTGCCGCACAAGGCGGAGCCGGAGCCGGGCCGGGCGGCGCTGGAGCTGGAGTGCCCTCGGCTGGCACTGCCACCCGGCAGCCGGCTGAGCCCGGAGCTGTCCATCAACGGCCACGCCGCGCCCGCCGAGCTGCCGCCGCAGCACCCCCTGGGCCGGCCCTGCCCCCCCAGGCAGCAGCACACCCCCCAGTACCCCCCGGGCCACCTGGAGCACGACATCGTGCCCTGCACGCCCTGCCACGGCCGCCAGAAGGGCGACAGGGGCGCCGGGCTGGCACTGCCCGACTACACCCGGTTCTCCCCCGCCAAGATCGCGCTGCGCAGGCACCTCAACCAGGACCACGGAGTGAACGGGAGGGCGGCGGCCACTGAGGGGCAGAGGTGAGGGAGGGTGGGTGGGCACGGGGGGTTAGTCCTGCCCCGAGGCAAAGGTCACTCTGAGGAGCAGCAGGGCAGCACCAGCTTGTTCTCAGCTGGCGCTCTGGGGTGGGGTGGGGTGGGGTGGCAAAGTGCCAACTGCCCAACACAGGGAGAGAATCCACCAAGGGGAGAGGAGGGAGGGAAAGGCAAAGTGCCAACTGCCCAACACAGGGAGAGAATCCACCAAGGGGAGAAGAGGGAGGGAAAGGAAAGGCAAAGTGCCAACTGCCCAACACAAGGAGAGAATCCACCAAGGGGAGAAGAGGGAGGGAAAGGCAAAGTGCCAACTGCCCAACACAGGGAGAGAATCCACCAAGGGGAGAGGAGGGAGGGAAAGGCAAAGTGCCAACTGCCCAGCACAGAGAGAGAATCCACCAAGGGGAGAGGAGGGAGGGAAGGGAAAGGCAAAGTGCCAACTGCCCAACACAGGGAGAGAATCCACCAAGGGGAGAGGAGGGAGGGAAGGGAAAGGCAAAGTGCCAACTGCCCAACACAGGGAGAGAATCCACTCCCCCAGCAAGGGGAGAGGAGGGAGGGAAAGGAAAGGCAAAGTGCCAACTGCCCAACACAGGGAGAGAATCCACCAAGGGGAGAGGAGGGAGGGAAAGGCAAAGTGCCAACTGCCCAACACAGGGAGAGAATCCATCAAGGGGAGAGGAGGGAGGGAAAGGCAAAGTGCCAACTGCCCAACACAGGGAGAGAGAATCCACCAAGGGGAGAAGAGGGAGGGAAAGGCAAAGTGCCAACTGCCCAACACAGGGAGAGAATCCACCAAGGGGAGAGGAGGGAGGGAAAGGCAAAGTGCCAACTGCCCAACACAGGGAGAGAATCCACCAAGGGGAGAGGAGGGAGGGAAAGGCAAAGTGCCAACTGCCCAACACAGGGAGAGAATCCACTCCCCCACCAAGGGGAGAGGAGGGAGGGAAAGGAAAGGCAAAGTGCCAACTGCCCAACACAGAGAGAGAATCCACTCCCCCAGCAAGGGGAGAGGAGGGAGGGAAAGGCAAAGGCAACTGCCCAACACAGAGAGAGAATCCACCAAGGGGAGAGGAGGGAGGGAAAGGCAAAGGCAACTGCCCAACACACAGATGGAGAATCCACCAAGGGGAGAGGAGGGAGGGAAAGGAAAGGCAAAGTGCCAACTGCCCAACACAGGGAGAGAATCCACTCCCCCAGCAAGGGGAGAGGAGGAAGGTAAAGGAAAGGCAAAATGCCCAACACACAGATGGAGAATCCAAGGGGAGAAGAGGGAGGGAAAGGCAAAATGCAACTGCCCAACACACAGATGGAGATTCCAAGGGGAGAAGAGGGAGGGAAAGGGAACTGCCCAACAGAGAGAGAGAGAGAATCCACCACGGGGAGAAGAGGGAGGGAAAGGCAAAGGCAACTGCCCAACACAGAGATAGAGAATCCACTCCCCCAGCAAGGGGAGAGGAGGGAGGGAAGGGAAAGGCAAAGTGCCAACTGCCCAACACAGGGAGAGAGAATCCACCAAGGGGAGAGGAGGGAGGGAAAGGAAAGGCAACTGCCCAACACACAGATGGAGAATCCAAGGGGAGAAGAGGGAGGGAAAGGCAACTGCCCAACACAGAGAGAGAGAGAATCCACCAAGGGGAGAGGAGGGAGGGAAAGGCAAAATGCAACTGCCCAACACACAGATGGAGAATCCACACCCCCAGCATGGGAAGAGGAGGGAGAAAAAGCAAAATGCAACTGCCCAACAGAGAGAGAGAGAATCCACCAAGGGGAGAGGAGGGAGGAAAAGTCAAAATGCCAAGTGCCCAACACAGAGGGAAAGAATCCACACCCCCACCAAGGGGAGAGGAGGGAGGGAAAGGCAAAATACAACTGCCCAACAGAGAGAGAGAGAGAGAGAGAGAGAATCCACCAAGGGGAGAGGAGGGAGGGAAAGGCAAAGGCAACTGCCCAACACACAGAGAGAGAATCCACCTCCTCACCAAGGGGAGAGGAGGGAGGGAAAGGGAAAATGCCAACTGCCCAACACAGAGATAGAGAATCCACTCCCCCACCAAGGGGAGAGGAGGGAGGGAAGGGAAAGGCAAAGTGCCAACTGCCCAACACAGGGAGAGAGAATCCACCAAGGGGAGAGGAGGGAGGGAAAGGTAAAATGCAACAGCCCAACACACAGAGAGAGAATCCAAGAGGAGAAGAGGGAGGGAAAGGAAAAATGCAACTGCCCAACACAGAGAGAGAGAATCAACTCCCCCACCAAGGGGAGAGGAGGGAGGGAAAAAAACCAGAGGAGAAAAAAAAGGGAAAAAACCCCAAAACCTGAAATACCAGCTTCTTATATTTATACAAAAGAGAGACAATTAAAAACCAGAATATGGTATAACATATATATATATATAACACATATGATATAACACATATATATATATACAAATGTGGGGGAAAAAACAAACAGCAACCACAAACCAACAACAGCAACCACAAACCAACAACACAACACAAACCAACAACACAACACAAACCAGCAACAGCAAGCACCAAGTTGCCCACCCAAACAACACAGACCTCCACCACCCCAGCTCACAAAAACACTCCAACAAGCTCCCCCCAATGGATACCTGTCAAGAAAGAAGAAAACTTCACACCTGCAAACCCATTAGTAACTCCCCCATATTATTAAACCCTTGTTTTAATGGCAATGCTGGTTTGGGTGGTGGAAAAGTCTTTCTCAAAGTGAAGGTTTTTCTGTGTTGTGAAAAGTGTTGGGAGAAAATGGACAGTCCCAGCTGCTGGGGGTGAAGCAGGTGGGGCAGTGCCTGGTTTGGCACAGGGATTGTTTGCATGGGAAAAGTCATTGGGTTTTGTATCCTGACAGTTGTGCATCTCCTTTGCAGAGCTGAGCACGTCAAAGAGAATGGCCTTACATATCCAAGCCCTGGAATTGCAAATGGCATCAAGCTGAGTCCTCAGGAAACTCGGCCCTCCTCCCCCACAGCCTTACCCAGTGCAGGAGAGAAGGTGAGGGACGTGCCCACTGCCCCTGGGAGGGCAAAGGGAGGGCTGGGATGCTGCATTCTGGGGCCAGCCTGGCATGGGGGATGGCACAGATTGCAGCAGGTGGGATGCAGTAAAGTGGAGCTGGTTGGAGGGAGGGAAAGGTGCTGGTTTGCCTGTGACCTGCACCAGGAAAGCAGTGGCACCTTTTGGATCTGCCACGTGCCTGCTTGGGCTTGGAAAATAGGCTTTCATAGTTATAAAAAGTAACAAAAAAGTGGTCCCTGCACTCGGGCCAGCCCTGGATCATGGTGGGGCTCATTCCAGAGCAGCTGCAGGTCCCCAAAGGACTTACCATGGCCACTCCAGAGAGCTCAGGATGTGAACTCTGCCATCAGTGCTTTCCACAGAGCTCTACCCAGACCACAGGGAAAGGAGCACCCAAGGGGGGGCCAGCAGTGGCTTTAATTCCCATGTTTCTGTGCTGGGGGGTGTTGCTTTCCCAGGAGTCTGGTGATCAAACTGCTCCACCCCTGCCCTGTCTGTGCCACAAAGGAGGGAGGGGATGACACAAACACAGGAACCAGCAGGTCGTCATTAGCTTAACAAACCCTTTTCAGCAACAACACGGGTGAGAACTTGGCTTTTTTTTTTTTGGATTTGCAGGTTTTGAGAGAGAGAACCTCTGTGAGTAATGGAGAAACCATCACCAGCCTCCCTATCAGTATTCCTCTGAGCACAGTGCAGCCCAACAAACTCCCTGTTAGTATCCCTCTGGCCAGCGTAGTCCTCCCTAGCCGTGTTGAGAAGGTGGTGAGTAAGGGATTGTCAACACTTTCCATCCCTAACCAACCCCCCCTGGGGTGCTGAGGGAGCCCCAGGACCTTCAGGGGGCTGCTCCTCCTCCTTGGGTGACCCCTGGGGGAGGCTCTGAGGGGTCCTTGGATGTTCTGGAGGTGTCTGTGGGATGGGAGGGATTTCAGATTTCAGGCAGGAAATGCCTCAGGTGCTCCTAGTCCAGAATGTGTGGCTGGCTGGGAAAGCCTGAGAGGGGCAGTGGAAGCAGAGGATTGCCCAGCCTAAAGCTCTTTGTCCTTGTCACACATGGAGGATGAGCTTGAGCAGCCCCCTGGGATGTGAGACCTGCTGAGGGAGCCCCAGGACCCTCAGGGGGCTGCTCCTCCTCCTCGGGTGACCCCTGGGGGAGGCTCTGAGGGGTCCTTGGATGTTCTGGAGGTGTCTGTGGGATGGGAGGGATTTCAGATTTCAGGCAGGAAATGCCTCAGGTGCTCCTAGTCCAGAATGTGTGGCTGGCTGGGAAAGCCTGAGAGGGGCAGTGGAAGCAGAGGATTGCCCAGCCCAAAGCTCTTTGTCCTTGTCACACATGGAGGATGAGCTTGAGCAGCCCCCTGGGGTGTGAGACCTGCTGTGTGAATGCCTGCCCTGCAGCCACAACTTCTGGGGCCAGCTCTGTCTGAAATGGGCCAAAGCAGTGCCTGCCACAGTGGAGGAGGAGAAGTTCTAGAAAGCCTGGCCCAGTTTCTCACCCAAAGGTTGCAGTAGAGAACTGAATTTGCTGCTGTGAGCTCAGAATCCACCCCCAGGTGCTTCTCTTACAGTCCCATTTTGGGAAAGCTGGAGCTGCTTCACGATATTGAGCCCATGACATTGTTCCAGCTGAAGACTCTGGTTCCAGCAGAACCCCTGTCTGGTCCAGCTTTGGGGTGGCACCAAAACCAGAGCCCCTGTCTGGTCCAGCTTTGGGTGACACCAAAACCAGAACCCCTGTCTGGTCCAGCCGTGGGTGGCACCAAAACCAGAGCCCCTGTCTGGTCCAACTGTGGGTGGCACCAAAACCAGAACCCCTGTTTGGTCCAGCTTTGGGGTGGCACCAAAACCAGAACCCCTGTCTGGTCCAGCTGTGGGTGGCACCAAAACCAGAACCCCTGTCTGGTCCAACTGTGGGTGGCACCAAAACCAGAACCCCTGTCTGGTCCAGCCGTGAGTGGCACCAAACCCAGAACCCCTGTCTGGTCCAGCTTTAGGGTGGCACCAAAACCAGAACCCCTGTCTGGTCCAACTGTGGGTGGCACCAAAACCAGAACCCCTGTCTGGTCCAGCTTTGGGGTGGCACCAAAACCAGAAGCCCTGTCTGGTCCAGCTTTGGGGTGGCACCAAAACCAGAAGCCCTGTCTGGTCCAGCTTTGGGGTGGCACCAAAACCAGAACCCCTGTCTGGTCCAGCCGTGGGTGGCACCGAAACCAGAACCCCTGTCTGGTCCAGCTTTGGGGTGGCACCGAAACCAGAACCCCTGTCTGGTCCAGCCGTGGGTGGCACCGAAACCAGAACTCCTGTCTGGTCCAGCTTTGGGGTGGCACCAAACCCAGAACCCCTGTCTGGCATACTGTGGGTGGCACCAAAACCAGAACCCCTGTCTGGTCCAGCTTTGGGGTGGCACCAAAACCAGAGCCCCTGTGTGGTCCAGCTTTGGATGGCACTAAACCAGAACCCCTATTTGGTCCAGCTTTGGGTGACACCAAAACCAGAATCCCTGTCTGGTCCAACTGTGGGTGGCACCAAAACCAGAACCCCTGTCTGGTCCAGCTTTGGGGTGGCACCAAAACCAGAACCCCTCTTGGGTCCAGCTTTGGGGTGGCACCAAAACCAGAACCCCTATTTGGTCCAGCTTTGGGTGACACCTGGTCCAACTGTGGGTGGCACCAAAACCAGAACCCCTGTCTGGTCCAACTGTGGGTGGCACCAAAACCAGAACCCCTCTCTGCTCCAGCCGTGAGTGGCACCAAAACCAGAACCTCTATCTGATCCAATTTTGGGTGGCACCAAACCCAGAACCCCTGTCTGGTCCAACTGTGGGTGGCACCAAAACCAGAACCCCTGTCTGGTCCAGCTTTGGGGTGGCACCAAAACCAGAACCCCTGTCTGGTCCAGCCGTGGGTGGCACCAAAACCAGAACCTCTGTCTGATCCAATTTTGGGTGGCACCAAACCCAGAACCCCTGTCTGGCATCCTGTGGGTGGCACCAAAACCAGAACCCCTGTCTGGTCCAGCTTTGGGTGACACCAAAACCAGAACCCCTGTTTGGTCCAATTGTGGGTGGCACCAAAACCAGAACCCCTGTCTGGTCCAGCCGTGGGTGGCACCAAAACCAGAACCCCTGTCTGGTCCAGCTTTGGGTGGCACCAAACCCAGAACCCCTGTCTGGCATCCTGTGGGTGGCACCAAACCCAGAACCCCTGTCTGGTCCACCTTTGGGGGGGCTCCAGTCCCTCCTGGACTTTGTCAGGCTGACATTCCACAGGTTTTTTCCCTGCTTTAGGAAAACTCCCTTAGGGAGTGTCCCAGAGAACAGAACCTGATGCACTTCCTGCTCAGTTTGGGCTTGTTCTGGGGAGTTTCCTGCTCTCCTGGTCCTGAGCTCAGATATCCAGGGATGCTGAGCCTGCTTTGTGCCCCCTGCACACAGGACCCCCCTGCAGTGCCATCAATCACAGCATCTCCATCCCATAACCTGCTGATTGATCCCTGTTTGTCCCCAAACATCCTCAATCTGGGCCATGCAGGAAGCTCAGCCACTTCCCTTGGTAGATGCAATCCATGTGAACTTGCTTTAAACCACCAAGTTTTGCTCTTTGCTGCACTGAAATGGCTGTTTCTCTCCCCAGAGAAGCACACCCAGCCCAGTTCACCAGAGCAGAGACTCAGCAACACTTGAAAAGCAGATTGGTGCTAGTTCTCATAATGGCATAAGCAATGCTGCTGGAAACAAGCCTCTGGCTTTGGCTACCTCAGGTAACAGCCTCACCTGTGCACAGGTGTTCTCGTGGCGGGGGCAGATCCCAGACACCCAGGGCTGAGTTTTTCCATCAGGTCCTTCAGTCAGTTCTGGGGAAATGTGTGCTCTGGGTCCCCAAACTCCTGGGTGATGCTCTGAGCCAGGCTGTGCCTCCAGCTTGGGTGGATCTGGTTGGGTTGAGGGACCTTTTATATAAATAATTGCTTTTGTAAACTCCACGTGGCTCAAGAATTCCCAGCTTGCCACACTGCAGAGCGTTGCCCAGCTGGTGATCTGGCTCTGAAAGCTTCATTTTTACAGGGTGGTGGGGTTTGTTCAGATCCAAATGAACTTCTTGGTGCAGGTTAAAGAGATGCCTCATGAGCAGCTGTGAAGACACAAGTCCCTGGGGAGGCAAGAGGGAGAGGACAGGGATGCCTTTGGGTGCAGACGTTGCTTCTGAGCTCACTCATCTGGGGGTGCCTTTAGCTGCTCAAGGAATGGGAATGTTGTGGGCCAGGAAAGGGGGTTCTGTTCACACAGAAGTGACTTTACAGCTGATCCCTCAGCAGGGAGGAGTTTTGTCTCAGTGTTTTGGCTCACTGAGCTTTTGTCTCAGCGTTCCCCACCCCGAGGGGGTTGGGTGGTTTTAGCAAAGGGCTTGTCTGCACTTTTCTATAAACCCAGGGAAGTTTTAAAAGACCCCTTGTTGTAAAGCACTACCACGTTCCCTTCTACAGGGTGGTGGGGTTTGTTCAGATCCAAATCTTGGTGCAGGTTAAAGAGATGCCTCATGAGCAGCTGTAAAGACACAAGTCCCTGGGGAGCCAAGAGGGAGAGGACAGGGATGTCTTTGGGTGCAGAAGTTCCTTCTGAGCTCACTCATCTGGGGGTGCTGCTCAAGGAATGGGGATGTTGTGGGCCAGGAAAGGGGGTTCTGTTCACACAGAAGGGACTTTACAGCTGATCCCTCAGCAGGGAGGAGTTTTGTCTCAGTGTTTTGGCTCACTGAGCTTTTGTCTCAGCGTTCCCCACCCCGAGGGGCTTGGGTGGTTTTAGCAAAGGGCTTGTCTGCACTTTTCTATAAACCCAGAGAAGTTTTAAAAGACCCCTTGTTATAAAGCACTACCACATTCCCTTCTACAGGGTGGTGGGGTTTGTTCAGATCCAAATCTTGGTGCAGGTTAAAGAGATGCCTCGTGGGCAGCTGTGAAGACACAAATCCCTGGGGAGCCAAGAGGGAGAGGACAGGGGTGTCTTTGGGTGCAGACGTTGCTTCTGAGCTCACTCACCTGGGGTGCCTTTAGCTGCTCAAGGAATGGGGATGTTGGTGGGCCAGGAAAGGGGGTTCTGTTCACACAGAAGTGACTTTACAGCTGATCCCTCAGCAGGGAGGATTTTTGTCTGAGTGTTTTGGCTCACTAAGCTTTTGTCTCAGCGTTCCCCACCCCGAGGGGCTTGGGTGGTTTTAGAATCTGTTTTGCAAAGGGCTTGTCTGCACTTTTCTGTAAACCCAGAGAAGTTTTAAAGGACCCCTTGCTGTAAAGCACTACCAGGTTCCCTTCTGCCCCCTCCATTTGGAGAGTCCAGAGCCCAGGCCTTACTTGAGCACTGAAGCCATTTCTGATTCCCCTTGACAAGCCCTGAATTCCCTTTCCAGGCTCCCTCCCATTCAGTCCCTGAAGATCCTTGTCACTTCCCAAGTTGTCCAGCTTGGAGGAGGTGGGCTGTGTGTATGACACAGTCCTTCTGTTCTGGGGAGCTTGGCCATGTGTTTCCTTGATGTAAAGAAGGAGTTGAGAGTAGAGGAGCCCTGATTTCAGAAAAGTGCAACAGTTTCAACAAAACCTGCACTCGGATTCCATTTACACTGGGAAGAGTGTAGGATATCTTTATAAAACACATGAATTCCCCTGGACTGGCAGCAGAGCAGTGACAGTCCCTGCCCCAGAGTGGCAGCTGAGCAGCCAGAGCCACATTCCCAGTGCCCTGAGGAGCAGCAGATCCCGTGTAATCCATGCCCTGGCTGTGTCCTGCAGGCAGAGCTGCAGCCTGGCCTCCCTCCCAGCCCCACAGCACCGTGACCTCTGGCTCAGCCCCAGCAATGATCTGTCCTTTCCCTCTCAACAGGTTTTTCTTACTCTTCTGGCTCCGTGGCACTCAATGGAACTCTTACAAACAGCCCAGCCCATCCTAACCATAGTGTTGATCAGGCAGCTCTGGACGACTCTGGGAGTCTCTTTAACTCTGTAGGGTCTCGGAGTTGCACCCCACAACATCCTTTGCTAATGATGCAGTCGAGGAACTCTGGGCAGAACTCCCCTGCCCAGCAGCTCTCAGCGAGCCCCAGGCTGAGTGGCCCTGCCCAGAGCCTGGTGGGGGGTTGGCACTTTGCAGATGCTCAGAAGATCTTTGCCGAAGGAACAAAGGGGGACCTTCAGTCTGATGCAGCGTTTTCAGATCCTGAGAACGAGGCCAAGAGAAGAATCATCTTTACAATCTCTCCTAATACAGGACATGTAAAACAATCCCCTTCCAGCAAGCACAGCCCTGTGCTGGAGCTCGGCCAAGCCCAGGACGGGAAGAAGAGGGGCCGGAGGAAGAGATCTGGAAATCTCAGCGGCAGCTCCGGGGTGTCCCCGAAGCGCAAACCCCTCCCTGCCGGGGCCGGGCTCTTTACGCAGCCATCGGGCTCACCCCTCAGCATCAGCTCCATGGTAAGGGCTCTGCCAGGCCTTGGCAATGCTCTCGGGATTAGGGATGAGCCCCAGCTGTGCTGCTGTGCCAGGCTGGAGCTGGGACTGCTGTGAAGGCTCCTCGGGAATTGCTGTGAACTGGGGGACGATTTCTGTATAGGCAGAACGTGTTGAAATGAGTTCTGTGCTGTCAGAGCAGTAAGAATTAAAAATAATCTCTTCCTTTATGACAAAGAGCTTTTTTTCTGCAGTGACCTGGTTAAAACTTGGTTGGAATAACACCAAGGTCATGGGTTCAATTCCCTGTGTGGGCCATTGACTTAAGAGTTGGACTCTGATCCTTGTGGGTCCTTCCAACTCAGAGTAGTCTGGGATTCTGTGAGGTTGATATTTAGGCTGTAGATTCAATATTTTGAAAATAGTTTAAGCTCACACTGACTAAGCAGCCCCAGAGTGCCAGGAGCATATGGGATTCTTGCTGGTGGAGCCAGTTCTGGAGCTGTGCTCGTGTGACTCTGCAGTGCAGTTTGAAAACAAAAGGATTATCCCACCTCTTTGTTTCTGCCTGGAAACAGAAACTCAAAGAATGAAAATGAGCTGGTTTTCCAAGCTGTGTTTAAGCTTTCAGCCCATGTTCTAGTGCAGGAGGGGGGATAGAGCACCAGCAGCTGTTGCATGTTCTCAGAGCAAGCTAAGCCTGCCTTTAGACTCCTGAATGACACCTTGTTTCCAAAGGGATGCTCTCATCTGTAACTCCTCTCTTTCCTTCTTGCCCAGGTCAATAACATTAACCAGCCCTTAGAAATAACAGCCATTTCCTCTCCTGAAAACTCCCTGAAGAACTCTCCTGTTCCTTACCAGGACAATGACCAGCCCCCAGTGCTGAAAAAGGAGAAGCCCCTGGGTCAGAGCAACGGTGTCCATTACTCGCCCCTGACTTCGGATGACGAGCAGGGCTCAGAGGATGAGCACAACAGCAGCAGGTGAATGAATGCACAGCCCCAGCCCCGGGGGGAGTTTCTCTGAGCTGATAACACTGCTCTGAACTGAGGGATGTGTTAAGCCTCTTTGTTCCGTTGTTGGAGACTCATTCCCTTATCCCGAGCCTCTTGACTGGCTGAGGGTGTGAACAGGGGAGGGATTTGGGCAGCAGAGTTTGAATGTGGGAATGTTTGCAAGGCTGGCAGGGTGTGGCCTCTGAGAGAATTGGGGTAGAAGGGTTTGGATAAATAGAGAACACTGAGGGGAGACTCCTCGGGGGCTGCAGCTCCTCCCCAGGGGAGGTGGAGGGGCAGGCCCTGAGCTCTGCTCTGGGACCAGGGACAGGACCCAGGGAATGGCTGGAGCTGTGCCAGGGGGTTGGGATGGATCTCAGGGAAAGGCTCTTCCCCCAGAGGGTGGTGGGCACTGACCAGGCTCCCCAGGGCAGTGGGCACGGCCCCAAGGCTGCCAGAGCTCCAGGGGAGTTGGGATGGATCTCAGGAAGTCTCCAATGGCCACGTGTAACCCAGAGACTCCTCTGTTTGCTGGAAGGGCTGGCTGGGACCAGGGAGAGGTGAGGAACCAACGGGGTCACACCTGCTCAAGGGAGGGGATTGTCCTGCTCTGCTCTGAGCTGGGGCAGCCTCACCTCAAGTGCTGGGGGTCACAATGTCAGAAGCATCTGAAGCTGTTGGAGTGTCCAAAGGAGGGACATGGAGGTGGGGAAGGGTCTGAGGAGCAGCTGAGGGCACTGGGCTTGTTCAGCCAGAGCAGAGGACACTGAGGGGAGACTCCTCGGGGGCTGCAGCTCCTCCCGAGGGGAGGTGGAGGGGCAGGCCCTGAGCTCTGCTCTGGGACCAGGGACAGGACCCAGGGAATGGCTGGAGCTGTGCCAGGGGGTTGGGATGGATCTCAGGGAAAGGTTCTTCCCCCAGAGGGTGGTGGGCACTGACCAGGCTCCCCAGGGCAGTGGGCACGGCCCCAAGGCTGCCAGAGCTCCAGGAGGGTTTGGACAACACTCTGGGGGACAGGGTGGGATTGTTGGGGTGTCTGTGCAGGGCCAGGGGTGGGACTGGATGGTCCTTGGGGGTCCCTCCCGGCTCAAGATATTCCAGGATTCTCTATTGTCTGACCAAGGGGAGGTAACTCATCCTCACTGTTCTTGCTGTCACCCAAATTCTGGTGACATGAAGGTGGGGAAGGGTCAGAGGAGCAGCTGAGGGCACTGGGCTTGTTCAGCTGGGGCAGAGGACACTGAGGGGAGACTCCTCGGGGGCTGCAGCTCCTCCCCAGGGGAGGTGGAGGGGCAGGCCCTGAGCTCTGCTCTGGGACCAGGAACAGGACCCAGGGAATGGCTGGAGCTGTGCCAGGGGGTTGGGATGGATCTCAGGGAAAGGTTCTTCCCCCAGAGGGTGGTGGGCACGGCCCCAAGGCTGCCAGAGCTCCAGGAGGGTTTGGACAATGGGACATGGTGGGATTGTTGGGGTGTCTGTGCAGGGCCAGGGGTGGGACTGGATGGTCTTGGGGGTCTCTCCCAGCTCAGGCTATTCCATGATCCTGTGATTTATCTCCTGTGTTGGCTCAGAGGGGCACTGGGGCTCTGTGTGACCCCTCAGGATCTGTCTCCCACTCCCTCCCAGCTGGAAGCTTTGCTCCAAATCCTTCACCTCCTGCCCCAAACTATTGAGGTGTTGCTCTGAAAATCAATTACTTGCCTCTCTTTGCCTGCCTGGGTGGGGACAATTTTCTTCTTGTTTAATGTGCTGGAAAATTGGCTTTAAACTGTCAGAGTTAGGTGGGATATTGGGAAAGAATTGCTGGCTGGGAGGGTGGGCAGGCCCTGGCACAGGTTGGGCAGAGCAGCTGTGGTTGCCCCATCCCTGGGAGTGTCCAAGGCCAGGCTGGATAAACTTGGAGCCCCCTGGGCTGGTGGGAGGTGTCCCTGCCCATGGCAGGGGGTGGCACTGGGGGGGCTTTGAGGTCTCTCCCAACCCAAACCATTCTATGGTTCTATGAAAAACAACCAGTGTAGAAATGTGGTTCTACTTCTTGTGAAAAACAAACAACAACAAAGTGCTCTGAACATGCACTAATCCTGTAAAAGAGCAATAATTCTGTAGCAGCTTCTACTTAACATTTGTGGTGGGTTTTTTGAATGCTTTTAAGTTCCTTTGGTAATTCCCAGCTGGCTGGGCTGGGCTGTGTGCTCTGATGTGGTCACAGGGAAGGCAGGTTGTGATGGGAAATGGGCACCAGCAGGTCTGCAAGAAGTGCTATAACCTTTCTATTTTCCCACTAGAATTGAGAGGAAAATTGCCACGATATCACTGGAAAGCAAATCTCCCCAGAAGACTGTTGAGAATGGTGAGTGAGGGGAGTGTGAATTGTCTGTGGGGGTGGTTGTCTGCAGGTTCCTCTGTGCTGCTGGGCAGAGTGAAAGTCTTAATTATAATTCAGACATGTGGCAAATAATTACATGTTATGGGTCACTTCTTTCTGTCACCCAAAATCTGACCAGTTTTTTCACTGATTCAGGGTTTGGGGTGGGATCTGTAGGACAAAAACTGAGGAAAAGGGAGATCAGTGTTCTCAGACTTTTTCAGAGCATTAAACTAAAGGGTTTTAGGTGATTTCACAAATATTTCTGCTTTTGGATCAGAAATACAATTACAGACTGATGAAATGGGGGTGTTGAAAGGTAAAAATGAGGGTGTTGCCCAGGGAAGGGAATGGAGATGGGGAAGGATCTGGAGCACAAGGAGAGGCTGAGGGAGCTGGGGGGGCTCAGCCTGGAGAAAAGGAGGCTCAGGGGGGACCTTCTGGCTCTCCAGGATTCCCTGCCAGGAAGGGGGAGCCAGGAGGGGTCGGGCTCTGCTCCAGGGAACAGGGACAGGAGGAGAGGGAACAGCCTCAGGCTGGGCCAGGGGAGGTTCAGGTTGGATATTGGGAATATTTCTGCACTGAAGGGTTTGTGAAGCCCTGGAAGGGGTGGTGGAATCCCCATCGCTGGGAGTGCTCAACCAACATGTGGATGTGGCACTTGGGGACATGATCAGTGGTGGTTCTGCATTGATTTTTGAACTTGCTGATCTTAAAGGTCTTTCCCACCAATTCCATGGTTCCATTCCAGCCTGTTCCCAGTGGGCACCTCCACTGGGTGCTGGTTTTGACCCTTCCAAACTTTGTCCCCCACCCCAGGAGGCCCCTTAACGGTGCGGAAACCGCCGCAGAGCAGCGAGAGCATCAACAGCAGCAAGTGGAAGTCGACCTTCTCACCCATCTCGGACATCAACCTGCCCAAGGCCACGGACAGCCCCCTGCAGTCGGTGCCCCCCCTGAGCCAGCCCTCGCTGTTCGCCTTCAGGGCACCCCCCGAGGACGGCCTGGACGGTGCCAAGGGCACGGCGCACCCCAGGAAGGGCATGGCAGTGCCCGGGGACGGGCTCAGCCCCGGCACCAACCCCTCCAACGGCTTCACCTACAACGGGGGCCTCTCTGCCGAGCTGGGGCTGCACCCCTTCATGGATGGCACGGCCCTCCCTCTCAAGGCTGCCGACGGTGCCACCCCCGCCTGTGCCATGGGATTCGCGCCGCAGCGCGGCAAGGACGCCGCTGTGGCTGACACCAACCTCTTCCTGAGCAAGAGGCAGCTGGAGGGGCTGGGCAGCGCCAAGGGGGATGAGCTGGCACGCCCCGGCACCAAGGGCAAGGAGCTGGGCGATGCCGGCGGCCGCGTTGGCGGCGCCACAGAGAAGAACCCGCTGCAGCACAACGGGAAGGTCGGCAAGGGAAGGGACCGAGAGGTGGAGTTTAAAAACGGCCACAACCTTTTCATTTCTGCTGCTGTTTCTCCCGGTGGCCTTCTGAATGGTAAAAGCCTTTCTCCTGCTGTTTCCTCAGCAGGCAACCCAGCGGCTTCTGTTCCGACTCACCACCCCTTCCTCAACACTCTGAGCACTGGAGCGCAGTTCCCCCTCGGCCCCATGGCCTTGCAAGCCAACCTCAACTCGGTGACAAACTCCTCAGTCTTGCAGTCCTTATTTAATTCCATGCCAGCTGCTGCCAGTCTGGTCCACGTGTCATCAGCTGCAACCAGACTGACTAATTCTCACACTATGGGGAACTTCTCTCCTGGGGTTACAGGTGGAACAGTTGGAGGTAGGCAGAACTCTTTCTCTGGTATAAGACAGGGCCTCAAGGAAAGTCTGACACTGCCTCTCCAGGGGTGAAACCCTTTCATTTCTACAGGATGTGAAGCAGATCTGTCTCCTCTCTGTCTCTGGGAATTGCTAGGATGAGTTCAGTTGTCCCCAGTGAAACCCCCTGAGCTTTGTCTTGCCAGATGAGCTTGTTGTACCACCCTAACCAAACAATACACCCAGACTTTGTGATTGCTGATGTTTGCTTGTTCAGGTGTTGCTGTGTCGGAACCACCTTAGGTCTGGCTGCAGGTAACACGTTGTACTTGTTGTGGTGCCGAGTTCAGGGTCTTGTGAACTTGAGGAAAGGTTGGGATTAGGCCTTGGATGGATTTATTGTGACCCAGGAGGAGCAGAACACCAGAGGAGCTGGTGTTGGGAGTTGTGTAGCGATTCTGGCTCTTGACTGGACACAAAGAGCATTCCTGGGCTGGGAAGGGCAATGCCATGTGCACCTGGCACTTCTGGGGTGCTGCACAGGCTTGGCTGCTGTGGCCCACACTGGGACCAAGCTGGCAGGACTGGAGGACAGGCTGGACCTGCCATTTCTGAGTGTGCAGGGTGGTTTTTCTCACCTGTCCATAACCCTCCAGGCACCGTGTCGGGAAATCCTCTGTGCCATCTCTCAGCACGTAGATCTGCTGGAATTGCAGCTGCCTCTGCTGCCCTGGCAGTGGGGGAGCCGCAGGGTGGGGAGGGAGAGCAGCACTGTGAGTCTGCACATAACCAAAGACCACACCAGCCCAGCCCAGCCCTGCCCGTGTGCTTTAGACCTGGCAGTCCTTGGGGCTCACCGTGGTCCCTCGTGCCACGTAGAGGTTGGCAGTAGGAAAGGTAAGTGCACTCTTTGTACCCCCTGGCCTGCACCATCACCTCCCATCGCTTGCCGCCTTCTCACGCTGCATATTTTTGTGTGGGGCTGGAACTATTATAATTTTGCTTTTTTTTGGCTTTTTTTTTTCGTTTGGTTTCTCTTGTCACTGTGAGACTGTTCCAAGGCCGTGTGTTGAAGCTGAGTTTTTCTCTCCTGTTTGCAGGTGTTTTTAACCACGCGGTGCCTTCTGCCTCCTCTCCTCATCAGTTCGGAGCCCGTTTCAGCAGCACTGCTGTCTCGAGCAGCACCGTGCTGAGCTTAAACCCCCTGCAGGCTGCTGCCAGCACCTCATCCTCATCCTTCCCACCCTCTGCCTCTCATCTAGTCACCCCCAGCGAGCCTCGAGGGGCTCAGTCTGTCTTCCACCCCCCTCCTAACATCTCCCTGCCCGCCCCTGGCGCTGTGCTCGCTGCCCACCCCGCGCTCCCGCCCGGGGAGCCGTGCCCGCCCCGCTCCTGCTCCGCCACCGCCGGCCCCTCTAACGCTTCTTTGTCTCTCAAACTCGCCTCCCTGCAGCACCCCCCCTGCCGTCCCTCCCTCACCGTGCACCACCCGCCCCGTGCCTGGGGCGCGCTGGGCACGGCGGGCACGGCACAGCCCCCCCAGCAGCGCCCGCCGCGGGCAAAGCCGCGCTGAGCAGCTCACACAGCCCGGGCAGCGCCCGCCGCAAGGTAAGGACGGGGGGGACAGCACAGGGGGGCGGCAGGGACAGCACAGGGGGACAGCACAGGGGGGTGGCAGGGACAGCACAGGGGGACAGCACAGGGGGACAGCAGGGACAGCACAGGGGGATGGCAGGGACAGCACAGGGGGACAGCACAGGGGGATGGCAGGGACAGCACAGGGGGGCGGCAGGGACAGCACAGGGGGACAGCAGGGACAGCACAAGGGGACAGCACAGGGGGATGGCAGGGACAGCACAGGGGGATGGCAGGGACAGCATAGGGGGACAGCACAGGGGGACAGCAGGGACAGCACAGGGGAACGGCAGGGACAGCACAGGGGGATGGCAGGGACAGCACAGGGGGACAGCACAGGGGGACAGCACAGGGGGACAGCAGGGACAGCAGAGGGGGACAGCACAGGGGGGCGGCAGGGACAGCACAAGGGGACAGCACAGGGGGATGGCAGGGACAGCCCAACAGTGGGGACAGCAGGGACAGCACAGGGGGACGGCAGGGACAGCACAGGGGGACAGCAGGGACAGCACAAGGGGACAGCACAGGGGGACGGCAGGGACAGCCCAACAGTGGGGACAGCACAGGGGGATGGCAGGGACAGCACAGGGGGATGGCAGGGACAGCACAGGGGGACGGCAGGGACGGCCCAACAGTGGGGACAGCACAGGGGGATGGCAGGGACAGCACAGGGGGACAGCAGGGACAGCCCAACAGTGGGGACAGCACAGGGGGACAGCAGGGACAGCCCCACGAGGGGACAGCACAGGGGGACAGCAGGGACAGCACAGGGGGACAGCAGGGACAGTCCCACGAGGGGACAGCACAAGGGGACAGCAGGGACAGCCCCACAAGGGGACAGCGCTGGGGGACAGCACAGCAGCACAAGGGGACAGGGGGACAGCACAGGGGGACAGCAGGGACAGCAGAGTGGGAACAGCACAGGGGGACAGCAGAGGCAGCCCCACGAGGGGACAGCAGGGACAGCAGCACAGGGGGACAGCCCCACAAGGGATAGCACAGGGGGACAGCACAGCAGCACAGGAGGCAGCCCCACAGCAGGGCCAGCACAAGGGGACAGTGGGGACAGCAGCACAGTGGGGACAGCACAGGGGGACAGCCCCACAGTGGGGACAGCACGGGGGGACAGCAGGGACAGCAGCACAATGGGACAGCACAGGGGGACAGCACAGGGCACAGGGGGACAGCAGGGACAGTCCCACAGTGGGGACAGCACAGGGGGACAGCACAAGGGGACAGCAGGGACAGCAGCACAGGGGGACAGCCCCACAGTGAGGACAGCACAGCAGCTCAGAGGGGACAGGGGGACAACAGGGACAGCACATGGGGACAGGAGGGACAGCCCCACAGTGGGGACAGCAGAGCAGCACGGGGGGACAGTGGGGACAAGGACTGTGGCTGGAGGGACAGGGAGAGAGACCCAGAGGGACAGTCCTGGAAAGTGGGGGGAATTGTGGAAAATGGGGGGCAATTCTCAAAAAAGGGGGAAAAGTCCCGTAAAATGGAGAAAATCCTCTAAAACAGGGAGAGTCCTTGGAAATGGGGTAATCCTGTAAAATGGGCAGAGTCCTGAAAAATGGGGGAGAATCAGGGTGGGCAGCAGGTGGAGGTGGTGGCAGGGGCTGAGGTGGCAGGGGCTGGAGAGTGTGGCCACTCTGAGCTCTGGCAGTCAGGATTTCCCGACAGGAATGCTCAGGGGGGGGGGGATCTGCCCTGGCATATCCATGGCCAGGATTGCTGGGATGGTTTCCTGGCACTGTGTGTGTGTCAGGAGGGCCTGTGTGATGTCCCTGTGCTCTGGGCAGTTGTTGGCACTCCGTGTGTGGTGGTGCCACCGTGGGACAGTCCGTGGTGCTTTGGTCACAGCAGCTGCTCTGCACAGCCACAGAATTCCAGATCTCTGCCTTCCAGGCTGCAGGTTTGCTTGGAGAGCAAATTCCTGGGCTTGGCAGTGTCCCTGCCCTGCTGGAATCAGGCACAGGTGGCACTGAGGGCTGCCAGGAACAGGCTCTGTTGGTGCTCCAAGCTCTGGGTGCCCGTGGATGGGAACACAGGGAATCCTGGGGGCTCTCCCTGCTCCTCAGGGACTCCCCTTCTCCTGCAGCAGGTGTTGCACTGTCTCTAGAGCAGCTCCAGAGTGAAGGGTTGGGTGGTTCCTGGGGCATCCTGCTGGAAAACAACTCGTGCTTGCCCAGTGCCCCTGGCATGGTTGGCACCAGAGCTCGCCCCGTGCTGTCCTTGTAGGTCTGTGCTCTTGTTGCTTCCACTGGTGTGTGGCTGAACTCTCTTTGCTGCTTATAAAACTCAATTACAACAGACCTGAGAGCTTCTCTGTGCTTTGTGTGGAGTGTCTTGCTCATCCAGTTGCTCCACAGGCACCACAAAACCTCCTTAGGTTTGGTGAGGAACGTTAAGTATGCCATCCTTGCCCACTGCCCAGTGCTGTGGGACCCTGTGCCAGCTGAGTGTGGGCTTGGCAGGCCCTGGATGGAGACAGGATGGGGAAGGAGGAGGATGGGGATGGTGAGGAGTGTCAGGGTTGGGGACTGTGCAGTGAAAGCTGCTGCTGGAACCCCCTGGACCTGAGGCTGGGCTGGATGAGGCCCCAAATCCATCTGGTTTGATGGTCCCTGTCCCTGAAAGGTGCTCAGGAAAACAGGCACAAAAAGGACTTGTGGAGGAGAGTGACTGGATGGCACAGCTGGTTGTGGAGGGGAGGAGCAGGACTGGTGGCACCAGGGATGGTGGTGGGTGGAGGTGCCCAGGGTGGTCCTGCTCCTGGTGGCTCCTGGACACAGGGCATGTGTTGGGCAGCTCAGGGCTCTGCAGGGAGTGGCTGTGCCCAGGGTGGTCCTGCTCCTGGTGGCTCCTGGACACAGGGGGCACATGTTGGGCAGCTCAGGGCTCTGCTGGGAGTGGCTGTGCCCAGAAGGGTCCTGCTCCTGGTGGCTCCTGGACACAGGGCACGTGTTGGGCAGCTCAGGGCTCTGCAGGGAGTGGCTGTGCCCAGGGGGGTCCTGCTCCTGGTGGCTTCTGGACACAGGGGGCACGTGTTGGGCAGCTCAGGGCTCTGCAGGGAGTGGCTGTGCCCAGCAGGGTCCTGCAGCTGGTGGCTCCTGGACACAGGGCACATGTTGGGCAGCTCAGGGCTCTGCAGGGAGTGTCTGTGCCCAGGGGGGTCCTGCTCCTGGTGGCTCCTGGACACAGGGGGCACGTGTTGGGCAGCTCAGGGCTCTGCAGGGAGTGGCTGTGCCCAGGAGGGTCCTGCTCCTGGTGGCTCCTGGACACAGGGGGCACGTGTTGGGCAGCTCAGGGCTCTGCAGGGAGTGGCTGTGCCCAGGGTGGTCCTGCTCCTGGTGGCTCCTGGACACAGGGGGCACGTGTTGGGCAGCTCAGGGCTCTGTAGGGAGTATCTGTGCCCAGCAGGGTCCTGCTCCTGGTGGCTCCTGGACACAGGGGGCACATGTTGGGCAGCTCAGGGCTCTGCAGGGAGTGGCTGTGCCCAGGAGGGTCCTGCTCCTGGTGGCTCCTGGACACAGGGGGCACATGTTGGGCAGCTCAGGGCTCTGCAGGGAGTGGCTGTGCCCAGTCCTGGCTGAGCCAGGGCTGGAATCTGCAGCTGGAGGCTAAAATGACCTGCTTTGCTTCTCTGCCAGGCTGGGAGAGCTGGGGGGGCTCAGCTGGAGGAGAGAGGGATTCAGGGAGACCTTGGAGCCCCTTCCAGAGTCTAAAGGGGCTCCAGGAGAGCTGGGGAAGGACTTGGGACAATTTGGAGTGACAGGACACAGGGAGTGGCTTCCCACTGCCAGAGGGCAGGGATAGGTGGGATATTGGGAAGGAATTCCACCCTGAGAGGGTTGGAAGGCCCTGGAATGGATTTCCCAGAGGATGCCCCATCGCTGGGAGTGTCCAAGGCCAGGTTGGACAGGGCTTGGAGCAACCTGGGCTGGTGGAAGGTGTCCCTGCCCATGGCAGGGGGTGGGAATGGGTGATCTTTAAGGTCCCTTCCAACCCAACCCAGTCTGGAACTCTCAGTGTTTCACCCTCTGGTAATAAAAAATCCAAAGCAGAATAATGTGTGGTAGAAAATGTGGAGTTCTGAGGAGGGGGGGACCCACCCCTGGAGGTCAGTCCCACAGGACAGAGTCCACCCAGCTCCAAAAACTCCACCAGTGTCTCCTGGAACATCCATCCCTTCATCCCAACTGGGGCTGGGCCAGGAGCTGCTCCATCTTTGCTGGCTGAGGAGGTCTTGGAGCAGTGTAGGAGTGATTGTCACATCTAAGGCAGCAGGTTGTGGTCTTGCCTTTTTGGATGAGTGTCTTCCTCTCCTCCTGTTGTGCAGGTAACTAGGAATTCTACCTCAACCCAATGTGACCTATGCAAGGACAACGTGGACCAACTTCACTCGGCTTCCACTGAAAGGTGCTCACCTGGCCTGTGCAGGGGTTTCTACTCTCTTACTACTGGACAAAATAAAAACCATAAAAAAAAAAAAGACCTAAACAACAGAGCAAATACTTACTGTGAAATCTGAGGAAAAAAAAAAAAAAAAGAAAAAAGGAAAAAAAAAAAAAAAGAAGGCAAAAGAAACGCTTAAAGCTCCAGTTTGTATTGTTGATAGTTTAGCTGAAGTATTTATCTTTTTTTAAAGTGAAAACAATTTTGACTTATTTTATTCCACCTAAACTCACAAATACGAGCTGTTATTGTTTGATTCTCTGAATACTACAGGACTGGCACACCAGCAGAGATGGGAGAGCCTCCTCGGTGCTATTCATCCGACAGAACTGTGCCTACAGTGGGACCCGGGCCAGGCCCAGGGGGCAAGGGCTGACCCGGGCCAGGCCCAGGGAGGGCAAGGGCTGACCCAGGCCAGGCCCTGGGGGCAAGGGCTGACCCAGGCCAGGCCCAGGGAGGGCAAGGGCTGACCCGGGCCAGGCCCAGGTGGGGCAAGGGCTGACCTGGCGAGGCCCAGGGGAGGCAAGGGCTGACCCGGGCCAGGCCCAGGGAGGGCAAGGGCTGACCCAGGCCAGGCCCAGGTGGGCAAGGGCTGACCCGGGCCAGGCCCAGAGAGGACAAGGGCTGACCCGGGCCAGGCCCAGGGAGGCCAAGGGCTGACCCAGGCCAGGCTCAGGGGAGGCAAGGACTGACCCAGGCCAGGCTCAGGGAGGCCAAGGGCTGACCCGGGCCAGGCTCAGGGAGGTCAAGGGCTGACCCGGGCCAGGCTCAGGGAAGGCAAGGGCTGACCCGGGCCAGGCTCAGGGGAGGCAAGGGCTGACCCGGGTCAGGCCCAGGTGGGGCAAGGGCTGACCTGGCGAGGCCCAGGGAGGACAAGGGCTGACCCAGGCCAGGCCCAGGTGGGCAAGGGCTGACCCAGGCCAGGCCCAGGTGGGACAAGGGCTGATCCGGGCCAGGTGCAGGTGGGCAAGAGCTGACCCGGGCCAGGCCCAGGTGGGGCAAGGGCTGACCCGGGCCAGGCCTAGGGGGACAAGAGCTGACCCAGGCCAGGCCCAGGTGGGCAAGGGCTGCAGTTATTTATTGCCCTGCCCCTTGCACAGCCCCAGATCCACCTGGTTGGCAGCACAGGGAGGAGTTCTGCTCCCTGGGGAGTCCTTTGGGCTGAGCTGGGTGGGTTTGAGTTGTGCTCGTGGCAACCAGAGCTCAGGGCACAGCTGGGGCTGAACCCCCAGGTGGGGCTGAATTCCCAGCTGGAGCGGAATTCCCAGGTGGGGCTGAATTCCCAGCTGGAGCGGAATTCCCAGGTGGGGCAGAATTCCCAGCTGGGACAGAACTCCCAGGTGGAGCAGAATTCCCAACTGGAGCTGAATTCCCAGGTGGAGCAGAATTCCCAGCTGGGACAGAACTCCCAGGTGGAGATTGAATTCCCAGGTGGAGATTGAATTCCCAGCTGGGGCTGAATTCCCATCTGGATCAGAATTCCCAACTGGAGGAGAATTCCCAGCTGGGACAGAACTCCCAGGTGGAGATTGAATTCCCAGCTGGAGCAGAATTCCCAGCTGGAGCAGAATTCCCAGTTGGAGCAGAATTCCCAGCTGGGGCAGAATCCCCAGCTGGAGATTGAATTCCCAGCTGGAGCAGAATTCCCAGGTGGAGCAGAACTCCCATCTGGAGATTCAATCCCCAGCTAGATCAGAATTCCCAAGTGGAGATTGAATCCCCAGCTGGGGCAGAATTCCCATCTGGAGATTGAATCCCCATCTGGACCAGAATTCCCACCTGGAGATTGAATTCCCAGCTGGACCAGAATCCCCATCTGGATCAGAATTCCCACCTGGAGATTGAATCCCCAGCTGGACCAGAATTCCCACCTGGAGATTGAATTCCCAGCTGGAGCAGAATCCCCAGCTGGAGCAGAATCCCCATCTGGATCAGAATTCCCAGCTGGAGATTGAATCCCCAGCTGGACCAGAATCCCCATCTGGATCAGAATTCCCAGCTGGAGATTGAATCCCCAGCTGGAGCAGAATCCCCAGCTGGAGCAGAATCCCCAGCTGGAGCAGAATTCCCAGCTGGAGCAGAACTCCCCGTGCTGTCCCCCCAACTCCCCCCTGGGCCATTTGCTGGCTCACTGTGAATTTGGGCAGCTGGACCTGCTCACTCTGTCTCTGGGGCTGTGAACAGGGAGGTGCCCACTGGTGGTGCCCAGCCCTGTGCCCACCCTGGGGACTGTGCCCCTCGTCCTGCCCTGCTGCAGGTGGGGATTTCTCAGCCTGCTGGGTTGGTTCTGGCTGTGCTGGGGGGTTGGTTCTGACTCTCAGCCGTGGACATTCCTTGCCCAAGTGCATTTTTTGCTGTTTTGTTCTGTGCTTTCAGTGGCTCCCAAGGGTAGTTCACAAAAACAACCCCCTGCTCTGCCTGGCTCTGCTGCCACTGGGGTGGGGACTGGTGGTGGGACTGGGTGTCCCTGCACAGAGGGAGCCTCCCAAGGGCTGCTTTGATGGAGATGGAGTGAAAAAAGGGTCCTTTTCATCTGCTTGATTTCGTTTTTAGGTGGTAAAATGCACAGTGAACTTGGGAGAGGTTATTTATTCCTGGGAGGAAGAGGAGGAGGAGGAGGAGGAGGAGGAGGAGGAGGAGGAGGAGGAGGAGGAGGTGGAATTCAGTGGGATTCAGCCTGGGCTGAGTTTAGCTCAACAAAACTACAGTGAAAGGGATAAAAACCCACATTTAGGCCTTGGGAAGCATCTCCTGCTGGCCCTGGTGCTCTGAGGGGCAGCAGTGGCTGCTCAGTGTCCCTAAAGCCCAGCTGGGCACTGTGCCACCTGCAGCAGCCAGGCCTTGGCTCTGAGCACCCCTTGGAGCATCCTGGGGCCACCAACTCTGCTGCCTCTGGCTTGGGTGAGGTCCCTGTGCCCCTCTGTGCCCTCCTGGCGACAGGAGCAGGTTGGGAGTGCTGAGCTCACTGAGGACAAAGTGCAGTTACTGTGTTGGTTCCATGGGCAGCCCTGGTGTGCCAGCTGGGCATCTGACTCTGCCACCTTGCTTGCTGGGATTGCCAGCCCTGGGAGTGTTTTCTGCTGTGTGTGAGGGGCAGGGCTGGGCAGTGGTGCCCCTGCTGAGGGCCTGGCAGCTCCAGGAAGAGCTGGCAAAGGGCAGCAAAGCTCCGAGGGGGGAGAGGAGGAACAGCAGTAGCTTCTGGTAGGAGCCCAACGTGGTGTCCTGGAAACCAGGACAGTGTCTCCCAGATGTTTTGCAGCTGGAATCTGGGCAGCTCCAGCTTCTTTGCCAGCACACAGCAGAGTGCTGGGGGCTCTGGAGGCTTTAATGAGTGATTAGTGGAGAGGCAGGAGCCTTAATTAGTGACATCCCCCCCATCGTTTGTATCTCTGGTGAGAGAGAGGAGCAAACACAAGGAGAGGGTTTTCATCTCCCTGATTTTATGGGATCCTTCTCTGAGGAGGGACCAGGGTGTGGTGCTCCTTGGACCTTCCCCCCAGAGCACAGGGATCAGAGGAGAACTTGGTTGGTCCCCATCCCTGTCCTGTCCTGGGCTCAGTGTGAGGTGCTGGTGGAGAAGGAGCCAATCCAGGTTCTGTGGAACCTCCTGTGCTTTCCAGCTCTGAGATGAGCCTGAATTGTCCTGGCACTCCTTGGATGATGAGCACGGACAGATCCTTGTTGTGGGAATGACTCTCCTTGCCCTGATGTTCACACCATTCCCGGGATGTGGGAGCAGGAAGGACATGGAGCACTGGTGGCCTTGGCAGTGACTGTTCACAGTTGGACTCTGTGACCTCAAAGCTCTTTCCCAACCCAAATGATTCTGTGATTCCACGGCCCTGGGTGAGGAGTTTGTGCTCTGCTCTCCAGAGGGTGCTGTGGCAAAGCAAACCCCCCTGTCCCTTGGTGCCACCAGAGGGTGCCTGGCCCAGCCTGTGTCCCTGCTGGAATGGGCAGCACAGCCCCCTGGAGCAATTCCCAACCCTCTGGAGCGATTCCCAACCCCCTGGAGTGATTCCCAACCCCCTGGAGCCATTCCCAACCCCCTGGAGCCATTCCCAACCCCCTGGAGCCATTCCCAACCCCTTGGAGCCATTCCCAACCCCCTGGAGCGATTCCCAGCCCCCTGGAGCCATTCCCAACCCCCTGGAGCCATTCCCAACCCCCTGGAGCAATTCCCAACCCCCTGGAGCAATTCCCAACCCCCTGGAGCCATTCCCAACCCCCTGGAGCAATTCCCAACCCCCTGGAGCTCAGCACGGGGCTGTCCCTGAGCCATTCCCACCCCTCTGGAGGTTGTGGCTCTCCAGGATCACCTGGGAAAGCCCAAGGAGACCCAGGGATGTGCTGGAAGGGGATCCAGCCTGCCCTGCCCCTGCCCATCACTGCTGCCAGCCCAGGGCTCCTCTGGCTCCATCCTGGTGCCCACTGCTGGAATCTGGAGCTGCTCTGGCTCCCCCCACACCTGGCACCTCTCCCATGCCATGCTCTGGGGGACTGCCCTGGGATGTGCTTCCAGAGGGGCCTGGGCAGCTGCTGCCTGGCAGAGCAGGGCTGAGGTGGGTGGCCAGGAGGGCAGGGCTGGCACTGCGGGTGTTGCCAAGACATGTTTTCCCTTTCCCTGCTCTTTTATGGCTTTGCAACTTCAACTGAGACTGGTGGAATCACAGAATCTCCTGAGCTGGGAAAGGACCCACAGGGAGCAGAGTCCAACTTGTTTCTCCTGATGGAGAACTGGGAGAACTTTCTCCTGTCTGCAAACTGGGAAGAGCCTCTCCCTTGCTGAAGGACAAGCTCTGGGCTGGTGGGATCTCATCCATGTGGCTCCAGGCCCACAACCCCCTGACCCCACTGTCAGAGCCAGAGCCTGAAACCTCTTTGCAATAATTGAAGATACTTTGGAGTCATCCAAGCCAAAAAAAAAAAGAATTCCTTTTGTGTTACCACATCTTGCCTGGGCTGGGCCAGTCATTCCGTGGCTGTCACACATTCCCTTCCTCCCCAGGACCTTCCCTCCCTCCCCAGGGCATTCCCTCCCTCCCCAGGACCTTCCCTTCCTCCCCAGGACCTTCCCTCCCTCCCCAGGACCTTCCCGCCCTCCCCAGGACCTTCCCTCCCTCCCCAGGACCTTCCCTCCCTCCCCAGGGCATTCCCTCCCTCCCCAGGGCATTCCCTTCCTCCCCAGGACCTTCCCTCCCTCCCCAGGGCATTCCCTCCCTCCCCAGGACCTTCCCTTCCTCCCCAGGACCTTCCCTCCCTCCCCAGGACCTTCCCTCCCTCCCCAGGGCATTCCCTCCCTCCCCAGGACCTTCCCTTCCTCCCCAGGGCATTCCCTCCCTCCCCAGGACCTTCCCTCCCTCCCCAGGACCTTCCCTTCCTCCCCAGGACCTTCCCTCCCTCCCCAGGACCTTCCCTTCCTCCCCAGGGCATTCCCTTCCTCCCCAGGACCTTCCCTCCCTCCCCAGGACCTTCCCTCCCTCCGCAGGACCTTCCCTCCCTCCCCAGGACCTTCCCTCCCTCCCCAGGACCTTCCCTTCCTCCCCAGGACCTTCCCTCCCTACCCAGGACCTTCCCTCCCTCCCCAGGGCATTCCCTCCCTCCCCAGGACCTTCCCTCCCTCCCCAGGGCATTCCCTCCCTCCCCAGGACCTTCCCTCCCTCCCCAGGACCTTCCCGCCCTCCCCAGGGCATTCCCTCCCTCCCCAGGACCTTCCCTTCCTCCCTAGGGCATTCCCTCCCTCCCCAGGACCTTCCCTCCCTCCCCAGGACCTTCCCTTCCTCCCCAGGGCATTCCCTCCCTCCCCAGGACCTTCCCTCCCTCCCCAGGACCTTCCCTTCCTCCCCAGGGCATTCCCTCCCTCCCCAGGACCTTCCCTTCCTCCCCAGGACCTTCCCTCCCTCCCCAGGGCATTCCCTCCCTCCCCAGGACCTTCCCTCCCTCCCCAGGACCTTCCCTCCCTCCCCAGGACCTTCCCGCCCTCCCCAGGACCTTCCCTTCCTCCCCAGGACCTTCCCTCCCTCCCCAGGACCTTCCCTTCCTCCCCAGGACCTTCCCTCCCTCCCCAGGACCTTCCCTTCCTCCCCAGGACCTTCCCTCCCTCCCCAGGGCATTCCCTCCCTCCCCAGGACCTTCCCTCCCTCCCCAGGGCATTCCCTCCCTCCCCAGGGCATTCCCTCCCTCCCCAGGACCTTCCCTCCCTCCCCAGGACCTTCCCTTCCTCCCCAGGACCCTCCCTCCCTCCCCAGGACCTTCCCTCCCTCCCCAGGACCTTCCCTTCCTCCCCAGGACCTTCCCTCCCTCCCCAGGGCATTCCCTCCCTCCCCAGGACCTTCCCTTCCTCCCCAGGACCTTCCCTCCCTCCCCAGGGCCTTCCCTCCCTCCCCAGGGCATTCCCTCCCTCCCCAGGACCTTCCCTCCCTCCCCAGGGCATTCCCTCCCTCCCCAGGACCTTCCCTCCCTCCCCAGGACCTTCCCGCCCTCCCCAGGGCATTCCCTCCCTCCCCAGGACCTTCCCTTCCTCCCCAGGGCATTCCCTCCCTCCCCAGGACCTTCCCTTCCTCCCCAGGACCTTCCCTCCCTCCCCAGGACCTTCCCTCCCTCCCCAGGACCTTCCCTTCCTCCCCAGGGCATTCCCTCCCTCCCCAGGACCTTCCCTCCCTCCCCAGGACCTTCCCTTCCTCCCCAGGGCATTCCCTCCCTCCCCAGGACCTTCCCTTCCTCCCCAGGACCTTCCCTCCCTCCCCAGGGCATTCCCTCCCTCCCCAGGACCTTCCCTCCCTCCCCAGGACCTTCCCTCCCTCCCCAGGACCTTCCCGCCCTCCCCAGGACCTTCCCTTCCTCCCCAGGACCTTCCCTCCCTCCCCAGGACCTTCCCTTCCTCCCCAGGACCTTCCCTCCCTCCCCAGGACCTTCCCTTCCTCCCCAGGACCTTCCCTCCCTCCCCAGGGCCTTCCCTCCCTCCCCAGGACCTTCCCTCCCTCCCCAGGACCTTCCCTTCCTCCCCAGGACCTTCCCTCCCTCCCCAGGGCATTCCCTCCCTCCCCAGGACCTTCCCTCCCTCCCCAGGACCTTCCCTTCCTCCCCAGGACCTTCCCTCCCTCCCCAGGACCTTCCCTCCCTCCCCAGGGCATTCCCTTCCTCCCCAGGACCTTCCCTCCCTCCCCAGGACCTTCCCTTCCTCCCCCAGGACCTTCCCTCCCTCCCCAGGACCTTCCCTTCCTCCCCAGGACCTTCCCTTCCTCCGCAGGACCTTCCCTCCCTCCCCAGGACCTTCCCTCCCTCCCCAGGACCTTCCCTCCCTCCCCAGGACTGTGCCAGGGAGGGGCTCAGCAGGAACCTGGAGCACATCTTGTTGCCAAAACCCAAAATATTGTGGGACTTCCTGAGTGTTGTGTTGAGGAAAACCTGTCCCTGCTGCTGAATTGAGGAACAAACCTTGAGTGGGCTTTGGCTTTTCTGGGGATTTGGGACCTCCTGTGCCAGGAGGGCTCTGAGGGCACCGAACCTGGACTTGGGATTTGCTGCAGCTCAGCCACTTGGCAGCAACTCTGCCACCAGCCAGGGCTGGGGAGGCACCAGGTTGGTGAGGTGGCACCCACATTGGTGAGGGGGCACCCAGGTTGGTGAGGAGGCACCCACATTGCTGGGGGGAGCACCCAGATTGGTGGGGAGGCACCCAGATTGGTGAGGAGGCACCCACATTGGTGGGGAGGCACCCAGATTGGTGAGGTGGCACCCACATTGGTGGGGAGGCACCCAGGTTGGTGAGGTGGCACCCACATTGGTGAGAAGGCACCCAGGTTGGTGAGGAGACACCCACATTGCTGGGGGGGCACCCACATTGGTGAGGTGGCACCCACATTGCTGGGGGGGCAGCCAGGTTGGTGAGGTGGCACCCAGATTGGTGAGGTGGCACCCACATTGCTGGGGGGGCAGCCAGGTTGGTGAAGTGGCACCCAGGTTGGTGAGGTTGCACCCAGATTGGTGAGGTGGCACCCACATTGGTGAGGTGGCACCCACATTGCTGGGGGGCACTGGGGGACTCTGCTGGGGGCTGGATGGAGGGGCCTGTGCTGCTAAACCCGAGCTGGGGGTGGCACAGGGGATGTCCAGGTGTCCCCCCATCCCCTCGTGGTGCCAACAGCTCTGGGCCCTTCAGGAAAGGTGGGGCTGAGTGTGGGCAGCCCCAGTGTGGGACATGGCACCTCTGCAGTGGGGCAGAGCAGGGGCAGCCTCAGCAGGGCAGTGGGGCAGGAGCAGGGGCAGGAGAAGGGGCAGCCCCAGAGGGGCAGTGGGGCAGAGCAGGGGCAGCCCCAGCAGGGCAGGGGGGCAGAACAGGGGCAGCCCCAGCAGGGGAGTGGGGCAGGAGCAGGGGCAGCCCCAGTGGGGCAGAGCAGGGGCAGCCCCAGCAGGGCAGTGGGGCAGGAGAAGGGGCAGCCCCAGTGGGGCAGAAGGGGCAGCCCCAGCAGGGCAGTGGGGCAGAGCAGGGGCAGCCCCAGCAGGGCAGTGGGGCAGAAGGGGCAGCCCCAGCAGGGCAGTGGGGCAGAGCAGGGGCAGCCCCAGCAGGGCAGGGGGGCAGTGGGGCAGGAGCAGGGGCAGCCCCAGTGGGGCAGGAGAAGGGGCAGCCCCAGCAGGGCAGCACGTCCTGTCTGTGCCATTTGGAGCTGAGTAGCATCTCCAGTTGGTCCCTCCCAGCAGGAACTCGACTCTCCCTGACCTGGCAGATTAGAAACTTCCTTGTGCTTCCACCTCCTTCCTTTCCCTCCTGGTGGTGACAGCACTTTATCTCCCAGTGCCTGGGCTGGGCTCTGGGCTGGGCTCAGCCTGGGATGGGCACCTGGACTTGCTGCTGGGATGAAGGAGAGCTTGGAAGGTCTGGTGTGACCCCCATGGCTGAAGCCCCCCAGGCAGGAAGGTGGCACTGCTGGGTTGGGAATAACTCTGCTCATCCCTTTCTGAATGCAGAGACTCCAAATTCCCAGCACTGGATGCTCCTCAGCCCAGCTGTGGGTTCAAGGGCTGAGTCTCTTTTTCTTTTACTCGAACTCAGAACTGGGGAAAGGAATTTGTGCAATTGTAACCTGTGAGATCAAAGGTTTTCCAGCTTGAGCAGCTCTTCCATCACATCTGGAAACATCTGCCATGGGAGCATTGCTGGGCTGGGGGGGGTCCCTGCCCTCACCCTGCTGGGGACAAGGTGCCTTCTGAGAGATGAGTTGGGGACAGTTCTCCAACCTCCTCCTTCAGGGCTTGGACTGGATGACCCTTGGAGGTCGTTTCCAACCCATCCATGCTGTGATTCCCTGTGCAAACATTCCTGGGATGGTCTCCCTGGCTGGGAAGGAGGTGGGTGTGAGCCAGCCCTGCCTGTCCTGTCCCTGCAGACCCTCCCCAAATCCAGCAGAACTTGGGCAGGTGATCCTGGTCCATCCCACTCCATCCCACCCCACCCCATCCCATCCCATCCCAGCCCATCCCATCCCATCCCATCCCACCCCATCCCATCCCATCCCACCCCATCCCATCCCATCCCATCCCATCCCATCCCATCCCATCCCATCCCACCCCACCCCATCCCATCCCATCCCATCCCATCCCATCCCACCCCATCCCATCCCATCCCATCCCATCCCATCCCATCCCATCCCATCCCATCCCACCCCACCCCATCCCATCCCACCCCACCCCACCCCATCCCACCCCATCCCATCCCATCCCATCCCATCCCACCCCATTCCACCCCATCCCGCCCCATCCCACCCCATCCCATCCCACCCCACCCCATCCCATCCCACCCCATCCCATCCCATCGGATCTTCCCACACTGCTGGGCTGTCCCTGCCAGGGGAAGGTGTTTCCCTGTGGGATGCTCAGCCTGTGGACAGGCACCTCCAGGGCCTGTGGTTTGGTTCCTGCTGGGATTGTCTCTTTAGAAAGCAACATCTGCTCTCCCCATCCACTGTTTTTCCACTTGGAAGAGAGTCCAGGCAGAGGAGATGCCCAGGGAATGTGTGGCATGTGGTGGGTTCAGAGGGAACATCTGGCTCTGGCTCAGGTGGGACACACAGGGGCTTCCACCTCCTCCAGCTTCCTTCAGACCTGTGGGATCTGTGCCCTTGGGATGTTCCTGCTTCCCTGCCCTGCTCCAGGTCCTGCTCATTGCTGGAAAAGGAGACTCCCAGCTCTGGGAGTTTGTTCTCAAGCTGCTGCTGGTGATTCCCAGCCCAGCTGAGCCTTCCCATGGCCCTTCCTTCCCTCCTCAGCTGGGTCTGGAGCTGGTGCTGAGCACCCTGAGCCCTGGGAACAGGAGTGGGTGCTGCTCATGGATCAGCCAGTCCTTGGGATTGGGTCCTTTGGGTGCTGCTCATGGATCAGCCAGTCCTTGGGATTGGGTCCTTTGGGTGCTGAACAGCCATTCCTGAAGGTTGGATGGTTTGTCCTGGTGCTGTTCATGGATCTGCCATTCCTGAGGGTTGGATGGTTTGTCCTGGTGCTGCTCATGAATCTGCCACTCCTTAGGATTGGGTCCTTTGGGTGCTGCTCATGGATCTGCCACTCCTTAGGATTGGGTCCTTTGGGTGCTGCTCATGGATCAGCCATTCCTGAAGGTTTGGATGGTTTGGGTGCTGCTCATGGATCAGCCATTCCTTGGGTTTGGGTGGTTTGGGTGCTGCTCATGGATCAGCCATTCCTTGGGATTGGGTCCTTTGGGTGCTGCTCATGGATCAGCCATTCCTTGGGATTGGGTGGTTTGGGTGCTGCTCATGGATCAGCCATTCCTTGGGATTGGGTCCTTTGGGTGCTGCTCATGGATCAGCCATTCCTTGGGATTGGGTCCTTTGGGTGCTGCTCATGGATCAGCCATTCCTTGGGATTGGGTCCTTTGGGTGCTGCTCATGGATCAGCCATTCCTTGGGATTGGGTCCTTTGGGTGCTGCTCATGGATCAGCCATTCCTTGGGTTTGGGTGGTTTGGGTGCTGCTCATGGATCAGCCATTCCTTGGGTTTGGGTGGTTTGGGTGCTGCTCATGGATCAGCCACTCCTTGGGATTGGATGGTTTGGGTTCTGAACAGCCATTCCTTGGGACTGGATGGTTTGGGTGCTGCTCATGGATCAGCCATTCCTTGGGATTGGATGGTTTGGGTTCTGAACAGCCATTCCTGAAGGTCTGGATGGTTTGGGTGCTGCTCATGGATCAGCCATTCCTTGGGATTGGGTCCTTTGGGTGCTGCTCATGGATCAGCCATTCCTTGGGTTTGGGTGGTTTGGGTGCTGCTCATGGATCAGCCAGTCCTTGGGATTGGGTCCTTTGGGTGCTGCTCATGGATCAGCCATTCCTTGGGATTGGGTGGTTTGTCCTGGTGCTGATGCCAAGGTGGCTTTGGGTGGCCAAGTCCTGCACAACCCATTTACTTTTGGTGCTGAAATTCACCCTTTTAACCTGAGCATTCCCTTTTTTTTTTTTTTTTCCTGGATAACTCCACCTTGGAATTCTCCCAACTCCCAGGGGTGGCTACCATGGAAATCTCAGCTTTTCTTGTAGTTTTGTTTGAGCCAGAAGCACAGAGAGGGTTCAGGATTGGGAATTCCAGGCACTGGGAGCAGTTGGGAAAGGCAGAGAACCCACAATGACCTGCCTGAAAAACCATCTGGGGGAGCAGGAACTGTTTTTGTGAACCATCTTTGCAGCCCTGAGGGGAAAACTCAGTTTTTGGGAGCACAGAATGTGCAGTCAGTGAATGAGGATTGGAGGTTTTACTGCTTTGGAAGAGGGTTTTGAATTCCTTTTTTTTTTTTTTTTTTTTTGCTCCATTTCCGTAGCTCTTGGATCAGGTTTTCCACTGGAGTTCCACTTTGTGCCACTTTTTATTTCTCCTTATGCATTATAAATATATAAATATCTCTTTAGGCTGAGTCTTGCATTAAAAGATGCTGTTATTGAGAACTTCAGGGTTTAAACCTGAGACAAAAAAAAAAAAAAAAAAAAAAAAAAGGGAAATACTTCTCCTGTTTGGGATTTTCTTCCTGAAGAAGTTTTTTTTTTTGATGGATTAAAACCAAACCCACACCCTAAAATTGGAGCTTTGTCCCTGCCAGCCCTGAAGTTCTCAGCTTTGTGACCCTTTGGTTTCCTTGAGGTACATCTGGTTGCTTTTCTGGTGCAGTCGAATCCTTTTGGGAAAGGTCTTCACCTCTGGAGTCCTTGAGGAGGAGAAAGGGGCAGTGGGTTGGTCCCTCCTGCTTGGCTTTTTTTATAACCTAATTAATCCATTTCCAATTAAACCCCAACTTTTTAGGTCTCTGTTCTACTTCAACTTTTTAGGAGTGAGAGTCTGCCCTCGCTGAGTGGGACTGGGATGGGGAAAGCAGTAGAGGATGAGGTTGCTGTTGCTCAGGAATTGATTAGTAAACTTTTAACTACTAATAAAAAAATCCATTTATCGATGGATTTTTTTTTTGTTTTGTTTTGTTTTTGAAACCCCCATTTTCTTAGGACAGTGATATGGGATGTTTCTTAGTGAATAGGAATTAGTTTATATAATTTAGCCTATTAAACTGAATTATTTAAAGTTCAAACTTCCCCTAATTTATCTTTTTTTTTTTGGGTTGGTTTTGTTATTTTATACTGGTAAGTTGTCCTGTCCTTCCTTTCATTCCTCCATAAAACAGTGTGAATTCTGGTGTGTATATATGTATGTATAATATATATATTTCCACCCTGCCTTTCTCATTCTCCACAATGTAAGGGTTAGTTTGGGTTATTTTTTTTTCTCCCCTCCCTCCACTTCATTTCTGGTGTCTTTCCCCTTGATTTGTAATTGAAACGATGCTTTGAAGTTTTGTCTTTATATTAAAGTGTCTGTATTTTAATACACTGAGCTCTTGTGGAGTGTCACTGGCACTGGGGGGGTCTGACCTGGGCACTGGTGGCACAGGAGGGGCAGGGACCCAAATCAGGGTCTGGCAGAGGTGGGTGGGGACAGTCCTGGGGCAGCTCTGGGGACAAGGAGGGGCTGGAGAATGTCCAGGAGGGACAGGGACCCAAATCAGGGGCTGGCAGAGGTGGGTGGGGACAGTCCTGGGGCAGTTCTGGGCCCCTCAGGACAAGGACAAGGAGGGGCTGGAGAATGTCCAGGAGGGACAGGGACCCAAATCAGGGTCTGGCAGAGGTGGGTGGGGACAGTCCTGGGGCAGTTCTGGGGACATGGAGGGGCTGGAGAATGTCCAGGAGGGACAGGGACCCAAATCAGGGTCTGGCAGAGGTGGGTGGGGACAGTCCTGGGGCAGCTCTGGGGACATGGAGGGGCTGGAGAATGTCCAGGAGGGACAGGGACCCAAATCAGGGTCTGGCAGAGGTGGGTGGGGACAGTCCTGGGGCAGCTCTGGGGACATGGAGGGGCTGGAGAATGTCCAGGAGGGACAGGGACCCAAATCAGGGTCTGGCAGAGGTGGGGACAGTCCTGGGGCAGTTCTGGACCCCTCAGGAAAAGGACATGGAGGGGCTGGAGAATGTCCAGGAGGGACAGGGACCCAAATCAGGGTCTGGCAGAGGTGGGTGGGGACAGTCCTGGGGCAGTTCTGGGCCCCTCAGGACAAGGACAAGGACAAGGAGGGGCTGGAGAATGTCCAGGAGGGGCAGGGACCCAAATCAGGGTCTGGCAGAGGTGGGTGGGGACAGTCCTGGGGCAGTTCTGGGGACATGGAGGGGCTGGAGAATGTCCAGGAGGGACAGGGACCCAAATCAGGGTCTGGCAGAGGTGGGGACAGTCCTGGGGCAGTTCTGGACCCCTCAGGAAAAGGACATGGAGGGGCTGGAGAATGTCCAGGAGGGACAGGGACCCAAATCAGGGTCTGGCAGAGGTGGGTGGGGACAGTCCTGGGGCAGTTCTGGGCCCCTCAGGACAAGGACAAGGACAAGGAGGGGCTGGAGAATGTCCAGGAGGGGCAGGGACCCAAATCAGGGTCTGGCAGAGGTGGGTGGGGACAGTCCTGGGGCAGCTCTGGGGACATGGAGGGGCTGGAGAATGTCCAGGAGGGACAGGGACCCAAATCAGGGGCTGGCAGAGGTGGGGACAGTCCTGGGGCAGTTCTGGGGACATGGAGGGGCTGGAGAATGTCCAGGAGGGGCAGGGACCCAAATCAGGGTCTGGCAGAGGTGGGTGGGGACAGTCCTGGGGCAGTTCTGGGGACATGGAGGGGCTGGAGAATGTCAAGGAGGGACAGGGACCCAAATCAGGGTCTGGCAGAGGTGGGGACAGTCCTGGAGCAGTTCTGGGGACATGGAGGGGCTGGAGAATGTCCAGGAGGGACAGGGACCCAAATCAGGGTCTGGCAGAGGTGGGGACAGTCCTGGGGCAGTTCTGGGGACATGGAAGGGCTGGAGAATGTCCAGGAGGGACAGGGACCCAAATCAGGGTCTGGCAGAGGTGGGGACAGTCCTGGGGCAGTTCTGGGCCCCTCAGGACAAGGACATGGAGGGACTGGAGAATGTCCAGGGAAGGGAATGGAGCTGGGAAAGGGCTGGAGCAGCAGGGGGGGCTCAGCCTGGAGAAAAGGAGGCTCAGGGGGGACCTTCTGGCTCTGCAATCCCTGCCAGGAATGGGGAGCCAGGGGGGGTCGGGCTCTGCTCCAGGAACAGGGACAGGAGGAGACGGAACATCAAGTGACACCAGGGGAGGCTCAGGTTGAACATCAGAAGGAATTTCCTCATGGGAAGGGTGGTCAGGCCTTGGAACTGCCCAGGGAGGTTTGGAGTCCCCACCCTGGAGGTGTCCAAGGAACGTGGCACTTGGGGACATGGTGGTGGCCCCGGACGCGATGACACCAACAGCCTTTCCACCCTTCCCAATTCCACAATTCCACCTTTATTCCCCTTCCAGCAAGATCCCAGCCCAGGACAGGAGGAGAGGGAACAGCCTCAGGCCTCATCCTTAGTTTGGATATTGGGGACATTCCTTCCTGGAAAGGTGCTCAGGCACTGGAAGGGGTGGTGGAGTCCCCACAACATGTGGATGTGGCACCTGGGGACATGGTCAGTGGTGGCCTTGGCAGTGCTGGGGGATGGTGGGACTCAATCTTAGGGGGTCTTCTCCATCCTACAGGCCCCTGTGATTCCCAGGTGACATTCCTGTTTATTCAGCAGTGTCCCCAGCAGGACAAGCCCACAACCAGCCAGGCTATGGATGGAAAGGTTGGAGCCCTAAAACTTCCTGAGCTGATTCACTGGAGGGTTCTTAAGACACCCCCAGTTTGACCCAACCCATCCCAGTCCTGTCTGTCACCAGAGCTCCTGCCTGGTGACACCACCAAGCACTTTAGTGGAATTAGATGACCTTTAGAGGCCCCTTCCACCCCATCCCATGAGGAATCCTCTCCAGATCCCACCACCTTCCCCCAGTCCCTGCTCAAGGGTTGATGGTGCCTTCTCTCCAGTGCAGCTGCTGCTCCTCCCTGGGGGAGGAGACCACCTGGACACCACCTGGAGCTGTTGGTGGCCAGGTGAGACACCTGGTGCCCCCTGAGCTGGCTCCAACCAGCCCTTGGTGTCTGAGAAGAGCTCTGAGCACCACAAAGATCAAAACAAGATTTATTGGCAACGTTCACTGTACAACAGAGAAATGGCTTCACTTGGCTCTGGGGGAGCCTGGACCCAACTCCTGCTGAAACACAAAACTCGGAGTGATCAGAGTGTGAGAAATGAACAACTGTCCACCAATCACAGCAGTTGATGCAGATTTCAGTGTCTGCAAGTCCCTTAAAGCCAAACCCCAGCCCATGTCCCAGGGTAGACCTGAGCTCCTGGGCCTGCCCTGGCCCCTGTAGCTCTTCACAGCATTAGTTTTACATTCACTCAAGAAATGTCATTGGTGCCTCTTGAACAAGTGTTGGGTTTGCAAAGAAAATGCCCATTTTGTGCCCAGTGCCAGCGGTGGGAGGTGTGCCCAGCCTGGGCAGTCCTGCAAGGCACACACAGGTGGCATTGAGGTGGCTGCCAGGACCTGCTGTGGCACCACAGTGTGTGCTGCAAATGCTCCCAGGCTGGCAGAATTCCTGAGGTTTGGGTTTCATGTGGGTTAAACTGCCCATGGGAGGATCCAGCAGTGCAGGGCTGGGGCTGGAGGGGGCTCTGCTGGGGCTGGAGGGCTCCAGGCAGGATGGAGCTGAGATGGCCCAGGGCTGCCCAGCCCAGCTCCAGCTATCCCAGTGCCAACTGGGAATCCTTCCACCCATCCCCTCCCCAGTGTCTCCTCATCCCAGCTCCAGGTCTCCCAACTGGGAGTCCTCCCAACTGGGGATCCTCCCACCCATCCCCTCCTCAGTGTCTCCTCATCCCAGCTCATTATCCCAACTGGGAATCCTTCCACCCATCCCCTCCCCAGTGTCTCCTCATCCCAGCTCCAGGTCTCCCAACTGGGAGTCCTCCCAACTGGGGATCCTCCCACCCATCCCCTCCTCAGTGTCTCCTCATCCCAGCTCATTATCCCAACTGGGAATCCTCCCACCCATCCCCTCCCCAGTGTCTCCTCATCCCAGCTCGTTATCCCAACTGGGAATCCTCCCATCCATCCCCTCCCCAGTGTCTCCTCATCCCAGCTCGTTATCCCAACTGGGAATCCTCCCACTCAACCCCTCCCCAGTGTTTCTTTAGCCCAGCTCCAGTTCTGCCACTGCCAACTGGGAATCCTCCCATCCATCCCCTTCCCAGTGTCTCCTCATCCCAGCTCATTATCCCAACTGGGAATCCTCCCATCCATCCCCTCCCCAGTGTCTCCTCATCCCAGCTCCAGTTCTGCCACTGCCAACTGGGAATCCTCCCATCCATCCCCTTCCCGGTGTCTCCCCATCCCAGTTCCACTTCTCCTAACTGGGAATCCTCCCATCCATCCCCTCCCCAGTGTCTCCTCATCCCAGTTCCAGTTCTCCCAACTGGGAATCCTCCCATCCATCCCCTCCCCAGTGTCTCCTCATCCCAGTTCCACTTCTCCTAACTGGGAATCCTCCCATCCATCCCCTCCCCAGTGTCTCCTCATCCCAGTTCCAGTCCTTCCAACTGGGAATCCTCCCATCCATCCCCTCCCCAGTGTCTCTTTTCCCAGTGAAAGCTGCTCTGCCCTCCCTGCACTGAGGGAAAGGATTAAAAAGGATTTCAAAGCCACCCCAGGACACCAATTCCCTCTGGCACAATTCCTGTGAGCTCCTGCTTTCAGTCCCTCGTGCTGGTGCCCCTGGAGGTGCCATCTGCCTGCCCATTCCCCCTGGGCTCTGCTCCCTCCCTGCCTCCTCCTGCCCTCAGCTCCTCGTGGGCATTTCTGGGGCAGCACTTGGAGTGATTCAAGGCAAAGAGGATTTGGGGAGGAGAAGGGAAAAATCTTGGCTTTGAGATTACAACTGAAGCCTCAGTGACAGCTGGCACTGCCCTGGCACTCAGCAGCAGGAGGTAAAGAGGGAGGGCCAGGCCACTAAAGCAGTGTGGGCTCTTTGTTGGGCATTTATTCCCAGCCCAGAACTTGCCTTCAGGCCCAGCTCAGAGGCTGCCCCTGCCCACCCTGCTGGCCCTGGAGGGAACAATGCCCAGAGCTGCAGCCCCAAAGCCCAGGCCAAGCCCCCACCCTGCTCCTCCTGCCCCCAACCCTCTGAGAGTGGCACTTGGGACCCTTCCTGGGCTGTGGGTGGGGAGTGTCCTCCATCCCCCACCCCTGGGTGCTTTTCCTTGTGCAGCCACAGCCACGCTGGTGGGGTGGGCATGTCATTCCTTAACCCTTATCTCTTCCTCACAGGAGCCCCAGGGAGGCAGTCCTGGCTCCCTGGCAGCCCTGGCAGCTGGCTGTGACCTTGGCACAGTTGTTTGGTCTGTTTGGATGCTCCCAAAGGGGAGAAAAGCAGCAGCAGTGGCTCAGGAATGGAGGGTTAATGCCCAGCTGAGCTCCTGCAGCCCAAACCTCCAGTCAGAGGGGGCAGCTCCTGCCTTTGCCAACCTCTCCATGTGCCTTTCCTCCCTGGGCACAGGGGCAGAGCTCAGCCCAGAGCTCTGCAGGGAGACAGGATCCCTCAGGGATCCCTCCCTGTGTCTGTTCCCTGGTGCTGTGCCCAGCTCTGCCCGTTGTTACTTGGAGGGGCTGCAGCCTGGGCTTCATCCAGCCCCAGGAATCACAACTCCTGCCCAGGGAAGGGGAAAGAAGACCCCAAAGCCAAGTGCCAGTGGCTGCACAGAGCTGCTGCCTTGGCACAGGGGAGCAGGTGGCTCCTGCCTGGCAGCTGGAGCTGTGGCTGAGCATTCCCAGTGTCACTGGGAGCATTCCCACTCCTCCCTGCTCACCAGCTCAGCCCCCAGAAAGGCTTGGCATGGGCAGGAGGGGGCAGGACAGGAGGGGATTAACCCTGAAGAGCATCAGAGCATCCTCTGACAGCCCCCAACAGCCCCAGGGGCTCCCTGGAGACTGAGGGCAGATCCTGAGGCAGGAACCTGAGCAGCTCCCTCAGGAGAGGGGAGGGAGGAGCAGAAGGGCTGGAGTTGGCTCAGGGTGGCCCCAGCAGCTCTGCAGGACATCAGGAGCTCTGCCAGTCCCTGCCCCTGCTCTGCCCAGGGCAGAGGGTTGTGCTGCCACCACCAGGATGGGTGCAGGGAGCACTTCAGCCTCCACAGCCTGGAAAGGTGGGAATGTGCAAGGAATTCCCTTAAAAACAATCATATCAAACCGATTTGGGTAATAAATAAAAAGTCCCTTGGTCACTGTGGGGCTCTGCTGTCCCTCCCAGGCAGGTTGGAGTGGCCCTGGGGCAGCTGGGGGCATCACTGGGGCAGCTGGGGGCATCACTGGGGCAGCTGGGGGCATCACTGGGGCTGTGTGCCCAGCTGGAAACGAGCTTCCTCCGAGATTCCGTACTGCTCCAGGGGGTCCTGTGGAGGGCACAGGGAGAGGCACATCAAGGGGTGCAGGAGGCCCAGCACCCCCTGGGGAGGGCACAGGGCACAGCAGGTGCCCATGGGCTGGCACAGGAGTCACAGCCACCTGTGCCATCAGAGCAGGGATGCTCTGAGGGGCCTGGCAGGGTGGGAGCAGCATCTCCACCCACGGACACTGGGATGTGGCCAGGGCTGGGGGTGAGCCCTCCAGAGAGTGCCAGGGCTGGGGGTGAGCCCTCCAGATAGTGCCAGGAGTCCTGACAGGGCTGGGGGTGAGCCCTCCAGAGAGTGCCAGGGCTGGGGGATGAACCCATCGAGAGAGTGCCAGGGCTGGGGGTGAGCCCTCCAGAGAGTGCCAGGGCTGGGGGTGAACCCATTGAGAGAGTGCCATGGCTGGGGGTGAACCCTCTCAGGGAGTGCAGGAATGGGGGTGAACCCTCCAGATAGTGCCAGGAGTCCTGCCAGGGCTGGGGGTGAGTCATTCCAGAGAGTGCTAGGGCTGGGGGTGAACCCATCGAGAGAGTGTCATGGCTGGGGGTGAGCCCTCCAGAGAGTGCCAGGGCTGGGGGTGAGTCATTCCAGAGAGTGCCAGGGCTGGGGGTGAGTCATTCCAGAGAGTGCCAGGGCTGGGGGTGAACCCTCCCAGAGAGTGCCAAGGTTGGGGGTGAGCCCTCCAAAGAGTGCCAGGGCTGGGGGATGAACCCATTGAGAGAGTGCCAGGGCTGGGGGTGAATCCATTGAGAGAGTGCCAGGGCTGGGGGTGAATCCATTGAGAGAATGCCAGGGCTGGGGGTGAACCCCTCCAGGGAGTGCCAGGAGTCCTGCCAGGGTTGGGGGTGAACCCTCCAGAGAGTGCCAGGAGTCCTGCCAGGCCTGTCCAGCTCCATCCTTGCCCACTCTAGCACTGGAATTGGGTGTCCAAGGGTGGGAGTGAGCACAGGAAGGTGCTCAGGCCTGTAGAGATCCCATGGGATATGGGAGCTCCTTGCAGATCCAACAGCCTGAGCAGGACTGGCAGCAGCACCCACAGTGCCCAACCCCTGCTCAGTCACCCCCAGACCCTGAGGGCCTCACTCACCTTCCCTGTCATCTTCTGGATCTCATTCCTGTAGAAAATCAGGCTCCTCCTCAGGAACTCGTAGCTGCAAGACAAGCACAGACCCTGCTGAGCAGAGCAGGATGTGGGCAACGTTCAGCTGCTCTTCAGGGCTGCAGGGAAGCGTGTCTGGGAGGAGACAAGCCCTGTCCTCCCCAGGGGCAGCTCCCAGGGCACAGCAGAGCTCCAGCACAGCCCTGGCTCCCACAGCTCTGCCCACCTGGCTCGTCTGAGGGCCTCGACCCACTCCTGGCACTGCTCCTCGCTGGCACACTCAAAGCAGTATTTCCTCTCTGGCTCCTCGATGAAACCTGTCAGGGACAAGGAAGAGGCTCGAGGCAGGTCCTGGCACAGCTGCCTGTGCTCCCTCCCCAGGACTCTGCCAGGCCACAATTAGCACCTCTGTTAATTAAGATGAGCTGGGAACAAAGTGGTACCCCCTGCCCTGGCCCCTCTGACCTCCCTGCCAGGCTCTGGAGGGCCTGGAGTCATAGAATGGATTGGGTTGGAAAAGACCTCTGAGATCATCAAGTCCAACCCTTGGTCCAACTCCAGTCCCTTTACCAGATCATGGCACTCAGTGCCACGGCCAAGCTCAGCTGAAAAACCTCCAGGGATGGGGAATCCACCCCCTCTCTGGGCAGCCCATTCCAATCCCTGAGCACTCTCTCTGCAAAGAATTTCTACCTGATCTCCAACTTCAATTTCCCCTGGCAGAGCTTGAGCCCCCCTTGTCCTATTGCTGAGTGCCTGGGAGAAGAGACCAACCCCCAGCTGGCCAGAACTTCCCTTCAGGCAGTTCCAGACAGTGCTGAGGTCACCTCTGAGCCTCCTCTTCTCCAGGCTCAACACCCCCAGCTCCCTCAGCCTCTCCCCACAGCACTTGTGCTCCACTCCCTTCTCCAGCCTCGTTGCTCTTCTCACTTGGCTTGGAAGAGACCTCTGAGCTCATCAAGTCCAACCCTTGATCCAACCCCACTGGGATCACTCTGGCACTCCGTGCCCTGGGCTGCTGATCCCAGTGGGGTTGGATCAAGTCCTGGTGGATTCTCTGTCCCTGGAGGTGTTTCAGAGGACACTCAGTGCCACCTCCAGTCCCTTCTCCAGCCTCGTTGCTCTTCTCTGGCCCCGCTCCAGCCCCTCAATCTCTTGCCTCAACTGAGGGGCCCAGAACTGAACACAACACTCAAGGTGTGGCCTCCCCAAGGCAGAGTCCAGGGGAAGGGTCACTGCCCTGGGCCTGCTGGCCACGCTAGTTTGGATCCAGGCCAGGATCCCCTTGGCCTTCTTGGCCACCTGGGCACACTGGTGGCTCCTGTTGAGCCCAAGGCATTGAGCAGCTTTCAGCAGCCCCAGATCTTGGAACAGCAACTTCCCAAAGTGAGAGTGACAGCTCAGAACTGAACTGGACCAACAGGGCCAGACCTGGGACTGGAACTCCCTGAGGCAACTTGTGAAGTCTCCAGGGAATTAAATCCAAATGGAAAATGGCCCTGAGGGACTGGGATACAAGCACAGAGCAGCCAGCTGAGGAGTTTGGGACAAGGCTGCCTTTGCTGGAGGCTTTTGGGAGCTGTGCAGAGTGGAGAGCAAAGAAATCCCTGTCCAACTTTGGTTCCCCACTGAGGCAGGAGGAGGAATCCCATTAATTCCCACCCCAGAACTCTGCTCTGTGCAGCCCTTGGGTGGTGCCACCAGCTGTGCCCCAGTGGGATGTCACATCCCCTCGGGAATCCTCACCACAGAGAGCCCAAATAAACTCTGAAATCCAAACTCTGGGCTGTTTGGAGGCAGGGAGAGCCCAGGGGAGGAGACACAGCTGTGCCCTGCAAGGCAGGCCAAGAGATACAGGGATGGCCTTGGAGGAACATCCTGTTGCTCTCCCCTCCCCACCTGTGGGCTGGAAGCTGCTCCCCAGGGCCACTCTCCAGCTGGAGCTGCTGAGTGGCCCCAAGGACACAGGGAGGGAGGGCAGGGGCAGCCCCAGGCCTGGAGCTGAGCCCCAGGGGGGGGCTGGGGGGTCCAAACCAGCAGATCTGGCCATAAACACCCCCCAAGGGAGGATTTGGGGGTACAAACCAGCAGATCTGGCCATAAACACCCCCCAAGGGAGGATTTGGGGGTACAAACCAGGAGCACAGCAGAGATGTGTCTATAAACACCCCCCAAGGGAGGATTTGGGGGTACAAACCAGAAGATCTGGCCATAAACACCCCCCAAGGGAGGATTTGGGGGTATAAACCAGGAGCACAGCAGAGATGTGTCTATAAACACCCCCCAAGGGGGGATTTGGGGGTCCAAACCAGCAGATCTGGCCATAAACACCCCCCAAAGGGGTCTGGGGGTACAAACCAGAAGATCTGGCCATAAACACCCCCCAAGGGGGGATCTGGGGGTACAAACCAGAAGATCTGGCCATAAACACCCCCCAAGGGAGGATCTGGGGGTAAAACCAGCAGATCTGGCCATAAACACCCCCCAAGGGAGGATCTGGGGGTACAAACCAGCAGATCTGGCCATAAACACCCCCCAGGGGGGACTGGGGGTACAAACCAGCAGATCTGGCCATAAACACCCCCCAAGGGAGGATCTGGGGGTACAAACCAGCAGATCTGGCCATAAACACCCCCCAAGGGAGGATTTGGGGGTACAAACCAGCAGATCTGGTCATAAACACCCCCCAAGGGGGTCTGGGGGTCCAAACCAGCAGATCTGGCCATAAACACCCCCCAGGGAAGGGCAGCACTCACTGATGGAGAAGACGTTCTCCTCCTCTTTGGTGACCTTGCAGTGCTCCAGCAGCAGAGCTCCAATGGGCTGGAAGACACAAGGAGAGGGGGTTCAGCCCCCAGTGCCCCCAGCACGACCCACAGCACTGCCCTTGGAGCCCTTTAGGCAAGTTTGATGAGCTGGTGCTACCTTGGAGTAATTCACTGAATTGCACATTCCTTTAATCACCTTTTGGTGCCTGCTGATGTGCCCCAAGTGCCAGCCTTACCTGTAGCACTTTGCATGTGTTAATTAGGTGTTAAACCCCTCTGCTCGTTCAGATTCAGCCTGGACTTCACTGTGATGTGAAGGCAGCAAAGAACTTTTACTTCCTTGCTCAGTAAATGAAACAAAGATGAGGTTTCTCCTGTGACACACACACACAACAACCCCCACTGTGCTGTCTCAGGGCTGTCCTGGGGCCCTGCAGGAGGTTAAACAGAGTGAGGAGCAGCTCAGGATGAACACAAAGCCCCAGGAGGTGTTTTATGCCCAGTGCAGGCTGAGCAAGGCTGTGGGAACAGTGGGTGACACTGGCCTGGAACAGGAGCACAACCTGTGAGAGGCCAATCAGGCAGCAGGGAAGGGACTGACAACCTGATTTACTGTTTATTCCACAGAGCACTTTGGGTTGGGAGAGCCCTTAAAGATCACCCAGTGTCACCCTTGCCATGGGCAGGGACACCTCCCACCAGCCCAGGTTGCTGCAAGCCCCATCCAGCCTGGCCTTGGACACTTCCAGGGATTGGGCAGCCACAGCTGCTCTGGGAATTCCATCCCAGCCCCTCCCCAGCCTCCCAGGGAAGGATTCCTTCCCAATATCCCATCTGTCCCTGCCCTCTGGCAGTGGGAAGCCATTCCCCTTGTCCTGTCCCTGCCCTCTGGCAGTGGGAACCCATTCCCCTTGTCCTGTCCCCCATCCCTTGTCCCAGGCCCCTCTCCAGCTCTTTTGGACCCTCGCTGAGCTGGTGGAAGAGGGAAGGTGGACCCTGTCCCAGCCTCATTTTCCCAGCCCATACAACCAATCCACAGGAAACAGAAGGAAGAGGGAGGAGAGGAACCCCCCGAGCCCATCCCATACCTCGGCCTCGTCTGTCCTGAAGTAGAAGAGAAAGTTCACCACGAGCTTCACCAGGCGCTTCTTCAGCACTGCAAGGACAGGAGGGCTCAGGGGGTGCCAGGCTGGGGCAGCTGCGATTTGGGGGGCACAGGGAAGCCCCTTCCAGCCCTGCCAGTGCCCAGCATGGCACTGATCCCACCTGACCAAGGGCAGCCTCCCAGTACCTCTCCAGCCCCTCTCCAGTCCCTCTCCAGTCCTCCCAGTACCTCTCCAGCCCTCCCAGACCCTCTCCAGTCCTCCCAGTCCCTCTCCAGCCCTCCCAGTCCCTCTCCAGCCCTCCCAGCCCCTCTCCAGTCCTCCCAGTCCCACTCCAGTCCTCCCAGTCCCACTCCAGTCCTCCCAGTCCCCTTCCAGTCCTCCCAGTCCCTCTCCAGCCCTCCCAGTCCCTCTCCAGCCCTCCCAGTCCCCTTCCAGTCCTCCCAGTCCGTTTCCAGTCCTCCCAGTCCCTCTCCAGCCCTCCCAGACCCTCTCCAGTCCTCCCAGTCCCTCTCCAGCCCTCCCAGTCCCTCTCCAGCCCTCCCAGCCCCTCTCCAGTCCTCCCAGTCCCTCTCCAGCCCTCCCAGTCCCCTTCCAGTCCTCCCAGTCCCTCTCCAGTCCTCCCAGTCCCTCTCCAGCCCTCCCAGACCCTCTCCAGCCCTCCCAGGCCCTCTCCAGCCCTCCCAGTCCCTCTCCAGCCCTCCCAGTCCCTCTCCAGCCCTCCCAGTCCCCTTCCAGTCCTCCCAGTCCCTCTCCAGCCCTCCCAGTCCCTCTCCAGCCCTCCCAGTCCCTCTCCAGTCCTCCCAGTACCTCTCCAGTCCTTCCAATTCCTCTCCAGCCCTCCCAGTCCCTTTCCAGCCTTCCCAGTTCCTCTCCAGCCTTTCCAGTCCCTCTCCAGTTCTCCCAGTCCCTTTTCAGCCCTCCCAGTCCCTTTCCAGTCCTCCCAGTCCCTCTCCAGACCCCACATTGTCCCCTCTCTGTCCCCCACATTGTCTCCTCTCTGTCCCCTACATTGTCCCTTCTCTGTCCCCCCCCGTGTCCCCTCTCTGTCCCTGCCGTGTCCCCTCTCTGTCCCCCACATTGTCCCCGCTCTGTCCCCACATTGCCCCCTCTCTGTCCCCCTCATTGTTCCCCCTCTGTCCCCCACATTGTCTCCTCTCTGTCCCCACATTGTCCCCTCGCTGTCCCCCACATTGTCCCCTCTCTGCCCCCACAATGTCCCCCTCTGTCCCTGCCGTGTCCCCTCTCTGTCCCCCCCGTGTCCCCTCTCTGTCCCCCCCTGTGTCACCCCCCGTGTCCCCTCTCTGTCCCGGCCGTGTCCCCTCTCTGTCCCCCCCTGTGTCCCCTCTCCGTCCCCCCCGTGTCCCCTCTCTGTCCCCCCCTGTGTCCCCTCTCTGTCCCCCCCGTGTCCCCTCTCTGTCCCCCCCGTGTCCCCGCTCACCGCTGCCTTTCCTGGGCACGCTCATTCGAATCTCCGCCGCTTTCTCCGCCGGTTGCCGCGCCAGGGACAGCAGCTCGCGCTCGTTATAGCGCATGGCCCGGAACCGGCACCGGCCCTGTCCCTGTCCTGTCCCTGTCCTGTCCCTGTCCCTGTCCCTGTCCCTGTCCCTGTCCCTGTCCTGTCCCTGTCCCTGTCCTGTCCCTGTCCCTGTCCCTGTCCCAGTCCCTGTCCAGTCCAGGTCCGGATCCCGATCTCTGTCCTGGTCCTGGTCCCTGTCCCTGTCCCTGTCCGATCCCGGCCCCTGTCCCGACTCCGATCCCAATCCCTATCCCGATCTCTATCCCTGTCTCTGTCCGTGTCCCGATCCCAATGTCTGTCCTAGCCCCGATCCCGGGATCCCGACTCTTGTCCCTGTCCGGAACCCGATCCCGACCCGCCCCCTGTCCTTGTTCCTGTCCGGATCCCGATCCCGGTCTCAGTCCCTATCCCTGCCTGGATCCCTGTCCCTGTCCCTTCCGGATCCCGATCCCGCTCCGTTCCCGCTCCCGGAAGGTTCCTGTCCGTGTCCGTGTCCGTATCCCGATCCCGCTCCCGCTCCCGATCCGTTCCCGTTCCCGCTCCCGGAAGGTCCGGGCCGTGCCCGCGGAAACGCCCGCGCGCTCCCGGAAGGGCTCGCGGCCCGCGCAGGCGCACGAGGGGCTGGAGCGGGAGCGGGAGCAGGTACGGGCCGGGGGTGTGCGGGGTCCTGGGGGGATTTGGGGGATTCTGAGGGGACTTAGGGGGTGTCTGACTGGATCTGAAGGGTCCGGGGAGGATCTAGAGAGTCATGAGGGGATCTGGGGGGTCATGAGGGAATTTGGGGGATCCTGAGGGATCCTGAGGGGATTTGGAGGTATCTGACGGGATCTGAGGGGTCCGGGGGGGGATCTGGAGGGTCATGAGGGAATCTGGGGTCTCCTGGAGGGATCTAGTGGGGTCTGAGGGGATTCGTAGGATCCTGAGGGGATTTGGGGGATTCTGAGGGGTTTGGGGGGATTCTGAGGGGATTTGGAGGTGTCTGACGGGATCTGAGGGGTCCGGGGTGGCTCTGGAGGGTCATGAGGGGATCTGGGGGGCCATAAGGGGATCTGGTGGGGTCTGGGGGGTCATGAGAGGATTTGTAGGATTCTGAGGGGGTTTTGGGGTGCTCCAGGGGGTACTGAGGGGATCTGGGGGGGGTTCTGAGGGGATGTGTAGGATCCTGAGGGGATTTGGGGTGTTCCGGGAGGGTTCTGAGGGAAGTCATAATGGGATCTGGGGTATTCTGGGGTATTCTGGGGAGATTTGGGGGATTCTGAGAGGATTTAGGTGGTGTCTGACGGGATCTGAGGGGTCCGGATGGAATCTAGAGGGTCATGAAGGGATTTGGGGGATCCTGAGGGGATTTGAGGGATCCTGAGGGGACTTGGGGTGTTTCGAGGGGTCATGAGGGGATTTGAGGGATTCTGAGGGGATTTGGAGGTGTCTGACGGGATCTGAGGGATCCGGGGAGGATCTGGAGGGTCATGAGAGGATTTTTAGGATCCTGAGGGTATGTGGGGTGTTCCAAGAGGTCCTGAGGGGATCTGGGGTGTCCTGGAGAGATTTGGGGGCTTCTGAGGGGATTTAGGTGGGTCTTGAAGGGATTTGGGGGATGCTGAGGAGATTTAGGGGGTTCTTGAGGGGGCCTGGGGGGTCATGAGGGAAACTGGGGAGTCCTGAAGGGATCTGGGGTTCCTGAGGGGATGTGGGATGTATTTGGGGGGCACTTGGGGAGTGTTTGGGGGCACTTGGGGAGTGTTTGGAGGGCACGTGAGGGGTGTTTGGGGGCACTTGGGGAGTGTTTGGGGGCACTTGGGGAGTGTTTGGGGGTACTTTGGGGAGTGTTTGGAGGGCACTTGCTTGGGGGGTGTTTGGGAGCACATGGGGAGTGTTTGGGGGGCACTTGGGGAGTGTTTGGGGGTACTTGGGGGTGTTTGGGGGCTGGTTGAATCTCAGTGAGGGGTTGGGGGTGTATGTGTTGAGGTCTCTGGGGAGTGTTTGGGGGGCTGATCCTCACTGAGGGGCCGGAGGGTGTTTAAGGAGGGGGGTGTTAATCCTCATTGAGGGCTTGGAGGTATTTCAGGAGGCATTTGACATTTGCTGAGGACTTGGTGGGGCAGTTTTATGGGGTTCTCCCTTGGCTGGGGGTGTTTGGAAGGCCTCGATCCTCCCTGAGGGGCTGGGAGTGTTTAGGGAGGAGGCTCTGACCCTTGCTGAGGGCCTGGAGGGTATCTGGGGGGGGTTAACCCTCACTGAGGTGTTGGGGGGTGCTTGATGGGGAGCTTTGACCCTTGCTGAGGGACAGGAGGGTATTTGGGGGGGTTTGACCCTCATTGAGGTGTTGGGGGTGCTTGAGGGGGAGCTTTGACCCTTGCTGAGGGCCTGGAGGGTATCTGGGGGGATTTGACCCTCACTGAGGTGTTGAGGGTGCTTGATGGGGAGCTTTGACACTTGCTGAAGATCTGGAGGGTATTTGGGGGGGTTTGACCCTCACTGAGGTGTTGGGGGGTGCTTGAGGGGGAGCTTTGACCCTTGCTGAGGGACAGAAGGGTATTTGGGGGGGTTTGACCCTCATTGAGGTGTTGGGGGGTGCTTGAGGGGGAGCTTTGACCCTTGCTGAGGGCCTGGAGGGTATTTGGGGGGGGTTGACCCTCACTGAGGTGTTGGGGGGTGCTTGATGGGGAGCTTTGACCCTTGCTGAGGGCCTGGAGGGTATCTGGGGGGGGGTTAACCCTCACTGAGGTGTTGGGGGTGCTTGAGGGGAAGCTTTGACCCTTGCTGAGGGCCTGGAGGGTATCTGGGGGGATTTGACCCTCACTGAGGTGTTGAGGGTGCTTGATGGGGAGCTTTGACACTTGCTGAGGATCTGGAGGGTATTTGGGGGGTTTAGACCCTCACTGAGGTGTTGGGGGGTGCTTGAGGGGGAGCTTTGACCATTGCTGAGGGACAGAAGGGTATTTGGGGGGGTTTGACCCTCATTGAGGTGTTGGGGGTGCTTGAGGGGAAGCTTTGACCCTTGCTGAGGGCCTGGAGGGTATCTGGGGGGATTTGACCCTCACTGAGGTGTTGAGGGTGCTTGATGGGGAGCTTTGACACTTGCTGAGGATCTGGAGGGTATTTGGGGGGTTTAGACCCTCACTGAGGTGTTGGGGGGTGCTTGAGGGGGAGCTTTGACCATTGCTGAGGGACAGAAGGGTATTTGGGGGGGTTTGACCCTCATTGAGGTGTTGGGGGTGCTTGAGGGGGAGCTTTGACCATTGCTGAGGGATAGGAGGGTATTTGGGGGGGTTTAGACCCTCACTGAGGTGTTGGGGGGTGCTTGAGGGGGAGCTTTGACCCTTGCTGAGGGACAGGAGGGTATTTGGGGGGGTTTGACCCTCATTAAGGTGTTGGGGGTGCTTGAGGGGGAGCTTTGACCATTTCTGAGGGACAGGAGATGTTTGAGGGGAGACTGATCATTCCTTAAGGGCTGAGGGGTGTTTGGGGGGCAGTGCTTTGGCTCCTGCTGAAGAGTGTTTTAGGGGGTCTTTGACTTTTGTTTGAGAGGGGTTTCCCCTTGCTGGGGGGCATTTGGGGGTGACTTTAGGTCCTGTTGAGGGGCTGGGGGTCTCTGGGGCCCCACTTGTGTGTGGGGAGGTATATGGAGGGCTCTGGCCTTGCTGAGGGCAGGGTGGACTCTGAGACCTCACTTGGGGGTTAGGGACACTGCACAGAGTCCCTGTCCCTGCTGGGGGTGCTCTGACCCTCCTAGGGGGTTTGGGGGGGGTCAGTGGAGGTGGCTCTGGAGCTTTTGGGGGTGTTGGGGGAGCACCAACCCTTGATGAAGACTGAGGGAGGTTCTGAGGCTGTTTGTGCCACCAGGTGAGGGTGGGAGGCTCTTTTTGGGGGGAGTTCCTCAGCCTTGCTGGGTCCCAGCTGGTTTGGGGGGATATCTCTGTGTGTAGAAGTGTCTGAGGAGATGGGAAAGGCTCTGGGAGTTGTTTTTATGGATCATTTCATTTCTCTTTGCTGAGTGGGTAGTACCAAACCTGCTCCATGTGGAATCCCTTCACAGGGATTGTACTCAGGGATGCTCATCCCGTGTCCTCACCGACAGGGCCAAACAGTCTGACCTCAGGTTCAGTTACCACTCCCGTGGCTTCTCCCCCTTTCTCCAGCCTCCCTGTTTCTCCAGAAGGGGCTGAAGCACCGAACTCCCCACCATGGATTTCCAGCACCGCCCTGGAGGCAAAACGGGCAGCGGAGGCGTCGCCTCGGCCTCGGAGAGCAACCGGGACCGGCGGGAGCGGCTGCGGCAGCTGGCCCTGGAGACCATCGACATCAACAAGGTGGGCACTCACGGGGGCATCTCTGGGGTAAAACCTGCACTTGGAGGGGCAGCTTTGGAGCTCTGAAAGGGCCTGGGGGATGAGAGAGTTAGGGAAGAGTCAGAGTCATGGAATGGTTTGGGTTGGGAGGGGCTTTAAACATTATCCAGTCAAACTCCCTGCCACGCGTAGGGAAACATCCCACCAGATTAGGTGGCTCCAAGCACTGTCCAGCCTGGCCTTGGACACTCCTAGGGATGGGGCAGCCACAGCTTCTCTGGGAAATCTATTCCAAGGCCTCCCCACCCTCACAGGGAACAATTCCTTCCCAATATCCCATCTAGCCCTGCCCTCTGGCAATGGGAAGCCATTCCCCTTGTCCTATCCCTCCAGGCCCTTGTCCCAAGTCCCTCTCCAGCTCTCCTGGAGCCCCTTCAGGCACTGGAAGGGGCTCTGAGGTCTCCCCAGAGCCTTCTCTTCTCCAGGCTGAGTTGTGGATTGTGTTTAAATATTTCTGTTTCTGGGAATGTGGGGTTTCCATGAGGAACATTTGGGATAGGGCTGACAGGGAGGTGCCAGCACTTTGTATTCATTCCCAGTGTCCTCAGGACTGGTTTGTATTTTGCCATTTCTTGGGGCAGTTGGGAGTTCTGTCCCTGCTGCACAGAGCTGCTGTTGGATCTCTCTGTTTCCATCCTCCTAAAGCTCTGTTGATTTAAATTCTGAACTCAGATGTAGAATCACAGAACCATAAAATATCCTGAGCTGGAAGGGACCCCCAGGGACCATCCAGTCCCACCCCTGGCCTTGCACAGACACCCCAACAATCCCACCCTGTCCCTGTCCCATTGTCCAAACCCTCCTGGAGCTCTGGCAGCCTTGGGGCCGTGCCCACTGCCCTGGGGAGCCTGGTCAGTGCCCACCACCCTCTGAGGGAATAATCAATTCTTCCATTGCAGGAGAACTCTGTGGTATTTTGGTTATTCTGGTGCTTTTCCATGGATTTTGCTCATTTATCCATCTTCTCTTCCTAGGATCCCTACTTTATGAAAAATCACTTGGGCTCCTATGAGTGCAAGCTCTGCCTGACACTGCACAACAACGAGGTGAGGGGAACACCTGCCTGGGCTGCTCCCAGCAGCAGGAATTTGGGAATTTGGCAGGAATTTGGCAGCTCCAGGTGCCAGAACCTGGGCTGTGACTGCTGAGAGGTGAGGGGTGGGCAGGGCAGGGCCTTGTGTGTTAAACCACACACTGTGTGAGGGCTCAGCAGTTGAGAGCAATCTGCAGTTTTGCAGTGAGATTCCTCTGTGCTAAGGATGAAAATGCCTTTGTCAGCCTCTCTGGGACAAGAATCTTTCAGTCCTGTCTTCCTTTAACTTTCTTCTCCCTTGGTTTTTATTTTAGGGGAGTTACTTAGCACATACCCAGGGGAAGAAGCATCAGACCAATTTGTAAGTCATTCTGCACCATTATTTTATTCTCCATTACCAAAGCACTTTAAAATTATAATTGTGTGAATCTGTAAAGCTTGAACTCCATTACACAGCACCCCAGTGGGCCTGAATGTTCTGTGTTTCCTGGTGAGCAACCTGGAGCTGCTCCAAAAATGGTCCTGAAAATCTCAGTCTCAGGCTCCAAGTTGTGGGATTTCGGAAGGAAAAGGGAGGAAGAGTTTTAAAAGCAAATTATCTGAGTCTGGTTAGAAGGAACTTTGCCTGCCAGAGCTCAAGGAGTGTTTCAACAACACTCTCAGGGGCAGGGTGGGATTTTTGGGGTGTCTGTGCACAGCCTGGAGTTGGACTGGATGCTCCTTGGGGGTCCTTTCCAACTCAGGAGATTCCAAGATTCTGTGATCTGGATTTATCAATACACTTTGGGAGAAGTTTGTAAGTTTTATTTTAAGGAATCTGGTTTATTTTGCTTTAGCTGTGGTGGTTTTTTTAGTTTTTAATTTCAAAAATTAAGCCTTCTCAAATCCATTTGTGGGCTCGGGCAACCGAGATCATCTCAGGGGTGGATCAGATGATGGAGTGACAGCCTTTAGTGAGGGAAAGGGAAACATTTTCCAGGCATGATTCCTGGGAAACTACATCACATTGCCACAGACTAGCCAAGGTAAGTGCTGTGTGCTCACCATGGTTGAAGCCACCACTGGATGGTTAGAGACATATTCAGTACCACATGCAATGGCCTGGAATGCTATCTTAAGCCTTGAGAAACAGATCTTGTAGGGGCACAGCACTCCAAATTGCATTAAGTCAGATAATCAAACTGTTATAGTTTGAGCTGGCAAAACTGCCTGGTACCCAGTCACAAAGTCCACTCCCAGAGCAGGAGAGTGAGGGAGAACAGCAGAAACGAGGCTTTAGACACAGTGAGGTTTTTGTATTTATGCAGAGAAGAGGAGAGCTCAACACAGAGTATGAAATAGCACAGAGTGACAGGAAACAACAACAGGTGAAACTCCAAACCAACCAAACCCCCTCCCCAAAGGAAACCTCCCAGCAAGAGGGAAAGAGGAATTGACAGGAATGTGCTCATGTCCCCTGGTAAACAGAGGCAGGAGGGAAAGAGGAATTGACAGGAATGTGCTCACATCCCAGGGTGAACAGAGGCAGGAGGGAAAGAGGAATTAACAGGAATGTGCTCACATCCCCGGGTGAACAGAGGCAGGAGGGAAAGAGGAATTGACAGGAATGTGCTCACATCCGGCAGCAGGGCCTGATATCAGCAGTCAGGGAGCGGGAACCTCCTGGTCAGAAGCACGGACCGAAAGAGACAGAAACTCCTCCCCCCTTGCTTGTTACACTCCCCGACACTTCCTGATGATGTCAGATGATATGAAATACCTCTATGGCTGCTTATGTCAGATGATACCTGTCCCCTCTAATCTGTGTCACAACCTTTGAGGCCTGCTAAAAACTGAGGCCTAAATGGGGACCTGTGCTGACTAAAGCCAAAACTACTACAGAAACTCATTTCAAAAACAATCTGGTGGCCCCTTGGGCACGGGAGCATGGTATTGAATGGGTATATCACATTCCATATCACACACCTGCTGCTGGAAACGTTAAAAGGTGCAATAGACTGTTAAAAACAACTCTAAAAGCACTAAGTGGAAGAACCTTCAAGAACTGGGATAAGCATTTAGCCAAGGCCACCTGGTTGGTTAACACCAAAGGCTCTGTCAATTGAGGTGGTCCTGCCCAAGCAGAATCCCTCCACATGGTAGATAGAGACAAAGTTCCAGCAATTCACTTGAGAGGCATGTTGGGGAAATCTGTCTGGATTACCCCTCTCTGGGGCCAAGACAAACCCATTCATAGGATTGTTTTTGCCCAAGGGTCCAAAAACACCTAGTGAGTAATGAAGAAAGATAGTAAAATCCTGTGTGTGCCCCAAGGCAATCTAGCCTTGGGAAAGAACTAATTATGTGCTTTGAGTTGTGTTTTGCAAGAAACCAGACAGGAGATGAGAAAAACCCAAACAAAGCTGGTACTGGTATCCCATGATGTCCAATGATAAGGCAGCCCTAAACTGTGAACTAAGCCTAAACTTAGAACTGTGACTAACCAAAAAGCAAAGAACTAAAGCTGAACTGATGCTGGTGTTAATCCTTGATGACAAAACATCTGCCTCGAAAAACTGCATATAAACTATATATATATATCTGTGTGTGTGTGTGTAAGATATAAGCAAATGCAATAATACAAAGATTGTGTGAAAAGACCAGTGTAAAATAAAAGGTGGGGAATGTAATGGTTTGACCCATGGCTTCCTCAGTAACCACTGTATCTAAGGAAGTTACAAGGATTCCACACGTGTCTTCCACCTGGCATGGGGGGAGTGGTTTGGTTGCTGTTTGCCCTTCCTTGGCTGAGGAGCTGGAGGGAGGTGGTTGAAGTCTGGTCCCTCTGATCCCTGGTAGTTCTCCTGTCCTGAGTGAGATAGTTTCACTCCTGTTCCCTTTCCTTGAGGTTTTTGATTGTGTTTGCTTTGATCCATTGGGTTTCTTTAGGTTGGGTTGGTGTCTTCCCTATTTCCTGGCTAATCAATCCCCTTTTCTCCCTTCCCCTCTCCCCTGGGGGGTGGGATCCTGTGTATTGTGTATACTGTGTGGTTTGTAAATGTTAGTAAATACAATTTATTCTTTTTATTCAGTTCAGTTTCTTTAGAGTGCGTGTCTTTTCTGTTGTTTTTTTTCCCTTTCCTTTGCTGGGAAGGTTCTGGGAGGGGAAAGGGGGGAGCCAGTCCAGGGTTGGCAACAGCCAGGCCAAACCTGCTACACTGAGTATCCCGTGGGGTAAGGGATTCCAGCTGCTCCTCTGTATCCTTTGCAAACAAATACAGATAACCCTCCAATTTTGGAATTCCTCCCCAGGGCCCGCCGAGCTGCCAAGGAAGCCAAGGAAGCCCCTGCCCAACCTGCCCCAGAGAAGGTCAAGGTGGAAGTGAAGAAATTCGTGAAAATTGGGCGCCCTGGCTACAAAGGTGGGGCAGGGGGTGCCTGGGGGCAGTGCAGGGATGGGTGTCTGTTATTAATTAGTCTTTTTAGCAGCTCTGCCCATGAATAAGATATGGGATCTCTCTTGGTGTCCTCTATTGTTTAAATTGCCCATGGCCCATCTTTCTGTCGCTGACAGGAGAGTGGGAACCACTTTAATAAAGGACTGGGGAGTCTCAGGCTTTGAGCCCTGACTGGCACTAGTGCAGGACATGATGGCATTTCATAGAATGATAGAATGGATTGGGTTGGAAAAGCCCTCCAAGATCAGCAAGTCCAACCCTTGGTCCAACCCCACTGTGATCACCAGCCCAGGGCACTCCGTGCCCTGGGCTGGTGATCACAGTAGGGTTGGATCAAGACGTGGTGGATTCTCACTCAGTGCCACATCCATAGAATCATAGAATGGATTGGGTTGGAAGAGACCTCTGAGATCATCAAGTCCAACCCTTGGTCCAACTCCAGTCCCTTTACCAGATCATGGCACTCAGTGCCACGGCCAAGCTCAGCTGAAAAACCTCCAGGGATGGGGAATCCACCCCCTCTCTGGGCAGCCCATTCCAATCCCTGAGCACTCTCTCTGCAAAGAATTTCTACCTGATCTCCAACTTCAATTTCCCCTGGCAGAGCTTGAGCCCCCCTTGTCCTATTGCTGAGTGCCTGGGAGAAGAGACCAACCCCCAGCTGGCCAGAACTTCCCTTCAGGCAGTTCCAGACAGTGCTGAGGTCACCTCTGAGCCTCCTCTTCTCCAGGCTCAACACCCCCAGCTCCCTCAGCCTCTCCCCACAGCACTTGTGCTCCAGTCCCTTCTCCAGCCTCGTTGCTCTTCTCTTCTCACTTGGCTTGGAAGAGACCTCTGAGCTCATCAAGTCCAACCCTTGATCCAACCCCACTGGGATCACTCTGGCACTCCGTGCCCTGGGCTGGTGATCCCAGTGGGGTTGGATCAAGACCTGGTGGATTCTCACAGTAGGGTTGGATCAAGACATGGGGGATTCTCCCTCAGTGCCACATCCATAGAATCATAGAATGGATTGGGTTGGAAAAGCCCTCTGAGATCATCAAGTCCAACCCTTGGTCCAACTCCAGGCCCTTTACCAGATCATGGCACTCAGTGCCACGGCCAAGCTCAGCTGAAAAACCTCCAGGGATGGGGAATCCACCCCCTCTCTGGGCAGCCCATTCCAATCCCTGAGCACTCTCTCTGCAAAGAATTTCTTTCTGCTCTCCAACTTCAATTTCCCCTGGCAGAGCTTGAGCCCCCCTTGTCCTATTGCTGAGTGCCTGGGAGAAGAGACCAACCGCCAGCTGGCCAGAACTTCCCTTCAGGCAGTTGCAGACAGTGCTGAGGTCACCTCTGAGCCTCCTCTTCTCCAGGCTCAACACCCCCAGCTCCCTCAGCCTCTCCCCACAGCACTTGTGCTCCAGTCCCTTCTCCAGCCTCGTTGCTCTTCTCACTTGGGTTGGAAGAGACCTCTGAGCTCATCAAGTCCAACCCTTGATCCAACCCCACTGGGATCACTCTGGCACTCCGTGCCCTGGGCTGGTGATCCCAGTGGGGTTGGATCAAGACCTGGTGGATTCTCACAGTAGGGTTGGATCAAGACATGGGGGATTCTCACTCAGTGCCACATCCATAGAATCATAGAATGGATTGGGTTGGAAAAGACCTCCAAGATCATCAATCCAACCCTTGGTCCAGCTCCAGTCCCTTTACCAGATCATGGCACTCAGTGCCACGGCCAAGCTCAGCTGAAAAACCTCCAGGGATGGGGAATCCACCCCCTCTCTGGGCAGCCCATTCCAATCCCTGAGCACTCTCTCTGCAAAGAATTTTTTTCATCTCTCCTTTTTTTGTGCTGCACCTTTCACTAATGCTGTAAATCACTCATTGCATGCAGAGCTCACATTTTTTTCTCTGAAATCCCTTTGTTTTGGCCTCCAATCCAAACTTGGCTCCTTCATCTCCCAGCTTTGCTCTGCAGTGCAGTGGCTTTGCCCCACAGCAGCTGAATTTCAGAAGAGATCCTTAATAAAACCACAGAATCATTTAGACTGGAAAAGACCTTTGAGATCATTGAGTCCAACAGTAAACCCAACACTGCCAAGGGCAACAGTAAAGCAACAGGACAAGGGGGACTCAAGCTCTGCCAGGGGAAATTGAAGTTGGAGATCAGGAAAAAATTCTTGGAGTTGGACCAAGGGTTGGACTTGAGGTTCTCAGAGGGCTTTTCCAACCCAATCCATTCTATGATTCTGTGATTAAACCACGTCCTCAAGTGCCACAGCCACACATTTTTTGAACACTTCAGGGATGGTGAGTCCACCACTGCCGTGGGCAGCCTGTTCCCATGCCTGACCACCTTTCCATGAAGAAATTTCCCTTAATATCCAACCTGAACTTCTCCTGGCCCAGCCTGAGGCTGTTCCCTCTCCTCCTGTCCCTGTTCCCTGGAGCAGAGCCCAAGCCTCTCCTCCTGTCAGGGAGTTGCAGAGTGAAAAGGTCCCCCCTGAGCCTCCTTTTCTCCAGGCTGAGCCCCCCCAGCTCCCTCAGCTGCTCCTGCTGCTCCAGCCCCTTCCCCAGCTCCATTCCCTGCCCTGGACACGCTCCAGCCCCTCAATGTTCTTGCCCTGAGGGGCCTAAAACTGCACACAGTAGTATTCTAAAATCCCAGAATGGTTTGGGTTCCATGAGCAGGGACACCTTCCACTGTCCCAGGTTGCTCCAACCTGACCTTGGACACTGCCAGGGATGGGGCAGCCACAGCTGCTCTGCCCAACCTGTGCCAGGGCCTGCCCACCCTCAGTCAGGAGCTTCAGTTAAAGACAGTGTGACATTTTGTTTGATAAATGGGAGAAAAGTCTTACCATACTTTGTTGTTGGAAGCTTTGTGTGTTTCCTGGAGTAGCAGTAATGCTGCTCTAACCCTGCCTGCTTGTTTTCTTTACAGTGACCAAACAGAGAGACCCAGAAACGGGCCAGCAGAGCCTTCTCTTCCAGGTGAGGGCAGGGTTAAAATGCTCATTGTTGGGGTTATCCAAGTAACTGCTGCTAAATTAGCTCTTTGCTGGATCCATGAAAGAAATTATAATACAAAAAGGGCCCTGCCTTCCTAGATTTTACAGCTGACTGTGTAGAGCAAATCCCTGAGCACAGTTGTCAAGGGGCAGGGGTTGGAATGGGATGATCACAGAATCATGGAATGGTTTGGGTTGGAAGGGACCTTAAAAATGGGTTGGAAGGGACCTCAAAAATGGGTTGGAAGGGACCTCAAAAAGGGGTTGGAAGGGACCTCAAAAATGGGTTGGAAGGGACCTCAAAAAGGGGTTGGAAGGGACCTCAAAAATGGGTTGGAAGGGACCTCAAAAATGGGTTGGAAGGGACCTCAAAAAGGGGTTGGAAGGGACCTCAAAAATGGGTTGGAAGGGACCTCAAAAAGGGGTTGGAAGGGACCTTGGACAGGAACACCTGCCACTGTCCCAGGTTGCTCCAAGCCCTGCCCAACCTGGCCTTGGACACTCCCAGGGTTGGGGCAGCCACAGCTTCTCTGGGCACCCTGTGCCAGGGCCTGCCCACCTTCCCAGGGAAAAATTCCACCAAAATTTCCCCTCTTTCAGTTCAACGTCTTTAAGATTCCTCCAACCCCAACCATTCCAGGATCCCAAGCTGTTCCCTCTGGTCTTCCTTACCTTTCTACTGGACACTGCTCTCCGTACGCTTCACCCTGAGGGCAGTGTCTGATGCCAGGGAGTGCCAGGGGGTTGTTTCTAACAGTGCCCTCTCCCCAGATCGACTACCCCGAGATCGCCGAGACCATCATGCCGCGTCACCGGTTCATGTCGGCCTACGAGCAGCGCATCGAGCCCCCCGACCGGCGCTGGCAGTACCTGCTCATGGCAGCAGAGCCCTACGAGACCATCGCCTTCAAGGTGAGGAACTGCAGCAGGACAGGAGAGCAAAGCTCAAGCTCTGCCAGGGGAGGTTTGGGTTGGATATCGGAAAGAAATTCTTTGCAGAGAGAGTGGTCAGGGATTGGAATGGGCTGCCCAGAGAGGGGGTGGATTCCCCATCCCTGGAGGTTTTAAGATGAGACTGGATGTGGCACTGAGTGAGAATCCACCATGTCTTGATCCAACCCTACTGTGATCACCAGCCCAGGGCACGGAGTGCCCTGGGCTGGTGATCACAGTGGGGTTGGATCAAGGGTTGGACTCGATGAGCTCAGAGGTCTCTTCCAACCCAAGTGAGAAGAGAAGAGCAACGAGGCTGGAGAAGGGACTGGAGGTGGCACTGAGTGTCCTCTGAAACACCTCCAGGGACAGAGAATCCACCAGGTCTTGATCCAACCCCACTGTGATCACCAGCCCAGGGCACAGAGTGCCAGAGTGATCCCAGTGGGGTTGGATCAAGGGTTGGACTCGATGAGCTCAGAGGTCTCTTCCAAGTCAAGTGAGAAGAGAAGAGCAACGAGGCTGGAGAAGGGACTGGAGCACAAGTGCTGTGGGGAGAGGCTGAGGGAGCTGGGGGTGTTCAGCCTGGAGAAGAGGAGACTCAGAGGTGACCTCAGCACTGTCTGGAACTGCCTGAAGGGAAGTTCTGGCCAGGTGGGGGTTGGTCTCTTCTCCCAGGCACTCAGCAATAGGACAAGGGGGGCTCAAGCTCTGCCAGGGGAAATTGAAGTTGGAGATCAGGTAGAAATTCTTTGCAGAGAGAGTGCTCAGGGATTGGAATGGGCTGCCCAGAGAGGGGGTGGATTCTCCATCCCTGGAGGTTTTAAGATGAGACTGGATGTGGCACTGAGTGAGAATCCACCATGTCTTGATCCAACCCTACTGTGATCACCAGCCCAGGGCACGGAGTGCCAGAGTGACCCCAGTGGGGTTGGATCAAGGGTTGGACTCGATGAGCTCAGAGGTCTCTTCCAACCCAACTGATTCTATGATTAAATACCTGGCACATCTCCCTTCCTGGGCTTTCCAAGACATTTCCAAGCAGATCTGCAGATGACACCGGGTTGTGGGGGAGTGTTGATGTGCTGGAGGGCAGGAGGGTTCTGCAGAGGGAGCTGGATGGGCTGGAGAAATGGGAAGGGTCCAACGGGATGAGGTTCACCAAGGCCAAGTGCCAGGTCCTGCCCTTTGGCCACAACAACCCCCTGCAGCAGCTCAGGGTGGGCACAGAGTGGCTGGAGAGAAAGGATGGGCAGCAGCTGGACATGAGCCAGGTATGCCCACGTGGGCAACAAGGCCTGGATCAGGAGCAGGGAAGGGGTTCTGCCCCTGGACTGGGCACTGGTAAGGCCACACCTTGAGTGCTGTGCCCAGTTCTGGGCTCCTCAGTTTGGGAGGGACATTGAGGGGCTGGAGTGTGTCCAGGGAAGACAACGAGGCTGGGGAAGGGTCTGGAGAACAAGCTCTGTGAGGAGCAGCTGAGGGAGCTGGGGGTGTTCAGCCTGGAGAGGAGGAGGCTCAGGGGGCACCTTCTCACTCTCCACAACTCCCTGACATGAGAGGGGAGCCAGGTGGGGGTCAGGCTCTTCTCTCAGGGAACCAGCAGTAGATCAAGGGGACAGTCTGAGCTGTGCCAAGGGAGGATTATATTGGACACCAGGAAGAAATTCTTCACAGAGAGAGTGATCAGACCTTGGAATGGGCTGCCCAGGGAGGTGGTGGAGTCACCATCACTGGAGGGGTATCAGAAGAGACTGGATGTGGCACTCAGTGTCATGGTCTGGGTGACAGGTGGTGGCGGGGCACAGGTTGGACTGGATGATCTCAGAGGGCTTTTCCAACCCAACTGATTGTGTGATTCATTCCCACCGTCCTTCCCTTCAGGGGTTAACGGAGCAGGAGGGGGTCAGGAAGGCACGGCTGGAAGTCATTAATCCCTGGTAGAGTTACTGGAGGACTGTGGCCTGAAAACCAGACTGTGCTGAGCTCTGGGGAGCTGTGAATTCCCAGTGTCTGGCACAGGCAGGAGCCTCCTGGGCTTTGCTCCTCAGCCTCTGTGCAGATGTTAAGGGAGGGTTCTTTGTTGTCCTTGACCGATAGGGAAGTAACTTAATTCTTTCCTGCCCCCACCCCTGTCTAGTAACAGCAGCTCATTCTGTGCTTATCTTGCAGGCTCTGGGGCTAAAAAGGGCCTTTGAGCTAATCTGGAGCTGCTAAGAATAGCTCTGTGTTCTCTTTTGGTGCAGGTGCCAAGCAGAGAAATCGACAAAGCAGAAGGAAAGTTTTGGACTCACTGGAACAGGGAAACCAAGCAGGTAACTGGGGCTGCCTGTCTTAAGGGTTAAGGAGGGCAGAGCAGCTGGGACAGTGACATCAGTGCTGCCTGTGCTGGTCTGATGTTAGAACTTCATTCCCTCACTGCAATTCTGCAGTGAGAGCCCGTGACAGAGAGATCTGTGTGTGATCTCTGCAAGGATTTCCCCAGGGAGGTTGTTGGCAGCAACAGGAGAAATGTCTGGGGAGAGAAGGAGGTTCAGAGGGGACCTTCTTGCTCTCTGCAACTCCCTGACAGGAGAGGGCAGCCAGGTGGGGGTCAGGCTCTGTCCCAGGGAACAGGAGGAAATGGCCTCAAATTCTGCCAAGGGAGGTTTAAATTGGATATTAGGAAAAATTTCATTATGGAAAGGTGGTCAGGCATTGGAACAGGCTGGTCAGGTGGAGTCACCATCCCTGGGAGTGTTCAGACAATATGTGGATGTGGCACTTGGGGACATGGGTTAGTGGTGAGCGTGGTGGTGGTGGGTGTCAGAGCTGAGCAAGACTTGGTGCCAGCCAGGGGTGCTGCCAGGGCAGGGAGGGCTGAGGGTGACAGGCAGGAGAGGTCTGAGCTCTGCAGGTGGAGAGCAGGTGCCTTGTGTGCTGGCAGAGCTGTCACAAGGGTGGTGGGCACTGACCAGGCTCCCCAGGGTAGTGGGCATGGCCCCAAGGCTGCCAGAGCTCCAGAAGGGTTGGGATGGATCTCAGGGAAAGAAGGTTCTTCCCCCAGAGGATGGGGGGGCAGTGGGCATGGCCCCAAGGCTGCCAGAGCTCCAGGAGGCTTGAGATGGATCTCAGGGAAAGGCTCTTCCCCCAGAGGGTGGTGGGCACTGACCAAGCTCCCCAGGGCAGTGGGCACGGCCCCAAGGCTGCCAGAGCTCCAGGAGGGTTGAGATGGATCTCAGGGAAAGGCTCTTCCCCCAGAGGGTGGTGGGCACTGACCAAGCTCCCCAGGGCAGTGGGCACAGCCCCAGAGCTGCCAGAGATCCAGGAGGGTTTGGACAGTGGGACAGGGACAGGGTGGGATTGTTGGGGTGTCTGTGCAGGACCAGGAGCTGGACTGGATGATCCTCATGGGTCCCTCCCAGCTCAGCATATTCTACAGCTCTGTGATTAATCATTCCCTTCTCTGTGCTTTGTGCCCTCCCCAGTTCTTCCTCCAGTTCCACTTCAAGATGGAGAAGCCCCCAGCCCCTCCCAACCTGCCCCCGGGGCCACCCACCGTGAAGCGGCCGCCGCCCCCTCCCCTGCTCAATGGGCTGCCCCCCCGGCCCCCCCTGCCCGACTCCATGCCCCCCCCTCCCCCCGGGGGCATGGCCCTGCCCCCCATGCCCCCCTCGGGGCCAGTGCCACCCCCGCCAGTGCCCCCTCAGCTGCCACCAGCCCCCGGGGTGCCACCCCCTGCCCCTCTGCCCCCCATGATGCGGCCCCCGCTGCCCACCGAGGGGCCGGGCACCATCCCCCCCCCGCCCCCCTCCAACTGAAGCCCCTCCTGCACTTGGCCCCGCTGGATTTGGCTCCTTTTCTCCTCAGATCAGCCCCAGTTCAGGGAATGGCTCTGTTTTGTATGAATCTGATTGAATCCTGGAGGTTCATTAAAGGGTTTTCCATTTTCCTTTGTTTCCCTGTGTTTTGGGTAAAAACACTGCCATGGGTTGACGTTCTTCAACCCTTGGGTACAGAAACCATTCCCAGTGTGGTTGCATTTTGGAAATCCTCCAAAGAGGAGGCAAAAGACAGGGAATCTCAAGGCACTTCTCCCCTCCTGACTGGACATCTCCATTAACCTCAGCATCACCCCAATAAGTGTCCCATTAATGACCCATTAATCAATTTGGATTCAGCAGAAACCCTTCACTGAGTTCATTCATTGAGGGAGGACACAGAAAGGCTCCTATTACTGATGCTAAATCTTAGTTAATTATTATAATTCATTAAATGGCTGTACCACAGTGAAGCACCTGCTGCCACAGGATTTTATTGTGTGGCCTCCCAGTGACAGCCCTGTTTGGATGAGGTTTTAGTTCTCTGGATGTTTATTTATACCAAATGTTTCCTTCAAGCCATCATTTGGTCCCCATTAAAAAGCAGCAGAAGTTCTGACATTGCTCTGGCCCTACCCAGGTTCCTGTCACTGAACTGGGCTGTCACTGGGAGGTTACTGGGGTGTCACTGGGGTGCTCTGGGTGAGGACATGGCTGGGGGTCCTGACCAGTGCCTGGGTTATGTGAGGGGCCATGAGGGCCCTGCAGCTCCTTGAGGGAGGAATCAGTGTCTTCATCTGCTGCTGGGCTGAGATGGTCCCACTCAGTCATGGAATCCCAGACTGGTTTGGGTTGAGAGGGACCTTAAATCCCATCCAGTCCCACCCATGCCATGGGCAGGGACACCTCCCACTCTCCAGGTTGCTCCAAGCCCTGTCCAACCTGGCCTGGGACACTTCCAGGGATGGGGCAGCCACAGCTTCTCTGGCCACCTGTGCCAGGGCCTGCCCACCCTCCCAGGGAAGAATTTCTTCCTAATATTCCATCTGAAGCTCCTCTCTGTCCATTTGAAGCCATTCCCTGTGTCCTGTCCCTCCATCCCTTGTCCCAAGTCCCTCTCCAGCTCTCCTGGAGCCCCTTTAGGCCCTGGAAGGGGCTCTCAGGTCTCCCTGGATCCTTCTCTCCTCCAGGTGATCCCCCCCAGCTCTCCCAGCCTGTCCCAGAGCAGAGGGGACTCCAGCCCTGGAGCATCTCCATGTCCTTAGTGAGCTCCTGAGGGATCTCAGCCCTCCAGCTCCGTGGTGTCTGTGCCCCTCAGTCTGGATGCACCATCCCTTTCTGATGGGCTGGATCTGGATCCTGAAATCCACACTGAGTGCTGGAAACCCAGAGAAGGGTCTGGAACTTTTTTGTGGGGACATTCCCCCTTGCCCAAGAAGATTCCTTAGGTGAGGGACAGGTTTGCAGGGTGGATTGGGCAGGTGGCTCTGGCAATTCCAACTGTCACAGTGAGTACTGGCATCTCATGGAGGGAAAATAATGTGTGTGTGACACTTTCTAAGGGAATTATTAAGTGTTCCAAGCCCTCAGGCTGCTGCTGTCCCTCCTAATTCCCCTTCCCAGGCTGAAGCCTGGCCTCTTTGAGCTGCAGGGAGTGAGGTACCAGCCGAGGGGGAGGTTTTCCAGCCAGGACAGGGAATGCTTTCCATGCATTTACTTAAGTTTCTGTCCATTATCTGTCTCTGTCCCCCTCCTCCCAGTCTGGCCCATTCCCCTCTCCTGGTGCTGGTGGGATAGTACGTGCCAGTCCCCACGAGGATCCCATCCCAGTCCAGACATCCATCCTCCTTTAGAAAACATCCCAAGTCAAGGCCGTGCATCCCCACGAGCGGGAGAAACAGCTTTTCATTTTTGCACGTTTCCAAAACGAGCTGCAAACCCAAAAATAGAACAAAAAAACCTCCTGTGCATCCTCCCTGGAGCGCGACAGCCCCAGGGCTGCTCAGGGGAGGTGTGTTGTGCCTCGGCCACTCAAGGCCACCCGTGGTTAAAAGGACGAGTCCTCCCTCCCTGCAGAGCGCTGGGGATGCAGAGCAGCTCCCGGGGCTGGGATAGCTGCGGTGGCACCATGAGAGCTGTTCTGGGGGTGCTGTGCCTGGTGCTGCTGCTGCTGCTGCTGCTCCGCTCGGCAGCGCTGCCGAGGAAGGGGCAGCGCCATTCCCTGAGCCTGCCCGAGGAGCCGGGAGCGGAGGGCACGAGGAGGGAAAACGCGAGTTCACAGGGAACGGCGAGGACGGGCAGACCCAGGAGGGCGACTCGCCTCCTCCCCGAGCCCGAGCCCGGGGCCCGCTGCCTGCCTGAGGATGGGTGGGCCCTCTCCAGCCCTCACCCCTGGCCACTGGGCGGGCTGGAAGGGCCCGTGTACAGGGTGAGGATGGAGCAGGACGGGCTGAGCCCGCGGCAGCTGGAGGTGGTGGGTGTGCTCACCCACTACGAGAGCGGCTTCATCAAAGCGCTGCGGCGGCACCGCGGCTGGCACGGCCGTTCCCTGCGCACCTTCGGGCTGTGCCCGGCCGGAGAGGCGGGCGCTGCTGCCCATCCCCTGCAGCGCATCCACCGCCACGTGCTGGAGCCCGGCCCGCAGCGATTCCTCGTCCTGCATCTGGAAGAAGGTTGGTGGGACATCCCGAGTGGAGAGGGGGAGGACGCAGAGCTCGGCGTGGGGATGCCGTTTGGTGGCCCTAAATCAGAGATTTAAAGGCAGATTAATTCATTTGGGTGATTGGGTTCTTTTTATAATAAAGCACAAACATGTCACTGCCAAAACTTCTTAAAAATGGCTCAGAAATTGGCACTTCATCTTTCTGGGTACATTTTTGAGGAGCTTCAGCAGGGATGGTGGGTGTGCTCAACAGGGCACCTGTGAGCAAAGCTCAGGTGTCACATTCCCGGTGGTTTCTGCTCTGCTCTCACTTTCTGCCTTAAAATGATGTGGGTTTGATCTCAACCCAACTCTGAGAAGAGGGGCGGGTCGGACCCGGCTGTTGCCTCTGTGCTGATCTCCAACTCCGGGCTCCTGGGCTGCTCCTGCTGCCTCGGCCTGACGGGAAAACCAGCGGCGCATTCCCCGGGCCCGGCCCGGCCCTGGAACAGGAGCACAACCTGCTGTTTGAACCCGTAGCAAGACCCGGGGGTGTTTCTCTCTGCCTGAAATCTCTTCCTGCCCTCCCGCCTTTTGGATTTTCAGCCGAACCCCGCAGTGTGTCCGTGAGGGAGTGGCTGTTCCCAGGGCAGTGGCCACAATGTCCCCGAGCCACTGGCCAGATTTCCACGGGGGAAATCCTCGCGAGGATGTGGCAGAGCAGCTCTGGGGGGAGGCGGCCCCTGCTCGCCGGGTGTGGGGTTTGCCCCGGTGTGGGGTTTGCCCCCTGCCCTCCCAGTGCGGGATTTGCCCCCTGCCCTCCGGGTGTGGGGTTTGCCCCCTGCTCGCCGGGTGCGGGGTTTGCCCCGGTGTGGGGTTTGCCCTCTGTCCCCCGGGTGCGAGATTTGCCCCAGTGTGGGGTTTGCCCTCTGTCCCCCGGGTGCGAGATTTGCCCCAGTGTGGGGTTTGCCCCCTGCCCTCCCGGTGCGGGTTTGCCCCAGTGTGGGGTTTGCCCCCTGCCCTCCCGGTGCGGGTTTGCCCTGGTGTGGGGTTTGGCCTCTGCCCTCCGGGTGCGGGTTTGCCCCCTGCCCTCCGGGTGTGGGGTTTGCCCCGGTGTGGGATTTGCCTTCTGCCCTCCGGGTGCGGGATTTGCCCCCTGCCCTCCGGGTGTGGGGTTTGCCCCGGCGTGGGGTTTGCCCCCTCCCCTCCGGGTGTGGGGTTTGCCCCCGTGCGGGGTTTGCCCCCTGCCCTCCGGGTGCGGGTTTGCCCTCTGTCCCCCGGATGCGGGATTTGCCCCAGTGTGGGGTTTGCCCCCTGCCCTCCCGGTGCGGGTTTGCCCCGGTGTGGGGTTTGCCCCCTGCTCTCCTGATGAGGGGTTTGCCCCCTGCCACCCCCTGGGTCCAGGGACAGGGATTTGCGTGTCCCTCCTCCCTGTGGGCTCCTGTCCCGGGTGCTCAGGCCCCCGTGGGGACGGGGCTCAGCCTCCAAGCCCCCTCCTCGCCCCCCACCCGCCCGGGAGCCCCTCGGGGCTGGGGGGACTGACCCCGCATATCCCCCGTTCCAGTGCAGTGGGAGGCGCAGGTGGAGCTGCGGTTCCAGCTGGTTTTCCAGGCGGAGCTGGGCCGGGCGCTGGGCGAGCCGCAGGTGGCCGTGATGCTCTTCTACCTGGGCCGGCCCGAGGGCTCCGGGCGCCCGCAGGAGCTGCTGGTCACCGGTCCGGGGCTGGTGCAGGACCAGGTGGGTCTGGGGGTGCGGGCCTGGGTGGGATTGGGGAGGGAATGTCCCGGCTCTGCTGCCCAGCACCTTTGCCACCCCCTTCCAGTTCCTTTGCCACCCCCTTCCAGTCACTTTGCCATTCTCTCCCAGTATCTTTTACATTCTCTCCCAGTCCCTTTGACACCCTCTCAACAACCCCTTCACCATCCCCTCCGATCCGTTCACCATCTCCTCACAGCCCCTTTGCCACCCCCTGCAGCTCCTTTGCTCCTCCCAGTCCCTTTTCCACTCCTCCCAGTCCAGTTGCCATCTCCTCCCAGTCCCTTTGCCATCCTCTCCCAGTCCCTTTGCCATCCTCTCCCAGTCCACTCACCATCCCTTCCCAGTCCCATCGTGATCCTCTACCAGGCCATTCACCATCCCCTCCAGCTCCTTTGCCATCCCCTCCAGCTCCTTTGCCATCCCCTCCAGCTCCTTTACTCCTTTACAGTTCTTTTGCCATCCTCTCCCAGTCCCTTCCTGATCCCCTCCCAGCCTCTTTGCCACCCTCTGCAGCTCCTTTGCTCCTCACAGTCCCTTTGCCGTTCTCTCCCAGCACCTTTGGCATCATCTCGCGGTTCCTTTGCCATCCCCCTCCCAGTCCCTTTGCCACGTCCCCTCAATGCGTTCACCGTCCCCTCCCAGTCCCTTCGCCGTCCCTTCCCAGTGCGTTCACCATCCCCTCCCAGCATTCCCGCCCGGTCTCTCCCTCCCCCCAGCCGGGCCGTGCCTGCAGATGAAGCTCTTACCCCGTTCCCACCTCCCGCGGGGCCGGAGGGGCTGCCCGGGGTGCTCAGCGCCGTCTGGGGGTCGCGGTCCCCCCATGCCCCGGTTCTCTTTGCCCGCCCCGGGGGTCCCGCGGGCTCCGCACACCCCTCACCTCCCGGAGCAGCTCTGGGTTCGGGGACAAACTCCCGGTGTCCCCGTGTCCCGTGTCGCGACTCCCCGGGCCGCCGTGGGCTGGGTGACCCTGCGCGGGGGCTCATGCGAGCGTGTCCCCGTGATGTGTCCCCCACGCCCCGGCTCTGCTGTGTCTTCTGCCCCCTCGCAGAGGCTCTGCCTGTCGGAGGACACCCAGTACCTGGTCCTGGGAGTCGCCGCGGGCTCCGTCACCCGCGGCCCGGAGCAGCTCCGGTTCTCGGCATCGCTGACCATCGGCGGCGGCGAGGGAGGTACGGCCGGGGGGACCCGCCCTCGCGTCCCCGCCTGGGCGTTTGGGGTCCTCTGAAGCCCACGAGGGGTAATGGGGACATGCAGGAGATCCCAGACCACCGTTCCCACCACTCTTCTTCCCACCAGGTGCCCCCCTGCCCTCCACGGAGGTCCAGAAGCTCCTTTTCGGCTCCGATGACAAGTGTTTCACCAGGATGACCCCGGTGCTGCTACTGCTGGCCAAGGCATGGCAGGAGGAGGAGGAGGAGGAGGCTCTGGCTCCTTCCTCCTACCTCTCTGCTCTTGGGATGGTGGACACGGCTCCGTACCCGCCGCTCAGGTCCGTGGCCATAGGAATGGGAGAACTCAGGGATTTGGAGACAGGGTGGGCCGAGGGGGATGTGGGGCACGACACGGGGGTCGGGAGGCCGCTGTGACCCTCCCTGTGTTCTCCTTGCAGCCCAGCCCAGGCCGGGACCGAGCAGTTGCCGACCCCCACGGCCCCGGGCCAGGCCAACACTTCATCCCCAGCGCCCGGGAGCAGCAGCCACTTCCTGGGAATCCTGACCCGGTTCATCCGGCAGGTCCTGAGCAACTCCAGCGAGCCGCCCCCCCAGCCCGGCTCCCACCACCGGCTGGACTTCCGGGCCATGGAGACCCTCCCTCACCAGGTGCTCAACCTGTCGGAGGAGGCAACGCTGGAGCGGCTGGTGCAGTCGGAGGAGCCGTCGCTGCTGCTGTTCCGGCAGGACAGCGGGGCCGTGCTGGAGCAGCACCTGGGCCACTGGCAGCCGGAGGGCCCCGTGCTGGAGCTGCTCACGGCCAAGCTGCGGGGGCTCATCCAGGAGCTGCGGGACATCCCGGATTTCCAAGCCAACACGGCGCTTTTCCAGCAGCTCCTGAGCTTCTGCTACTACCCGCGGGGCGAGGCGGAGGGCGAGGCCGGGGAGGGGGAGCCCGGGGAGGGCGCCGGGGGCTCCAGGAAGCTGCACACGCTGCTGCTGCTGAAGGCGCTGCAGTCGGTGCGGGCGCGCTGGCAGGAGCGCAGGAAGGTGCAGCGGCAGCACCGCAGCGCTCGGCCCCGGCCCTACTGCCGCCTCCAGGAGCTCACCATCGACCTGCGCGACCGCGAGTTCATCGTCATGCCCGCCGAGTACGCGGCCAACAACTGCGAGGGGCCCTGCAAGCTGCCGCTGTCCACCCGCGTGTCCAGCTACTACGCGCACACGGTGATGCTGCTGGGCGTGCAGGAGCGGGGCTCGCCCCTCCAGCGCCCTCCCTGCTGCGTGCCCGTCAGCTACTCCGACCAGCTCATCATCAGCCTCACGGCCGACGGGATGGAGATCCGCAATTTCCCCAACATGGTGGCAAAGGAGTGTGGGTGCCGGTGAGGGTCCTCCCGGCTCGCCCCCGTCCAGCCCCCGCTCCCGGTTCGGCCTCGCAGCTGGAGCTGGTTCTGCTCGAGGCGGGACCTTTCCCCGCGGTTTGCATCGCTCTGGTTCTGGGTTCGGTCCCTGCCCGTCCCTGGGGGCTGCTCCGCACTCCTGACTCTGGAAATGCCCGAGGTGCCCGAGGAGGGGTTTGGGCTGCGGGGCCGTGGTGGGAGGGCAAAGCTTGGCAGATCCAGCCAGGACTGTGCTTATTTATCCCTCACTTTCTGCCCCTGTAGCGGCTGGGAAGGGCAGGTGTAGCTTCCTCCGAGCCTCGCAGCATCCTCTGGCCGTTTCCCTGCCCGTCATTAGTCTGTAGACGCATTTTGGCTGGAAGCTGCTATAGACGAGCTTATCAAGGTACAAAGCAGACAGAAGTAGACAAGACACAGCTCTGTAGCCATAGATGGGCTTATTAAAGTACAAAGTAGACAGAAGCAGAGAGAACACAGCTGGGGTCAAGGCTGTGCTCAAGGAAGGAAGGATGTGGACTTTAATTATAGTTGTTATCAAGGACAACTGATTAAAAATCTGGTGGTCATTAAGACAGGTTGAAGAGCTTGATAAGGAGAACGACGTTAAATGAGTTTTAACCAATCATGTTGCAGCTTTAGGCGCGGTGCTTGATGCTTGTCACCGATAATTAAGGGGCACGTCAAAAAAGATATCTCTGTATATAAACAATGTAAGAGCACATAATAAACGGACTTCTTGATCATCACACTGATGTGTGAAGTACCCGTTATTGTCGCCTGCAGCGACATTAGTCCCCTGCTGGCCACGCGACTCCAGCTGTGACAGCAGAGCAAGAGGCCAAACCCCCTCGCGGAGACCTTTCCCTGGGGACATCCCTGCGGGGATATCCCTGCGGGAACATCCCTGCGGTAACATCCCTGCGGGGCTGTGGGGACATCCCCGTGGGGACATCCCTGCGGGTCTGTGGGAACATCCCCGTGGGGCTGTGGGGACATCCCTGCGGGGCTGTGGGGACATCCCTGTGGGGCTGTGGGGACATCCCTGCGGGGCTGTGGGGACATCCCCGTGGGGCTGTGGGGACATCCCTGCGGGGCTGTGGGGACATCCCTGTGGGGACATCCCCGTGGAGCTGTGGAAACATCCCCGTGGGGCTGTGGGGACATCCCTGCGGGGCTGTGGGGACATCCCCGTGGGGACATCCCTGCGGGGCTGTGGGGACATCCCTGTGGGGCTGTGGGGACATCCCTGCGGGGCTGTGGGGACATCCCTGTGGGGACGTCCCTGCGGGTCTGTGGGAACATCCCCGTGGGGCTGTGGGGACATCCCTGCGGGGCTGTGGGGACATCCCTGTGGGGACATCCCCGTGGAGCTGTGGGGACATCCCTGCGGGGCTGTGGGAACATCCCTGCGGGACTGTCGGGACATCCCTGCGGGAACATCCCTGTGGGGCTGTGGGGACATCCCTGTGGGACTGTGGGGACATCCCTGTGGGGACATCCCTGCGGGGACATCCCTGTGGGGCTGTGGGGACATCCCTGTGGGGACATCCCTGCGGGGCTGTGGGAACATCCCCGTGGGGCTGTGGGGACATCCCTGTGGGGACATCCCCGTGGGGCTGCGGGGACATCCCTGTGGGACTGTGGGGACATCCCTGTGGGGACATCCCTGCGGGGACATCCCTGTGGGGCTGTGGGGACATCCCTGTGGGGACATCCCTGCGGGGCTGTGGGAACATCCCCGTGGGGCTGTGGGGACATCCCTGTGGGGACATCCCCGTGGGGCTGTGGGGACATCCCTGCGGGGCTGTGGGGACATCCCTGCGGGAACATCCCTGCGGGTCTGTGGGAACATCCCTGTGGGGACATCCCCGTGGGGCTGTGGGGACATCCCTGTGGGGCCATCCCTGCGGGGCTGTGGGGACATCCCTGTGGGGCTGTGGGGACATCCCTGCGGGGCTGTGGGGACATCCCTGTGGGGACATCCCTGCGGGGCTGTGGGGATATCCCTTCTGGGGACATCCCTGTGGGGTGTGGGGACCCGCTGGCCGCGGCTTGGAGCTGCCAGGCAGGTCACGCCCGTGTCACCGTGCCCTGACCCCGCGCCCGAGGGAGGGCAAGGAGCGATCCCGTTACACCCCCGGGGCTGCTCTCACCATTAATGGGAGCGGCAGCAAACGCTGCCAGAGCACCTGCGTCAGGCACCGGATCAGCTTTCCAGCCGAGCCCAGCCCTGGGGAAGCAGCAGCTCCTGGGCTTGTCCTGGCTGGGAACAGCCCTTGGGCTTTGCAGTGTCCCCACGGGGCTGGTGGAGCCACGGCCAGAGGTTGGTACCCACTGGCAGCCCCGCAGGGATCTGGGTTAGCCCTGAGCCCCTCAGGTCTGGGGGGCACAGAAAACACACACACAACCAAGACAAGGGCTCTGGGGGGCACAGAAAACACACACAGAGCCAGGGATGAGGGCTCTGGGGGGCACAGAAAACACACACAACAAGGGACAAGGGCTCTGGGGGGCACAGAAAACACACACACCAAGGGACAAGGGCTCTGGGGGGCACAGAAAACACACACACCAAGGGACAAGGGCTCTGGGGGGCACAGAAAACACACACAACAAGGGAAGGGCTCTGGGGGGCACAGAAAACACACACACAGCCAGGGATGAGGGCTCTGGGGGGCACAGAAAACACACACAACAAGGGATGAGGGTTCTGGGGGGCACAGAAAACACACACAACAAGGGACAAAGGCTCTGGGGGGCACAGAAAACAAACACAACCAAGACAAGGGCTCTGGGGGGCACAGACAACACACACACAGCCAGGGATGAGGGTTCTGGGGGGCACAGAAAACACACACAACAAGGGATGAGGGCTCTGGGGGGCACAGAAAACACACACAACCAGGGATGAGGGTTCTGGGGGGCACAGAAAACACAACAAGGGACAAAGGCTCTGGGGGGCACAGAAAACAAACACAACCAGGGATGAGGGCTCTGGGGGCACAGAAAACACAACAAGGGACAAAGGCTCTGGGGGCACAGAAAACACACACACACAGCCAGGGCCAAGGGCTTCTCTTATTTTTTCTTTTTTTCTTTCTTTTGTTTTCAAACATCCAGTCGAACACCTTTTTAAAAATGAAAATAGTTTATTTCAACCTCTATTGATTCTGCAAACACCGAAACCCTCCGTGGGTCGGGGCTGTGAATGTCTCCTGCACTGGCTCCAGTGCTGTGGGACATTGCACTTGTGTTTCCTTCCTGAAAGAGGCCTGAAGGGATCCCCAGTGAGGGGCTCCAACCTGGTTCTGTCACCTGCACGTTTTGTGCCACCCTCAGCGATGGCACTGAGTGAGGTCGGGGGGGTCTGTGCCCGACGTCCCTCTGGTTCTGTAACCCAGAACATTCTTCCCTCTTGCTTTGCTTTGAATAGAACCATTAACTGAAGAGCTGCACAGTGTGGAGGCAGAGTGTGGTCACTGGGGTCAGTGGGAGGCCCCTGTGCTGCCCCGAGGGGGTGGGAATGCCCTGCAGGGAGACTCGGGTGAGGATGGAGGGAGGAGTAACACGAAGCCCAAGGAGAAGCTCCTTCCCTGGGTCCTTTCAGGTCGCCTTTGGCCATTTGATCCAGGGGGGCCCAAAGTCCGTGGGGAGGCTCATGCCAGGCTGCTGTGCTGCTGCTCAGGGATCCTGGGGTGCTGCCCATGCTGTTGGCCCAGGGATGTCTCTGGAGAACAGGCAGGAGCTGGGGGTGCCCTTGCTGGGGGCAGTGGCAGGGTTGGATGCCCCTGGACCCCCTGGATGCCCCTGGACCCCCCTGGATGCCCCTGGATCTGGCATCACAGAGCCCCTGGGCCTGCCCAGCCTCAGTCACGCCTCTTGCCCTCCCTGGACCTGCTGTCCCTGCCTGGAGCTGCTTCCCAGGGTTTCCTGCCCTTCTGCTGCTTCCAGTCCCTCCTGGGGCTCTCGTGGCCACCATCGGCCCTGCCGGGACGGCCCTTCCTGGGCCCATCCTGCTCCCGCCGGTTCTCCTTCCTCTCCTTCCTCTCCTTCCTCTCCCTCCTCTCCCTCTCCTGCTTCTTCTGGGGCTGCTGCTCTATGTCCCTGGCAGTCCTGGGGCCTCTGCCAGGCTTGTCCCCAGGTGTCCTGTCCTTGGCTCGTGCCTCCCTCTGGCTGCTCCGCCCTGCTTGGGTGGCACGGCCTTCCCGGACCTTCTTCTCCTCCTTCTTCTCCTTTTTCTTCTTCTCCTTCTTCTCCTCCTTCTCCTCCTCTTCCTCCTGCTCCTCTTCCTCTTCCTCCTCCTCCTCCTTTTCTTCCTCCTCCTCCTTTTCTTCCTCCTCCTCCTTATCTTCCTCCTCTTCCTCCTTCTCCTCCTTTTCCTCATCTTCCTCCTTCTCCACCTTCTTTTCCACCTTCTTCTCCTGGCTCTTCTTCACCTCTGGCACAGCTGGTGGCACCTCAGGGACATCTGTGGGTTCTTCATCCTTGTCCACATCCTCATCCTTGTCCTCATCCTCTGGCATTGCGCGGCCAAACCACTTCTTGAAGATCCAGGGCTCTGCCTGTGTGGGGACAGAGGGGACAGGGCCTGGTGACACAGCCAAGGGGGCTGGGACAAGATTCTTCCCCCCTCTGGGAGATGCCACCCTGGGCCCGTACCAGGTTGTTGTCAGCTTCGCTGTCATCGTCATCTTCATCATCCTCATCTTCATCACCCCCCAAGGAGCTGCTCTCCGGTGGGGCAGGAGGGGCAGTCACCACCTCGGGGACCTCCTGCTCCTTGGGGCTGAGCACCTCTGGGGGGGACAGGGACAGGCCACGCTCAGCACAGGCTGTTTGGGTGGCACGTCCCACCATGGGGCCCCAGGGCCACCCCACCCTGGGGGTGGTCCCATCTCAGGATGGGTCCAGGGGTTGGGACAACACGGAGCTCTGAACCCACCGGGCAGGGGAGGTGGAGGTGGAGGGTCCTGCCGGGCACGGGCGATGCCCTCCTTGGAACACGGAGCTGGAAGAGAGGAGGGCAGAGCAGGGAGGGGGTGGCAGCAGGGCCTGGCCACCCTGTCCCCTCCCCCCAGCTCCCAGCTCACCTTGGAGCACCTGGAAGGTGACACTGAGCAGGGCCACCAGCGAGGCCACCACGATGCACTTGTTGAGGGTGAGCCCCTCCCAGAGCAGCGGCTCCTCCGAGGGGTCCAGGCTGGGGGGGTCGGCCTTGCTCTGCACTGGGAGGCTCCGGGGCACTGGGGACCCCCGAGGGAAAGAGAGTCAGTCACTGGGGACCCCCGAGGGAACCCCCAGGGACCCCCGAGGGAAACCCCAGGGACCCCCGAGGGAAACAGTCACTGGGGACCCCTGAGAGAAACAGAGTCACTGGGGACCCCCGAGGGAACCCCCAGGGACTCCCAGGGGAAACAGTCACTGGGGACCCCTGAGAGAAACAGAGTCACTGGGGACCCCCGAGGGAACCCCCAAGGGACCCCCAAAGGAAACAGGGTCACTGGGGACCCCCGAGGGAAACAGTCAGTCACTGGGGACCCCCGAGGAAACCCCCAGGGACCCCCAAGGGAAACAGTCACTGGGGACCCCCGAGGGAAAGAGAGTCAGTCACTGGGGACCCCCGAGGGAACCCCCAAGGGACCCCCAAGGGAATCAGAGTCACTGGGGACCCCCGAGGGAACCCCCAGGGACTCCCAAGGGAAACAGTCACTGGCGACCCCCGAGGGAATCAAAGTCAGTCACTGGGGACCCCCGAGGGAACCCCCGAGGGACCCCCAAGGGAAACAGGGTCACTGGGGACCCCCGAGGGAACCCCCAAGGGAAACAGTCACTGGGGACCCCCGAGGGAAACAGTCAGTCACTGGGGACACTCTAGGGAACCCCCAAGGGACCCCCAAGGGAATCAGAGTCACTGGGGACCTCTGAGGGAACTCCCAAGGGACCCCCAAGGGAAACAGGGTCACTGGGGACCCCTAAAGGAAACAGGATCACTGGGGACCCCCGAGGGAAACAGTCACTGGGAACCCTCGAGAGAAACAGAGTCAGTCACTGGGGACCCCCAAAGGAAACAGGATCATTGGGGACCCCCGAGGGAAACAGTCACTGGGAACCCTCGAGAGAAACAGAGTCAGTCACTGGGGACCCCCAAAGGAAACAGGATCATTGGCGACCCCCGAGGGAAACAGGGTCGCTGGGGCAGCTGGGAAGGGGCAAAGGGCTCCGAGCTGGGGGAGGGAAAGGGCTCTGAAACATCCTCCTGCACTGCCCATCCTGGAGAGGGGCAGGGGCAGGGACAGGGACAGGGAGAGGGGTAGGGACAGGGACAGAGACAGGGGGAGGTACAGGGAGAGGGGCAGGGACAGGGGAAGGGGCAGGGACAGGGACAGAGAGAGGGACAGGGACAAGAGCTGCCTGCCCTGTTACTGCCAGGTGTTGGCACTGCAGGAGTTGGGAAAAGTGTCACAAGGGGTTGAGTCCGAGGGGTTTGGCCCACGATGGCATTAGAAAATCGCGGGGGTCAAGCTGGGAAAATCTCTGTCTGTGGTTCCCCCTCCAGCAGCAAATCTGGGCAGGGTGGAGAGGAGCAGGAGGAGCAGGAGGAGCAGGAGGAGTGGAGGGTTTGGTGGGTGGCTGAGAAGCCCCATCTCCCCATCACTGAGCTCCCAGGGCACTGTGGAGAGCAGAGCTCCTCCTGTCACCTCTCTGTGCCCTCCCGGACTGAGCTCTGGTTGGGGCCTCGGGGTTGTGCCCCTGTGACCACCCTGGGGCACGAGGGGCGCCCCCCACACCTACCTGGAGGCCCAGCGGTGCTGCCCTTGGCTCCCACCTTCTCCACGCGCTTCCTCTCCGCCGCTTTCCTGTCCCCGCCGAGCGCCGCTGGCTCTGGCATGCTCGGCTCGGCTCGGCTCGGCTTAGTTCAGCTCAGCTCGGCTCGGCTCGGCTCGGCTTAGTTCAGCTCAGCTGGGCTGGGCTGGGCTGGGCTGGGCTGGGCTGGGCTGGGCTCGGCTCGCCTTAGTTCAGCTCGGCTTGGCTCGGCTCGGTTTAACTCAGCTCGGCTCGGCTCGGCTTAGTTCAGCTCGGCTCGGCTTGGCTTGGCTTGACTCAGCTCGGCTCGGCTCGGCTCAGCTCTGCTCGGCTCAGCTCGGCTCGTCCAGGTCCTGCTCGCACACCACACCGGACTCGCCTCCTTAGTCCCTGCGGGTCGGGGGCTCGGGTGGGCTGGGGGGGCTCGGGGCGGGTCGGGGGGCTCAGAGCAGCCGTGGAGAGACCCCGTGCCCCCCTGCCCTTCCTGCCCCCCCTCCCCCTGCCCACCCTGCCCCCCCTCCTCCTGCCTCCTCTGCTCCCTCTGCCCACCTTTCCCGTGCTCCCCCTGCCCACCCTGCCCACCCTCCCCCTGCCCACCCTGCCAACCCTCTCCGTGCCCCGGGGCTGAGCTGATGGTGCCCCAGCCCCGCGTGGCACCGACCCCGCTGTCACCAGGCCCTGTGTGTGCCCCCTCAGCAGCGCTGACACCCAAACTGGGTTGCGCTGTGTCTGCTGAGGGGATTCAGAGCCCTGGCACACACGGGTGGGCTCCTGCCTGTGCCCCCCCGGGCTGTGCCTGAGGGATCCCCACCCCGGAGAGGCCCCCGGGGCTGAGTTTGGGCTGTGGTATCCCCCGGGTGGGATCCGGGATCCAGAATCCAGGATCCTGGGCACACGCATGGGCAGGGTCGGTGTCTGGGAGGGGATGGAGCCACATTAAGGGCTGGTTTGGTGGCCGCGCTGGGTCCCGGGTGGTGCCAGGGGTACCCAGAGCTGCCCCCGGCACAGATCAGTGACAGCAACAGCTGACGGAGCTTCGGCTCCCCCGGGAGGGACGTGCTGCACACCCCGCAGAGCATTCCCGGCTGGAATGCTGCCATGGGACAGCCCCTGCCCGGCCTCCCGCCCTGCCCTGGCACGGGGGTGCCCCCTGGCACCCTCACCCCCGGTGCTGAGCACTCACATGGGCTCCACTGCTCTCGCTGTCGCTGCTCTCCGGAGCGTTGGCACCTGGTGAAGACAAGCACAAAGGAATAAATTGGGGGAGGTGGGAATGCCCAGGGGCTGGGGGGGGGGTGTGGAGCCCTCGGTGCCACCCCCTGGCCAGCAGAGAGGGCACACCATGGCCATGTTTGCCCTGTTAGTGCTGCCAGGTGACCTGTGGAGAGAGAGAGGAGGCACAACTCAAGAAAAAGCCTCCCAAAAAGGCCTCCCACCCATCGAGGCAGCAGCTGGTGAGGTTTGGGTGCAACTGCAGCACCAGTCGGGACTGGCACTGTGAGCACCAAATCCTGGGTATCCCAGAGGAGCTGCAGCCAAGGGGGCAGTGCCCCCCCTGCCAAGGCACACAGGGGGATGAGCAGCCCATGGAGAGGCTGAAAACATGTCTGGAGGGTGGAGACCAGGAGAAGTTCCAAGCACCCTTGTGCAAAGAGAACTTAAGGAAGACCTCAAGCCACCCAAGAGCTCAGGGATGACTTGTGGGTCTTTTCCCAGCTGTGGAGTGGGACAAAAAACTGGAGGGTCTCCAGGGCTTGGACACACAGAAGGGCTCAGGAGCCAGTTGGGCTCCTCAGGGTTTGGGGGGTTCTCTGCCCTGAGGGGACAGGAGGCACCAACAAGGTCCCATCACCCCGTGGCCTCAGCCTTCTTGGCATCTCCAGGTCCAACCTTCGCTCTGCTGGGATCTGGTGCCACATCCTGCCAAGCCCTCACCAGAAGGAAGAATTTTTTGCCCCCTTTGGGCTGGATTTAGTTGATTTTCCCCTTGTGGAACACTGAGAAAAAGTACCAGTTCTCAGGATGAAACTGAGACTCAACACTGGAAGCAAATCAGGTAAATAAGAGGAAACTTGTCCAAGGGTCTGTGGTCTGAAAGACCTTCCAAAAGGAAATAAAAAGTCTTTGGGTTTGTTTAAGTGATGGTGGGTCTGGTCTTCTCACTGCTGGGGAGGGAAGGAGCTTCCTCAGCACTCCCCTGGTGGCTACAGGAGCTTCCCAGCCCCAGGGAAAGCTCCAGGATGCAGAACTTCTCCTCCAAGAGTGTTTGCCATCATATTTCTGAGCTCCACAGCCACTGCCACTGGTTTAGACCATGGATGGGTGAGAGGGAGACTGAGGAGGGCACGAGCTTTGGCTCCTCTTCTCCCTGGCCATGGCTGATGTTCCCATGGAGCTGGTGCCACACGGGTACCTCTTGATGCCCGAGGTTCACCCTGTGGTTTCAGACCACCACAAAGAGCCATCTGTGCCAGGCTGGGCCCTCTCCTGCAGAGCCTCACACCCCTTGGCAGCAGTGCTGGCACAGCCATGGGAGGACAAGGCACCACTTCTGCCCTTCCTTGGCTGCCTCTGAGCACTCCCTGCCCATCCAGACAGCTCGTTGGTGCCCTCAGGGCATCCCAGATGTTCCTCCAACACCACCCCAGGACCTGCTGCCATGACACATGGAGGGACTCTCACAAACCCCAAAGGGATCAAACGCCAGGCAGGTGGCAGTGCCCGTCCCACCACATCCCTGCTGGGCTGCCCAGCCTTTGTCTGAGCCCAGTGCCCTGTCACAGGGTGCCAGGCTGTTCCCACATCTCCATCCTTGGGTTTCCTCTGGATGGAGGAGCCCAAACAGCCTCCAGGGCTGGGGGCAGGCACTGCTCCTCCTGGTGCCACGTGCCCCATTGGCATTAACTGGGTCCCAACTGACCAGATCCATGTCTGGGTGTGTCCCCTCCTTGCCCTGGCAGGAGGTGGGTGCTTTTGGGGGCTCTACAGCCCCTGCAGGATCCTGGTCACCAACCAAGGGTGGTGCCACCTGCAGGAACAGCCTTCCTGGGGCTGATGATCCAACCACACAGTCACAGTCCGGGTGGCACAGGGCAGGGATGGCCACCAATGCCAGGGGTGACCACCAGTGACAGGGGTGGCCACCAATGCCAGGGATGGCCACCAATGCCAGGGATGGCCACTAATGCCAGGAGTAGCCACCAATGCCAGGGACGGCCACCAATGCCAGAGATGGCCACCAATGCCAGAGGTGGCCATGAATGCCAGGGATGGGCACCAGTACAGGGATGGCCAACAATGCCAGGGGTGACCACCAGTGCCAGGGGTGGCCAACAATGCCAGGGGTGGCCACCAATGCCAGAGGTGGCCATGAATGCCAGGGACGGCCACTAGTACAGGGATGGCCACCAATGCCAGGGACAGCCACCAATGCCAGAGAAGGCCACCAATGCCAGGGATGGCCACTAGTACAGGGATGGCCACCAATGCCAGGGATGGCCACCAATGCTACAGATGGCCACCAATGCTGGGGTGGCCACCAATGCAGGGATGGCCACCAATGCCAGGGATGGCCACCAATGCCAGGGACGGTCACCAGTACAGGGATGACCACCAATGCCAGGTGTGTCAAGCAATGCCAGGGACAGCCACCAGTGCCAGGGATGGCCACCAATGCCAGGGGTGGCCACCAGTGCCAGGGACGGCCACCAATGCCAGGGATGGCCACCAATGCCAGGGATGGCCACCAGTGCCAGGGACGGCCACCAGTACAGGGATGGCCACCAGTGCAGGGACAGCCACCAATGCCAGGGATGGCCACCAATGACAGGGACAGCCACCAATGACAGGGATGGCCACCAATGCCAGGGACAGCCACCAATGCCAGGGATGGTCACCAATGACAGAGGTGGCCACCAATGCCAGGGACGGCCACCAGTACAGGGATGGCCACCAGTGCAGGGACAGCCACCAATGCCAGGGATGGCCACCAATGACAGGGACAGCCACCAATGACAGGGATGGCCACCAATGCCAGGGACGGCCACCAGTACAGGGATGGCCACCAGTGCAGGGACAGCCACCAATGCCAGGGATGGCCACCAATGACAGGGACAGCCACCAATGACAGGGATGGCCACCAATGCCAGGGACAGCCACCAATGCCAGGGATGGTCACCAATGCCAGAGGTGGCCACCAATGCCAGGGACAGCCACCAATGCCAGGGACGGCCCCTAGTACAGGGATGGCCACCAATGCCAGAGATGGCCACCAATGCCAGAAATGGCCACCAATGCCAGGGACAGCCACCAGTGCCAGGGACAGCCACCAATGCCAGAGACAGCCACCAATGCCAGGGATGGCCACTAATGCCAGGTGTGTCAAGCAATGCCAGAGATGGCCACCAATGCCAGGGACAGCCACCAATGCCAGGGACGGCCACCAGTACAGGGATGGCCACCAATGCCAGAGATGGCCACCAGTGCCAGGGATGGCCACCAATGCCAGCGATGGCCACCTATGCCAGGGGTTGCCACCAATGCCAGGGACATTCTGCTGCTCCCCCACAGCCCCCAGTCCAGCTCAGCCCTCGGCTCAGGGACCCTCCCACACACCTGCCCGACCCTCCATCCCTCTCTCCCTCCACTCTCCTCACACAGATCCGCCCAAAATCGCAGCCAACTCACCAACCGCCCAGCTCTGCTCTGGTGCCACAGGGGCTGTTCCTGCCCGGGCTCCTGCGGGTGCCTCTCACCGCTGACTCACATCAAAGAGACTTCCCAAAATAGCGCCCGGCCGTGCCCGCTGCCCCTGCGCTCACCCGCGGCAGCGCCGGGACCTGCCCCGCGGCCCCCGATTGCCCACGGCCCACGGGGGGCTGTGCCCACGGGCTGTGCCCACGGGCTGTGCCCACGGGCGGCTGGAAGGGTTTAAAGCCCCGCAGAGCCGTACCTGGGACCTCCCGGCGCTGCCTCCTCCTCCTCCTCCTCCTCCTCCTCCTCCTCGCCCGCAGCCCGGGCTGGCCCCGGCGGTCCCGGGTTAATGAGCAGCGACAGCTGCCCAAAGGGCCGGAGTAAAATAGCACCCAATGGCTGCGGCGCCCCGAGGGCAGCTCTGTCCCTCACCCCGGGCACGGGGGGCACAGGGCTGCGGGGGGATGCGGCTCTCCAGGGCACCTGGAGCGGGGTTTGCCCCTCTGGGAGGCAGCTGTGGGTGGAGGGATGAGGGATGCCAGGGTAACTCCAGCAAAGCTGGTAGAATTATGTGGGATTTGTAGCAGTTCCACCCCACCTTTCTCAGGTTTCCCTGAGGCTCTGCCTTCCCTGCACTGTGGGTGCCTCTGGGTATCACTGTGCCCATGGTGGGGTGCCAGGTGTGCCCAACAAAAGGGATTCTCGGTGTTATCCACACCGTGGGATCACCTCAGTCATGGAACTCACAGGGCTCGTGACCTCAATTCCATGATTCTGGATTTCTGAGTGGAATCATTTCCAAACCTGGGAAGGGAGAGGCCGCTGGGTTTGTGGGGAGCAGCAGAGACCAGTTTGGGAGCCACACCTGCCTCCATCCCTGCATTCCCCCATCAAAGGTGTCTTCCTGTGGCTCTTGGGGTCCCAATTCCCTGGTTTTCTCGGGAATGCTGGTGTGGGAATGCAGGGATGGAGGCAGGTGTGGCTCCCAAACTGGTCTCTGCTGCTCCCCACAAACCCAGCGGCCTCTGCCTTCCCAGGTTTGGAAATGATTCCACTCAGAAATCCAGAATCATGAAATTGAGGTCAGGGGCCCTGTGAGTTCCATGACTGAGGTGATCCCACATTGTGGATAACACCAAGAATCCCTTTTTTGGGGGCACACCTGGCACCCCACCGTGGGCACAGTGACACCCAGAGGCACCCACAGGGCAGGGACAGCAGAGCCTCAGAGAAACTGGAGAGAAGTGGGGTGGAACTGCTACAAATCCCACATAATTCTACCAGCTTTGCTGGAGTTCCACCCCACCTTTCTCAGGTTTCCCTGAGGCTCTGCCTTCCCTGCCCTGTGGGTGCCACTGTGCCCATGGTGGGGTGCCAGGTGTGCCCAACAAAAGGGATTCTCGGTGTTATCCACACTGTGGGATCACCTCAGTCATGGAACTCACAGGGCTCCTGAGCTCAATTCCATGATTCTGGATTTCTGAGTGGAATCATTTCCAAACCTGGGAAGGGAGAGGCTGCTGGGTTTGTGGGGAGCAGCAGAGACCAGTTTGGGAGCCACACCTGCCTCCATCCCTGCATTCCCACACCAGCATTCCCGAGAAAACCAGGGAATTGGGACCTCAAGATCCACAGGAAGGCACCTTTGATGGGGAGTTCAGCAGTTTCAAACAGGGCATTTCCATGGAAAGGAGGGAAGTGAGGAATCCAAAGACAGGGAGGGAGGGAGGGGAGGTCCCTGCAGAGCTGCTGCACTTCAGGGGCACTTTCACAACTGCTTTGAAGAGCTTTAAATGAAACACTTGGAATGTCACTCCCTGCTGTCCTGGGCAGGTCTGGGCAGTGCAGAGGGAGCTGAAAGCTCAAAGTCTTGGGGAATAAAGAGAACAAATAAAGAGGAATGTCAGGAGCTCCCTGAGTGTCCAAGGAGATGCCTCCAACCCCCTCAGTGAGCCTTGTGGGTCCCTTCCAGCTCAGGACATTCTGTGGCTCTTCATTCCTTTGCTGTAGGAGTCAGGATTTGCTACAAACCTGAACTTGAGCACTGGAGAGTGAAGGAAATTGCAAAGGCAGGTTGGTGGCTCCTGGCACACCCCACAGGCAGCCCCAGTTAAGGAGCTGGGATGTTCCACCCCCTTGGGAAGAGGCTTTCATAGATACCACAGGCACAAGAGGGAGTTCAAAGCAGAAGAAAACAAACTGAGAAGGCAAAAACACGTTCCACCCCCTTGGGAAGAGGCTTTCAGAGACACCACAGGCACAAGAGGGAGTTCAAAGCAGAAGAAAACAAACTGAGAAGGCAAAAACACAGGCAAAAGAGCCCATGCCAAGCCTCTTGGGTGCAAAAAGCATTGGAGGTGCCAGGAGCAGCAATGCCAGGGGAGTGTTTGAGGATAAGCACCAGGAGAGAGGAGCAGCCTGCCCGGGCAGCCCCTGGCATTCCAGAGGCAGGATGGGGCTGATGGCACAGCTGGAGGAAGCCAAGCAGGAGGGGCTGGGGCACAGCCTCGGGCTGGGCACCATCTCTGGACTGCAGTGGGCTCTGGCAGGGGCAATGCCACCCCCCACAGTGGCACAGAGGGAAGAACATTTGCTGTGCACCCCACAGCACTGAGGGGCAGAGAAATCCCCTGGGATGGGTTGCAGACCCTGAGATCAGCTCAGCTGGTTAAAACTTGGCTGTAACAATGCCAAGGTCGTGGGTTCAATCCCCTGTGTGGGCCATTGACTCAAGGGTTGGACTCGATGGTCCTTGTGGGTCCTTTCCAGCTCAGAACAGTCTGGGATTCTGTGAGACTCCTGATGAATGAAGAGTCTGTCACATGGGACTAACAGGTCTGAAAGAAGGTCCCAGAGGAGTTTACTGGAGCACTTGGCATTTTTGTTGTAGGGTTCAACCCTAAATCCACCCAGCTCCACAGCAGGATCTTCCACAGCTTTGGTCACTTCACCTTCCACCATCCCAACAAGGTTTTTTTCCTGACCAGAGACACAATCCCAGATCCTACATCCTGCAGACAGAAATGATCCTCAGTCCCCTGCTCACCATATCCCACATCCAGGAATGATCCTCAGTCCTCTTTTCATCAAATCCCACATCCAGGAATGATCCTCAATCCCCTGCTCACCATATCCCACAACCAGGAATCATCCTCAGTCTCCTGCTCATCAAATCCCACAACCAGGAATCATCCTCAGTCCCCTGCTCATCAAATCCCACATCCAGGAATGATCCTCAGTCCTCTTTTCATCAAATCCCACATCCAGGAATGATCCTCAATCCCCTGCTCACCATATCCCACAACCAGGAATCATCCTCAGTCTCCTGCTCATCAAATCCCACAACCAGGAATGATCCTCAATCCCCTCCTGTTCATCAAATCCCATAACCAGGAATGATCCTCAATCCCCTGCCCACCAAATCCCACATTCAGGAATGATCCTCAATCCCCTCCTGCTCACCATATCCCACATCCAGGAATGATCCTCAATCCCCTGCCCACCAAATCCCACATTCAGGAATGATCCTCAATCCCCTGCTCACCAAATCCCACAACCAGGAATGATCCTCAGTCTCCTGCTCACCATATCCCACATCCAGGAATGATCCTCAAGACCCTGCTCATCAAATCCCACATCCAGGAATGATCCTCATCCCCTCCTGCTCACCGTATCCCCCATCCAGGAATGATCCTCAGTCCTCTGCCCACCATATCCCACATCCAGGAATGATCCTCAATCCCCTGCCCACCATATCCCACAACCAGGAATGATCCTCAGTCTCCTGTTCATTAAATCCCATAACCAGGAATGATCCTCAGTCCCCTGCTCACCAAATCCCACATCCAGGAATGATCCTCAGTCCTCTGCTCATCAAATCCCACATCCAGGAATGATCCTCAATCCCCTGCCCACCATATCCCACATCCAGGAATGATCCTCAATCCCCTCCTGCTCATCAAATCCCATAACCAGGAATGATCCTCAATCCCCTGCTCACCAAATCCCACATCCAGTAATGATCCTCAGTCTCCTGCCCACCATATCCCACAACCAGGAATGATCCTTGATCTCCTGCTCACCATATCCCACAACCAGGAATGATCCTCAATCCCCTCCTGCTCATCAGATCCCACATCCAGGAATGATCCTCAATCCCCTGTCCACCATATCCCACATCCAGGAATGATCCTCAGTCCTCTGCTCATCAAATCCCACATCCAGGAATGCTCCTCAATCCCCTGCTCATCAAATCCCACATCCAGGAATGATCCTCAAGACCCTGCTCATCAAATCCCCCATCCAGGAATGATCCTCATCCCCTCCTGCTCACCGTATCCCACATCCAGGAATGATCCTCAGTCCTCTGTCCAACATATCCCACATCCAGGAATGATCCTCAGTCCTCTGCCCACCATATCCCACATCCAGGAATGATCCTCAGTCCTCTGCCCACCATATCCCCCATCCAGGAATGATCCTCAGTCCTCTGCCCACCATATCCCACATCCAGGAATGATCCTCAATCCCCTGCCCACCATATCCCACATTCAGGAATGATCCTCAATCCCCTGCTCACCAAATCCCACAACCAGGAATGATCCTCAGTCTCCTGCCCACCATATCCCACATCCAGGAATGATCCTCAATCCCCTGCCCACCATATCCCACAGTCAGGAATGATCCTCAGTCCTCTGTTCATCAAATCCCACATCCAGGAATGATCCTCAATCCCCTGCTCATCAGATCCCACATCCAGGAATGATCCTCATGCCCTCCTGCTCACCATATCCCACATCCAGGAATGATCCTCAGTCCTCTGCCCACCATATCCCACATCCAGGAATGATCCTCAGTCCTCTGTTCATCAAATCCCACATCCAGGAATGATCCTCAATCCCCTGCTCATCAAATCCCACATCCAGGAATGATCCTCAGTCCCCTGCTCACCAAATCCCACATCCAGGAATGATCCTCGATCCCCTCCTGCTCACCATATCCCACATCCAGGAATGATCCTCAATCTCCTGCTCACTGTATCCCACAGTCAGGAATGATCCTCAGTCCTCTGCTAATCAGATCCCACAACCCAAAATCATCCTCAGTCCCCTCCTGTTCATCAAATCCCACAGACAGAAATGCTCCTCAATCCCCTGCTCATCAAATCCCACATCCAGGAATGATCCTCAATCCCCTGCCCACCATATCCCACATCCAGGAATGATCCTCAGTCCCCTGCTCATCAAATCCCCCATCCAGGAATGATCCTCAGTCCCCTGCTCATCAAATCCCACATTCAGGAATGATCCTCAATCCCCTGCTCACCATATCCCACATCCAGGAATGATCCTCAGTCCTCTGCCCACCATATCCCACATCCAGGAATGATCCTCGATCCCCTCCTGCTCACCATATCCCACAACCAGGAATGATCCTCAATCCCCTGCCCACCATATCCCACATCCAGGAATGATCCTCAATCCCCTGCTCACCAAATCCCACAGTCAGGAATGATCCTCAGTCTCCTGCTCACCATATCCCACATCCAGGAATGATCCTCAATCCCCTGCCCACCATATCCCACAGTCAGGAATGATCCTCAATCCCCTGCTCATCAAATCCCACATCCAGGAATGATCCTCAATCCTCTGCCCACCAAATCCCACATCCAGGAACGATCCTCAATCCCCTGCTCACCGTATCCCACATCCAGGAACGATCCTCAGTCCCCTGCTCATCAAATCCCATAACCAGGAATGATCCTCAATCCCCTGCTCATCAAATCCCACATCCAGGAATGATCCTCAATCCCCTCCTGCTCATCAAATCCCACATCCAGGAATGCTCCTCAATCCCCTGCTCATCAGATCCCACAGTCAGGAATGATCCTCAATCCCCTGTCCACCATATCCCACATCCAGGAATGATCCTTGATCCCACAGCCCACCCCACCCCACCCCACCCCACCCCACAGCCAGAAATGCCCCCCTGCAATGCAGAGTGGTGAGGGAGGGCAGGCTTTGCCCAAGCAATTGAAACAGGGAGTTGAGAGTCATCCCAGTCAGCCTCAATTCCCTGGCTCCAAAGATCACCCACAGCCCACTCAGGAGGAAGAGGGAGTGGGGTCTGAGCCCTCAGACATCCCTGCCCAGCTGCCAAACCTGCCCAGCCCTGGGAAAAACACAACTGACCCCCAAAGAAGAGCTCCAGGCTTTTACAACTAAAAGACCTTCTAAATGTCCATCTCTGGGACCTGCAGGACAACAGGGGGGGCAAGTTTTTGTCCAGCAGCTTCTCTGCTCTTGCACATCAAGTCACAGCAGCACTTTGGAGGCCTTTTGGCACCTCTTGCCTGGGCAGTGCCCACCAAGCCCACCAAGCCCACCATCCTGGGAGCAACACCACCGGTCTCATGGGAACCACATCAGGAGGAGCTTTGGCTCTGGGTGTGGAGGAAGATGAAAAGCAACCAGATTTCCCACCAAACCTTCTTCCCTTGGTTCCTTATCAGAGGAGCTGAACAGACTCAGGCCCAGGCCCCACTGGGAGATCTCTAAGCCACATTTTTGAGGTGCAGAGAGGAAGGTTGTGCCAAATTCCTTCCCACCTCCATCCTCCAGGGGGGCAGCCACAGCTCGGATCCCTCTGCCAGAGCACTGAGGGCAGATCCCAACAGAACATCAAAGAGAGACCCAAATGAATCACAGGATCCAGCACTGAGGCTCCAACAGCCCTTTGGTGGAGCTCAATGTTTGGATATTGGGGAGAAATTCCTGGCAGGCCCTGGCACAGGTTGGGCAGAGCAGCTGTGGCTGCTCCATCCCTTGGAGTGTCCAAGGCCAGGTTGGATCAAAGGAGCAACCTGGGCTGGTGGGAGGTGTCCCTGCCCATGGCAGGGAGTGGGATGAGATGAACTTGAAGGTCCTTTCCAACCCAAACCATTCCATAATTCCATGATCCTCATTCATCCCAGGTAGTTGTGCCAAAATTTTCCCTCCTTCTCCTCCAAAGTTTGTGCTTTTTTCAGCTCCTTCTTTTTTAGCTCCTTCTTTTTTAGCTCCTTCTTTTTTAGCTCCTTCCCTTTTAGCTCCTTTTCCAACATCCAGCAAAGGAATTTAGAAATCTTTAGAGGTGAAGGCACTTGGGTGGCCACAGGGAGCTGCTTTCCAGGTAGAACCTGTGTGGGAATGATTTGGGGTGGTTGAGAACCTTCCTTGACAAGAAGCAGGAAAAGGAGAAAGGAAGATTTTCAAAGACAATCTCAGTTGGCTTTGCCTGCCCAAACAAAGGGTGGGATTGTTACACATGAAAACACCCCAGAGAGAGCTGAGATGCCTCTTGGGGCATGAGGACAATGTTGGCATGGAAATTGGGGGAAAATTGGCTACAAGGAAATGTAATTTAAATGAAAAAGGAGCTTTGTAACTTTTAGAGGGCTCAGCTTGTGGAGGGGCCACACTGGAGGCTGAGGGGGGACCTCTGTGCCTTTCTGAGCAGGATCCTTGGACCACACATGGACAGCAGGTCTGGATTGGGGTCAGAAGGTCCCTCCCAGCTCTGTCACTCCACCAGGAACGACATCCCACATGTTGGTCTCAAACTGGGAAGCTCAACCTGCAGTCCCAGAGCTCAATGTCCCCAAAAAGCTGCACCAAGAGCTCCTGAAACCTTCCCAGATGAAAAGATCCTGGAGCTGATTTCCCTTGGATTTCTCATACCTTGAGAACAGGAAGTTTTCCAAGTGTTCTCATGGATCTGGGAGAGCTGCAACAACAGGGAAAATGAAGGACAGGTTGTTTTCCCCAATCCCACAGTTTCTTCCAAAGAAATGCTGTTGTACCTGGAGGGGAAAAAGATCATGGAATAAAAGCTCTCCCTGCAAGAAGCATTTTGGATGAAAGAAAAGAGTCTGAGTGATACAAATAAGCAGAATTTCAGTGCTGGTGGTGGGTGACAATGACAGGAGTGGCAGGGAGGGTGGTCAGAGCCTGCAGAGCCCCAGGGGGTGGGTCACGTCCATCAACATCACCCTGAGAAGGATAAAATACAAGAAATACAGTTTTTATACCTTGATATTTTGCAGCCACTTCTGTGATTCAAAGGGAAAATCATCCAGTTACCACCAGCAGGAATGTCCCTGCACAGAGTTAAAGTCTGAAAGCACAATGCAGAGACACAACAATGCCAAGCAGCAAGACACCAGGAAACCATGGAAAGAAAAGCCTGGGATAATAGAAAAGAGATTTTAGCATGATTAGCACTGCCAAAGAATAATCTCCCATAAATATCTTTAAAGGAAACAGAGAGATTAAAAAAAAATCAGTGGAGGTGGGATAAGGACAGAGAATTCAGGTCCAGGAGAACACTCTGCTTATTTCCAAGGATGTTGAGGAGCTTTTAGGAGTGACCTAACCCCCCCTCCAGTGCATTTTCCACAGGATTCCAGAGCAGAGGAGGCACCTGAAGGGAGCAGAGGAGCGAGATCAGCTCCCACCTTCCTCTGGGCAGCCCCTTCTTCCAGCCCAGCTTCCCAATCCACAGGGACCAGGGCAGGGACTTCCAGCTCCAAAGGGTTTGGAAGGACTGAGGGGTCCTTCACACGACCCACAGCTCCTGTTTTCCCTGTCTGAGGAATAAACACAGTCCCAGGGATGGTGTGGGATCCACCACCAGGGGTTTAAGGTGGCCACTGAGCCTGAGACTCGGCTTGGCAGAACTCCAGGGCTGTGCCCACTGTCCTGGCTCTCTGCTGCCCATCCCACCCTGCTCCCTGAAGGACAGTTGGTGACACTGCCCTCCCTAACGACCCCAAAGAGCCTGAAGATGGGCTGAGACTTCCCACTTGGAATGTCCATGATCCCTGCAGGGCTCCTGCTGCTGCCACAGTCAGAGATCCGGGATGTGGAAGCCAAACAAACATGGAAAGGTCACTGGGAATAAGGAATTGTGAGCTGGGATGTGATTGTGCTGCAGGACAAAAGTCCAGGGGAGCACCAGGAGGGCAGAGCATCATTGCAATGGGAAAGGACTGACCCAAGGATGGACAAACATTTATCTGGGGATCAGACAGATGTCCAGAGGAAAAGAGTAATCCCTTCAGCAGCTGAAATAGCCCAGAAAACAGAATTCAGAACTAATTCCTGACTCCTGCCCAGTTTATTTTCAGCCACTCCCTGCATTTTTGTACATCTCAGAGGCAGATTTTCAGCTCATCACCTGAACTACTTGGTAAAAGTCACTGTGAGCAGGAAATCAAACTAACTAGGTCATGGCTGCAAACCTGAGCAGCAATTTCAAGGATTTTTGCCTTCCCTGTGCCACTTGTGTGCCCTCCAGCACCTCAGGACATCTGTTGGTCTCATTAAGAGCTCTGAGCACATGCTCAGCTCTGCATGCTGAGCTTCTGTGGGTCAGTGTTGGGGCCAGTCCTGTTTAACATCTTTAGTGATGATTTAGATGAGGGAATTGAGTTCATCAGCAACAAACTGGCTGATGGCACCAAGTTGGGAGGGAGTGTCGGCCTGCTGGAAGGATGGAGGGACCTGGAGAGGGATCTGGAGAAGGACCTGGACAGGCTGGAGGGATCTGGAAAAGGATCTGGACAGGCTGGAGGGATCTGGAGAAGGACCTGGACAGGCTGGAGGGCAGGAGGGCTCTGCTGAGGGTTCTGGATAGTCTGGAGGAATCTGGAGAAGGATCTGGACAAGCTGGAGGGATCTGGAGAAGGATCTGTACAGGCTGGAAGGAACTGGAGAAGGACCTGGACAGGCTGGAGGGAACTGGAGAAGGACCTGGACAGGCTGGAGGGATCTGGAGAAGGACCTGGACAGGCTGGAGGGAACTGGAGAAGGACCTGGACAGGCTGGAGGGATCTGGAGAAGGACCTGGACAGGCTGGAGGGATCTGGAGAAGGACCTGGACAGGCTGGAGGGATCTGGAGAAGGACCTGGACAGGCTGGAGGGATCTGGAGAAGGACCTGGACAGGCTGGAGGGATCTGGAGAAGGACCTGGACAGGCTGGAGGGATCTGGAGAAGGATCTGGACAGGCTGGAGGGCAGGAGGGCTCTGCAGAGGGACCTGGATAGACTTGAGGGTTGGGCTGATCCCAATGGGCTGAAGTTCAGCAAGGCCAAGTGCAGGTCCTGCCCTTTGGCCACCCCAAGCCCTGCAGCGCTCCAGGCTGGGCACAGAGTGGCTGGAGAGCAGCCAGGCAGAGGGACCTGGGGGGACTGAGGGACAGGAAGCTCAACAGGAGCCACCAGTGTGCCCAGGTGGCCAAGAAGGCCAAGGGGATCCTGGCCTGGATCCAAACTAGCGTGGCCAGCAGGCCCAGGGCAGTGACCCTTCCCCTGGACTCTGCCTTGGGGAGGCCACACCTTGAGTGTTGTGTTCAGTTCTGGGCCCCTCAGTTGAGGCAAGAGATTGAGGGGCTGGAGCGGGGCCAGAGAAGAGCAACGAGGCTGGAGAAGGGACTGGAGGTGGCACTGAGTGTCCTCTGAAACACCTCCAGGGACAGAGAATCCACCAGGTCTTGATCCAACCCCACTGGGATCAGCAGCCCAGGGCACGGAGTGCCAGAGTGATCCCAGTGGGGTTGGATCAAGGGTTGGACTTGATGAGCTCAGAGGTCTCTTCCAAGCCAAGTGAGAAGAGAAGAGCAACGAGGCTGGAGAAGGGACTGGAGCACAAGTGCTGTGGGGAGAGGCTGAGGGAGCTGGGGGTGTTGAGCCTGGAGAAGAGGAGGCTCAGAGGTGACCTCAGCACTGTCTGGAACTGCCTGAAGGGAAGTTCTGGCCAGCTGGGGGTTGGTCTCTTCTCCCAGGCACTCAGCAATAGGACAAGGGGGGCTCAAGCTCTGCCAGGGGAAATTGAAGTTGTAGAGCAGAAAAAATCCTTTGCAGAGAGAGTGCTCAGGGCTTGGAATGGGCTGCCCAGAGAGGGGGTGGATTCCCCATCCCTGGAGGTTTTTCAGCTGAGCTTGGCCGTGGCACTGAGTGCCATGATCTGGTAAAGGGACTGGAGTTGGACCAAGGGTTGGACTTGATGATCTCAGAGGGCTTTTCCAACCCAATCCATTCTATTATTCTGTGATTCTGCCCTCCCCAAAGCTTGGCCTGTCCTGCCCCTGCCCCTGGAGTCAGGATATCTGTGTGGGATTTTGGGCTTGCACACAGCAGGACAATGGGAATAAACAGCTCCCCAAAGTCTGGTTTCTTTGGAAACCCCAGGGTAAAACACCAGCTCCCACCTTTCCACAGGCAATGAACCCTTCCAGTCTCACAGCCAACAACCAACAGGAGGCAGGTGAGTTAATTTGTAAGCTGGAACAGCTTCATAAATAAAAACCTTCAGGAAAACTGGAAAATTCTAGTGCTGACACAGACCTGCCTCCTGGTTGAACCCTCCCCTCCTCACTGGGTTGGCAGCTCGGTGCCTCCTTTGGTGGCACTTTGCTGTCACTCCCTTGGGGACATCCTGATGGCACCTGTTCCTTGGCCTGGGGGTTGTCACAGCAGGTTTGCCCCTCTGGGAGATGCCAAGGCCTGCACAGGTTGGGGTTTTGCTGCCCAGAGGGATTTTCTGGGCAGGTTGTTGCAGGGAAAGCTGGTACCCTGTGTGTGGGTAAAGGCTCAGAGGAGCTGCCAAGCTGCCACCTTTCCCCAGCCTGAAATTCAAGAATATTAAAAAAAAAGAATAAAAATAAACAAGCCAAGCTGCCAACCTGCCCTGGTGGCTGTTTGCAGCTCTGCCCTCACTGCAGGGATTGCTGACTAGCACAGAGCACAGAGCAAATATTGGTTCAGACACGGGTGGCTCGTGGGCACGGGGCACGAGGCTGCTGCAACCAACAGCCTGGCACAGCAGCTCTGCCAGGGCTGGAGCAAACTCTGCCCCTCCTGCAGCACCCCCAGGGCTGCCCTGCCCTTGGGCACACCGGGATTGTGCCCAGAATAAAGCAGTGTGGGGCACCAAGGGATGGGAGAAACCCCTCCTGGTCAGGGCTGGCCTCTGGTTCATTCTCAGCCACAGCCAGGGCTGAACTGGGGCCTTGGGCACAGCCCCCTAAGGGGAACGTGGGATAGAACCTATTCCAGGGAAAAGGGCCTGTGGGATAGAACCTATTCCAGGGAAAAGGGACTGTGGGATAGAACCTATTCCAGGGAAAAGGGACTGTGGGATAGAACCTATTCCAGGGAAAGGGGACTGTGGGACAGAACTCATTTCAGGGAAAGGGGATTGTGGGATAGAACCTATTCCAGGGAAAAGGGACTGTGGGATAGAACCTATTCCAGAGAAAAGGGACTGTGGGATAGAACTCATTCCAGGGAAAAGGGACTGTGGGATAGAACCTGTTCCAGGGAAAAGGGCCTGTGGGATAGACCCTATTCCAGGGAAAGGGGATTGTGGGATAGAACCTATTCCAGGGAAAAGGGACTGTGGGATAGAACCTATTCCAGGGAAAGGGGATTGTGGGATAGAACCTATTCCAGGGAAAATGGCCTGTGGGATAGAACCTATTCCAGGGAAAAGGGACTGTGGGATAGAACCTGTTCCAGGGAAAAGGGACTGTGGGATAGAACCTGTTCCAGGGAAAAGGGACTGTGGGATAGAACCTATTCCAGGGAAAAGGGACTGTGGGATAGAACCTATTCCAGGGAAAAGGGACTGTGGGATAGAACCTATTCCAGGGAAAAGGGCCTGTGGGATAGAACCTATTCCAGGGAAAAGGGACTGTGGGATAGAACCTATTCCAGGGAAAACAACCTGTGGGATAGAACTTATTGCAGGGATATGACCTGTGGGATAGAACCTATTCCAGGGAAAATAACCTCTGGGATAGAACCTATTCCAGGGATGGAACCTATTCCAGGGAAAAGGGCCTGTGGGATAGAACCTATTCCAGGGAAAAGGGACTGTGGGATAGAACTCATTTCAGGGAAAAGGGACTGTGGGATAGAACCTATTCCAGGGAAAAGGGACTGTGGGATAGAACCTATTCCAGGGATGGAACCTATTCCAGGGAAAACAACCTGTGGGATAGAACCAACTCCAGGAAAAATGACCTGTGGGATAGAACCTATTCCAGGGAAAACAACCTGTGGGATAGAACCTATTCCAGGGAAAAGGGACTGTGGGATAGAATGTATTCCAGACAAGATAACCTGTGGGATAGAACCTATTCCAGGGAAAAGGGACTGTGGGATAGAACTCATTCCAGGGAAAAGGGACTGTGGGATAGAACTCATTCCAGGGAAAAGGGACTGTGGGATAGAACCTATTCCAGGGAAAATAACCTGTGGGATAGAACCTATTCCATGGAAAAGGGCCTGTGGGATGGAACCTGTTCCAGGGAAAATAACCTCTGGGATAGAACCTGTTCCATGGAAAATTACCTGTGGGATAGAACCAACTCCAGGAAAAATCACCTGTGGGATAGAACCTGTTCCAGGGATGGAACCTATTCCAGGGAAAACGGACAGTCGGATAGAACTCATTCCAGGGAAAAGGGACTGTGGGATAGAACTTATTGCAGGGCTATAACCTGTGGGATAGAACCTATTCCAGGGAAAAAGGTATGTGGGATAGAACCTATTCCAGGGAAAATAACCTGTGGGATAGAACCAGCTCCAGGAAAAATGACCTGTGGGATAGAACCTATTCCAGGGAAAAAGGCCTGTGGGATAGAACCTATTCCAGGGAAAATAACCTGTGGGGTATAACTTATTCCAGGGATATAACCTATTCCAGGGAAAATAACCTGTGGGATAGAACCTATTCCAGGGAAAAGGGACTGTGGGATAGAACCTATTCCAGGGATGGAACCTATTGCAGGGAAAATAACCTCTGGGATAGAACCTGTTCCAGGGAAAAAGACCTGTGGGATACAACCTATTCCAGGGAAAAAGGCCTGTGGGATACAACCTATTCCAGACAAGATAACCTGTGGGATAGAACCTATTCCAGGGATGGAACCTATTCCAGGGATGGAACCTATTCCAGGGAAAATAACCTCTGGGATAGAACCTGTTCCAGGGAAAATAACCTCTGGGATAGAACCTGTTCCAGGGAAAATGGCCTGTGGGATAGAACCTATTCCAGGCAAAATGACCTTCCTTGCCCTCCAGGCTCCTTGGTGTCATTAATGGGAAAATCAGCTGATTAATGGTCTTATCACAGGAACGATCTGATGGGGGGAAGTCTTTGAACATCTGCATTTTAATGAGCTGCTGGGCAAATGTTCGAGCAGGCAAAGCTGCTCTGAGCCGGGTCCTGAGTCTGCACAGCCCCTGCTGGCATCTGTTTGTTCTGAGAACATTCCCAGAGCTCCATCCCTGCCGAATTCCAGCGGGGGGATGGAGAGGAAACAGAGAACGGGGTGGGGAAGGGAAGGTGTTGCAGCGTCTTTCACTTGGTTGTTTTGTAACCACCTCTGAGGTTCCTCACCGGCCACTCGTTCCTGACTGGCAGCAACAGCCAGAGGAAAATCAATACACAGATCAAGCTGGTGGAATCATTAATCTTAAATTACAGAGCCAGAACAACAAAGTGCCCATGGACATTTCCTTCCCAGAACTCCTGAGGTGCCATTCCTGGAGTGTCTCCTGCTCTTGGCCAGCCCTTTTCCAGCTGAATCCATTTCCTGGGCTCACTTCAACCTTTCCCCTCTCACCTTCACATGATTTTTTATATGAACTGCAGGTCCTGCAAACTCCAAGAAAACAACTCAGCCCCTCCCAAGTGACCTTGAATTCCACCCCTAAATCAGATTTTTAAAGCATTTTAAACACCTGTTCCCTCATCTACACTCAATTCCTCTTCACACCCAGCTGGTTTTAAGTGGAAAAACAGAGATCCAAAGAGGTTTTTTTTGGGGGGGAAAGAAACACAGATTTTGTTGGCCTGAAGTAATGAGTGTTTTCTGCTAATTGACCAAGATCTTGGGCAAGAAATTTTTCCTAAAATTCTGGGGGTTTTTTTTGGCAGTGGCTGAGTCTCCCTCCAGCTCAAGTGGGTCTGACCTTCAAAGCAAATCACTCTCCCACGGATGGCAAAGACAATGAGGAGAGTTTTGCAGTGAGAAAAGATGTTCTAATTACTTGTCCCACTAAGATCAGAATAGATTCTGACACACTAAATAGTGACTTAGTGGGGGAGTATTTAAAATTAGATAACTGGTGGTTAACTGTTACCTGGAAGGAGAAGAACCAGGAGATGGGTTGATCTAAAGCCTTTTTTTTCCCCCCCAGATTTATAAAATGTGGGTCTTATGAAGTTTAGAAATAACAATAACAACCCTCACAAACTTCTGCTGGTCCTTCATCTCCACACAGAGCTGTCCAAGGTGAATATTTCAATTATTCCATGACTAAAATCAGTTAAATTGTAGGGTGAACTCACCACAGACAATGATTTCTGTGGAATCATGTCCTGATGGACATCTGGGTCCTCTTTTAGTGCTTGGAGGCACCTCTAGATACCTCCTAAAACTGTGAGAACAAGTTTAGAAATAACAATCTGGTGTTTTGATAAAGCCTCACAAGATCCTGCTGGTCCTTCATCTCCACACAGAGCTGTCCAAGGTGAATATTCCAATTATTCCATGGCTAAAATCAGTTAAATTGTAGGGTGAACTCACCACAGACAATGATTTCTGTGGAATCATGTCCTGATGGACATCTCTGTCCTGTTTTAGTGCTTGGAGGCACCTCTAGATACCTCTTAAACCTGTGAGAACAAGTTTAGAAATAATCTGGTGTTTTGATAAAGCCTCACAAGATCCTGCTGGTCCTTCATCTCCACACAGAGCTGTCCAAGGTGAATATTTCAATTATTCCATGACTAAAATCAGTTAAATTGTAGGGTGAACTCACCACAGACAATGATTTCTGTGGAATCATGTCCTGATGGACATCTGGGTCCTGTTTTAGTGCTTGGAGGCAGCTCTAGACACCTCTTAAACCTGTGAGAACAAGCAGAGTCTTCCTGCAGAGGGAATAGGAAAGGCAATCAGAATTATTTGATTTCAAAGAAATTAATTTCTATTTTTTATTACCATTTTTGGGGGTGAGTTCTGAATGTCCAATGCCATTCCTGGACTGCAGATGATTTAAAAGAGAGCTCCTGTTTTTCTCTTGTTGACCAGGAAATCAATATTTGCAGCTGGGTTGTTTAATTCTGCTTTAACCACCTGAAAAAAAACCAGAAGGGTTTCTCTTCCCTTCTGGAAATAAGAGGTGAGATCCAAGTGGGCTTTCAAAGAGCAGCATTTCAGAACCAACAGGTCCTTTGGGAGTGTTTCAACTCCTGAGCATCTTTCTAAACACCAATCTCTGTCCCCTGAACTTGCAAACCTGAAAAGACAACCAAGGTTGAATTAAGAAACAATCCAATCCAATGGAATAGAACAAAATCCTTCCTTTTATTTTGTGTTTCCAGGTTTATATGCTCAGTCACAACTGAGAGCTCCTCCCCAAAGTCAAGCAGGATATTTTGGGTGACTTTTCTGCTCTTATCTCTGCAGTCCTGTATTTCCTTGGAACTCAACATGTTACAGCCTCAAGCCTCAACCTGGACAGGTTTTCTGATTTATTTCTCACAGCTCAGCCTCTAATCTGAACAAGGTTTTTGGTTTATTTCTTACAGTTCTTCTTACAGGGTTAAATTCCTCCTTGTCTAAAGCTCTGCCTGGTTAAGAGAACTGACAGATGAAGGTACAAGCTGAAATAAAAAATTAATATAAAATACAAAGTATAGGTCTGATTAATAATTAGTAAAGGCCATTATGATTTTATGGAGAAGGAATAAAACCCATTTTCTTGAGGGGCCCAAGAGGAAAGACAGTAACTTATCTCACACTTATTTCTTTCTTTAATATGTTTACACCAACTACCAGTTTTCAACTCGACTTCAACCTCTTCCTGTGCTGCCACAAACTCTTCTTCCAATCTGTTTGAGAAACTAAACCCCTTAAAATCTTGACCAAGAATCATTAACTGGTGATTTTGACTAATGTTTTGAGACTTCTTTTGTGAAAAGAGGATGAAAACCATGAGGGAACAAGGGAAAGAGGAGAACTCCAGGGTAATAAACTCCTTGTTTTCCTCAAGCTGAGGCAATTCCAGCTGAGATCCCGGACATGGAGTTCACTTGTGTTGCTCCTTCTGTGCTTTCTGCACCAGCTGCTCTGGTTATTGAGTAACTCAGACTGCACAGGACACTTTCCCAGGTGGTTTCTCTCAGCCCAGTTGCTGTGACCTGGTTGTGGAAGAGCTCAGAGCAAGTGGGACCTGCTGCTGCTCCCCAGGAGCTGCTGTCCCCACCTCCTGCTTCAGGGACCCTGCTGGGAATGCAGTTCTTGGAGGCGGGAAGGCTGTGGGAGCTGGGAGGGGACTTTGATGGTGTGTTTGGGGACACCTGTGTTGGATTTGGGGTGAACTTGAGCCTCAGGACTTCGGTGGACAAGAGTCTCTATTTGCAATGTGTGATTGTCATGTAATAAATGAAGAATGTTCAGTTCTGGGCCCCTCAGTTGAGGCAAGAGATTGAGGGGCTGGAGCGGGGCCAGAGAAGAGCAACGAGGCTGGAGAAGGGACTGGAGGTGGCACTGAGTGTCCTCTGAAACACCTCCAGGGACAGAGAATCCACCAGGTCTTGATCCAACCCCACTGGGATCACCAAGTCCAGATCATCAAGTCCAACCCTTGGTCCAACTCCAGTCCCTTTACCAGATCATGGCACTCAGTGCCACGGCCGAGCTCAGCTGAAAAACCTCCAGGGATGGGGAATCCACCCCCTCTCTGGGCAGCCCATTCCAATCCCTGAGCACTCTCTCTGCAAAGAATTTCTACCTGATCTCCAACTTCAATTTCCGCTGGCAGAGCTTGAGCCCCCCTTGTCCTATTGCTGAGTGCCTGGGAGAAGAGACCAACCCCCAGCTGGCCAGAACTTCCCTTCAGGCAGTTCCAGACAGTGCTGAGGTCACCTCTGAGCCTCCTCTTCTCCAGGCTGAACACCCCCAGCTCCCTCAGCCTCTCCCCACAGCACTTGTGCTCCAGTCCCTTCTCCAGCCTCGTTGCTCTTCTCTTCTCACTTGGCTTGGAAGAGACCTCTGAGCTCATCAAGTCCAAGCCTTGATCCAACCCCACTGGGATCACTCTGGCACTCCGTGCCCTGGGCTGCTGATCCCAGTGGGGTTGGATCAAGACCTGGTGGATTCTCTGTCCCTGGAGGTGTTTCAGAGGACACTCAGTGCCACCTCCAGTCCCTTCTCCAGCCTCGTTGCTCTTCTCTGGCCCCGCTCCAGCCCCTCAATCTCTTGCCTCAACTGAGGGGCCCAGAACTGAACACAACACTCAAGGTGTGGCCTCCCCAAGGCAGAGTCCAGGGGAAGGGTCACTGCCCTGGGCCTGCTGGCCACGCTAGTTTGGATCCAGGCCAGGATCCCCTTGGCCTTCTTGGCCACCTGGGCACACTGGTGGCTCCTGTTGAGCTTCCTGTCCCTCAGTCCCCCCAGGTCCCTCTGCCTGGCTGCTCTCCAGCCACTCTGTGCCCAGCCTGGAGCACTGCAGGGCTTGGGGTGGCCAAAGGGCAGGACCTGCACTTGGCCTTGCTGAACTTCATCCCATTGGGATCAGCCCATCTCTCATGTCTGTCCAGGTCCCTGTCACTGTCACTGCTGAATGGGAAGGCAGGGCCACCTCAGCACAACTGGGACCAATCCCTTGGGACAGTGAACACAAACCCAGCACAGGCTGGTTGGGTTTTTGCAGCCTTATCCAGACACTCAGCTGTGACCTGGAGTGCTGGTCCATGGAGGGGATTGGCATTCCAAGGGCAAAGCTGCTCCCAGTGGCACAGGGAGGGAGAGGGACAAACAGCTGCCAGGATGGTTCCTCTAACACGGAGCAGTTCTGAGGAATCTCAGTGGGATCAGCACATGAATAATAAATGGAATTACTGGCAGAATGGAGTCCATCACCACGGGCTAATGCAGCCCTTCCTCCCTCCAACACATCCACCCCCACCAGGAAAACACTCCTAATACAACACAAAAACATGAGTTTCTAAATCTGCTTCCATGTCCTTTGTTTGGTTTGGAAATTCTGGAATTGCAGCAATCCCATTGTTTCAATCTGGTCTCTGGGTAATGCATTAAACAGAAGAGTTTCCCCCCCCTAAATCAACACCCAAATCTCAAAGCTCTGCCACCTCACTTGTGTTGTGTTCTGGCAGCCAAAGGATGATTCCTGCAGCAGGAAAAGGACTTTCCTCCTGTACCTCTCCCTTTCCACGACTCCCAGACCATTCCCAGACTTCTCAAAGCTGCAGGAGAACACACAGTTATTTTTTTCAACACACTTTGTTCCATCCTGGGCAATCAAAGCCTTTTAGGGACACAAAATGTGAGTGGGGATTTAGTGGAACCAACCAATGGATTATCCATGTGCTTAAAGCTCCTGGGTGGGAATAATTTAAAGCAAATAAAAATAATTAAGATAGTAAAAAATCCCCTAAAAATGCAGCTATGGCAGCTGGAGTCAATAAATCAGGTGTGTTGTAGCTTGACCTGAATGAAGAAAAAAAAAGAAATACAAACCATCTACAATTTTAATAGAAAACCACAATTGTGATAATCATTACAATGTTGTATTTAGACCCACAAACATCTTTCCCCACTAAATTTACAAGCCACACCTGCCTGCAGACTCCACTCAGCATCACTTAAACCACTATTTTGAGCTTCCTTTTTCCACACAGGATAAATCCACTGCTTGGGATGTGCCCCCTGCTGTGCTTCTGACTTGCATTTCAGGCTGAAATGCTCAGAAACTGCTCAGTCAAAGAGCTGATTCCCAAAGCCATGGGAATTATCACCCATTTACCATTTGCTGCTCCAAGGTGAGGATTGGAGTCTGAGCCTCACCCCAAAGGGGGAAAGCTGCATTTCCATCAATCCCATCCACAGAATTCCCCAAAATTTCCCATTTCCCACTGCCCATTTTTTTCCTGGGACTGTTCTTACCCTGGGGCTGCAGAAAGACCCAACCACATTCCCAGCCCTTGGATTTCCAAGCTCCTGGCAGGAGATGGGGAGCAGAGGGCAGGGGGAGAGCCCAATTTCTGCTGTGTAAATAACCAGGATTTACCCCTTCCTCATGAAGGCACAGCAAAAAAAGCCTTTTTGGCTTAAAAGATCATCACTACCAACCATTTCCCATCTCTGTTCCTCTGTAAATCCAGAAACCAGCTATTCCACATCCCTATTCCACTATTAATCCATAAACCTCATCCTTGTTCCACTATAACTCCATAACCCAACCATTCCCCATCCCTGTTCTACTATTAATCCATAAACTAACTATTCCTCATCCTTATTCCACTATTAATTCATAAACCAGTTATTTCTCATCCTTATTCCCCTATAAATCCATAACCCAACCATTCCCCATCCCTATTCCTTTATAAATCCATAACCCAACCATTCCCCATCCCAATTCCACTATTAATCCATAAACCACATATTCCTCATCCCTATTCCCCCATAAAACCATAAACCAACCATTGCCCATCCCTATTCCCCTATTAATCCATAAATCAACCATTCTCCATCCCTATTCCACTATAAATCCATAAATCAACCATTCCCCATCCCTATTCCACTATTAATTCATAAACCAGTTATTCCTCATCCTTATTCCCCTTTAAATCCATAACCCAACCATTCCCCATCCCTACTCCATTCTTAATCCATAACCCAACCATTCCCCATTCCTATTCCATTCTAAATCCATAACCCAACCATTCCCCATCCCTATTCCACTATTGATCCATAACCCAACCATTCCCCATTCCTATTCCATTATAAGTCCATAACCCAACCATTCCCCATCCCTATTCCACTATAAATCCATAACCTACCTATTCTTCATCCCTATTCCATTATAAATCCACAACCCAACCATTCCCCATCCCTATTCCTTTATAAATCCACAACCCAACCATTCCCCATCCCTATTCCATTTTAAATCCACAACCCAACCATTCCCCATCCCTATTCCACTATTGATCCATAACCCAACCATTCCCCATCCCTATTCCATTATAAATCCATAACCCAACCATTCCCTATCCCTATTCCTTTATAAATCCACAACCCAACCATTCCCCATCCCTATTCCCCTCTAACTCCATGACCCACCTCACCATCCCCATGGTGGGATTCAGGCGAGGTCGGGGCACGGCCACAGCACCAACACCCCCCAAAACCCAGACCCCAACAACCCCAACCCGTCATTTTCGTCACCTTTCCCACCAGCTGGGCCACTTCATCGTTATTTTTCAATTAAAGTTTCCCTCAGCACCGAGCCCTGTGCCAGGCAGGGAGGGAGGTGATGTCCCCTCAGAGGGGTCCCGCTGCTGCTCCCTCGCTGCCTCCAGCCCCGGGGCCGCACCACACGAAGCCACCGCATCCCTCCGCATCCCTCCATGTCTTTCCATGTCTTTCCACTCTCCCTCACGCCGTCCACGCGTTGTTACCTGAGCGGGGCGGGCGCGGCCGGGACTCGAACCGGCGGCTCGGAGCGCACTGAGCGCTGCGAAGCTCCCACCGCCCCAGCCCCGCGAGGCCCCGCCCACCCGCCGCGCGCTCAGCCAATCACAGCGCACCGCTGCCCCGCCCTCGCTCCCAACCCTTGCAGCACCCGCTCAATGTCCCGCCCCCTCTCTCCTATCAACCAATAGAAAGCGGTATTTCTCTGATTGACACTCACACCGCTCAATGCGAGCCGGTTTTCGTTGGGGGCGTGGTTGGCAATGAGGGGGCGTGGTCTAGGCGGGGGGGCGTGGCGAGGGAGGGTATATAAGGCCCCGCCGAGTCCGGGGTGCCATTTTGTGTAGCGGCGCCTGGGGAGCGGCGGCGGAGGCGGCGGAGGGTTTCGGGGTTCGGACCACAGCGGCCGGATGGTGAAATCCTCCCTGCAACGGATACTCAACAGCCACTGCTTCGCTAGAGAGAAAGAGGGGAATAAAAGCACCATCATGCCCGCTGTGCTGAGCCTCACTACCGGACAGAGCAGGTGAGGGGCCGCGGCCTCCCTCAGCCTGCGCACCGCTGGGCGCTCGCTGCCTCCTTTTCCTCTTCTTCTTCCTCCTTCTCCTTCTCCTTCTTCTCCTTCTCCTCCTCACCCTCCTCGCTGTCCCCGGGGCCTCGCAGGGTGTGTGGGAGGCCCTGTGGGCAGCGAGGGAGGGGCGGCCCAGCCCCCGCCCCGTGAGGGGAGGCTGAGGGGGAAGCAGAAAAGCTGAGGAAAAAACCACTAAAAAAGGTGTTTTTAACCCCCCCCTTCCTCGGCGGGAGGCTGAGGGAAAGCAAAAAAGCTGAGAAAAAGCATTAAAAAAGGTTTTTTTAACCCCCTCCGGGGTGTTTCCACCGCCCTGAGGGCACCGGGGGCGTGAGGGCTGAGGGGGGGGGGAGTCTGAGGGGAAAACAATAATTAGGTAAAAATATCAAAGGATTGGAGGCTGTTTATCCTTTTATGTAACTGGGGACACTCCGGAGAAATAATCAAGGGTAAGAGTGTTAGGTTAAAAACTCAATCGAAAGAATAAACACCTCCAGTAGTGCTGGGGAAAAAGAAAATAAAATACCCGAATTGTTGGTGTGGGGACACCAGGCCTCGGGAGGGGCTTTAAAAGGAGCTTTTTAGCTCTTTTTTTATACTTTATTGCGCTATAAAGGTGATTTTCCCCCGCTCAGGAGGTGTAAACATCACTCTGAAATATAATCGTGCTTGCAAATATTCATTTTTTGGGGGGAGGAAGGTGGAATTATAGGAAATAACAGCCCGAAAATGTGTTTTAAAGGTTTGTTTGTAACGGGGGGGGGGTTGCGGTAATTCTAAAATAAAATAAATAATGGGGATACTGAAGGAAAAGGGCTTTTAAAGAGCCTGAAAATTCAACCCTGAATTAATTAAAGAATTTAAATTTGGTGTATTAAATAAATGTGTAAATGTGTAAGAATAAATATATGAAAAGAGACGATGCAAAATAAATATATAAAACCGGAATGTATAAAATAAATATATAAAAAATATGCAAAATATAAAAAAATGGAGTATAGAAAATAAATATATAAAATATGCAAAATATATAAAAATATAAGGTACAAAATAAATCTATAAAATAGAATATGCAAAAAATACAGAAATTGAATATACAAAATAAATATATAAAAATATAAAACTTCGAATATACAGAATAAATATATTAAAAAGAACATGCAAAATATATAAAAACCAGGTTATACAAAATAAATAGATAAAAAAGAACATGAAAAATATAGAAAAGCCGGAATATACAAAATAAATACATAAAAATATGCAAAATATTAAAAAAAGGAATATACAAAATAAATATATAGAAAAGAATATACAAAAGATAGAAAAACTGTAATATATAAAATAAATATATAAAAAAGAATAGGCAAAATATGTAACAACCAGGATATACAAAATAAATATAGTAAATAAAGAAAAATATTAAATAAATATATTGAAAAAAATGCAAAAAAAATCGAATATAGAAAATAAATGTATAAAAATCCAAATATATAGAAATAAATATACAGCGAAATCCAAATATATAGAAATAAATATATATATTTCTATATATAGAAATCATATATATAAATTCTATATATCTGGAAAAAGATAGAAAAATATAGAGAAAAATATGGGGAAAAATACTGAGAAAAATACAGAAAAAATATAGAGAAAAATACAGAAAAAATAGAGAAAAATAGAAAAAAATACAGAAAAATATAGAGAAAAATACAGAAAAATATAGATGAAAATACAGAAAAAATATAGAGAAAAATACAGACAAAATAGAGAGAAAAATACAGAAAAATAGAGAAAAAATACAGAAAAATATAGAGAAAAATACAGAAAAATATAGAGAAAATACAGAAAAATATAGAGAAAAATACAGAAAAATATAGAGAAAAATACAGAAAAAATAGAGAAAAATACAGAAAAAATAGAGAAAAATACAGAAAAACTATAGAGAAAAATACAGAAAAACTATAGAGAAAAATACAGAAAAAATAGAGAAAAATACAGAAAAACTATAGAGAAAAATACAGAAAAACTATAGAGAAAAATACAGAAAAATATAGAGAAAAATACAGAAAAATATAGAGAAAAATACAGAAAAATATAGAGAAAAATACAGAAAAAATAGAGAAAAATACAGACAAAATACACAGAAAAATACAGAAAAAATATACAGAAAAAATAGAGAAAAATACAGAAAAAATATAGAGAAAAACAGAAAAAATATAGAGAAAAATACAGAAAAAATATAGAGAAAAATACAGAAAAAATATAGAGAAAAATATAGAGAAAAATACAGAAAAAATATAGAGAAAAATACAGAAAAAATAGAGGAAAATACAGAAAAATAGAAAGAAGTGTAATTAAAATTTCATATTTGCAATAAAAGCCTGCAATTTATGTATATAATTCACACATATAAAACTATAATCACCTTCCAGCACATATTTAACCTCTCTGCTCATTCCCAGCCTTTCTAATACGGATTATTCCTCACAAGTTTCAAGCTCATTAAAAAAAAAAATAATAATAAAAAGAAACTAAAACCTCCCCGAAACTGGTGTTGGAAGGAGCAAAATGGAGGCTTGTTTGGGAGCTGCTTCTCCCGGTTTGCAAATGGCTGCAGCGGCTCCCGCAGACAGGACGGGTTGTGAAAACCTCCCCAAGGGCCTCCTCGGTTGCTGCATCTGCTGAGATGACGCAACTCCGGAGTGTTGAGGAGCCTGCGGGGAGGGAGGGAGGGAGGGAGGGAGGATGGTGGTGGTGCAGAGGGAGGGGCCAGCGCTGCTCTGCCCTGCTCTGCTCTGCTCTGCTGCGGGAGGAGTTAAAAACAGGCTCGGAGCAGGGCGAGAAACTTCAAAAGAATCGTAGAATCGATTGGGTTGGAAAAGACCTCTGAAAGCATCAAATCCAACCCTTGATCCAACCCCACTGTGGATGGCCGTGGCACTGAGTGCCATGATCTGGTAAAGGGACTGGAGTTGGATCAAGGGTTGGATTTGATGCTCTCAGAGGTCTCTTCCAACCCAAACCATTCTGTGATTCTATGGATGTGGCACTGAGGGAGAATCCACCACGTCTTGATCCAACCCTACTGTGCCCTGGGAGTGAACTCACAGAGTGCCCTGGGCTGGTGATCACAGTGGGGTTGGATCAAGGGTTGGATTTGATGATCTTGGAGGTCTTTTCCAACCCAATCCATTCTGTGATTCTATGACAGGAGCTGCTGATGCCCAGAAAGCTGCTACTGCATTTATTGAGGGAAAAATCAACTCAGAGGTGAAAAATCCTCTCAGTTTGAAGTGATCCAGGTGTGTTTCTGTCCCAGGACAGGCCTGACCTCGTCTCAGAAGGGCCATTCTGCAGCAAGGGGTCATCTCCTCCCTCACCTTGCTCTCATTTAGCAAAACCCCAAGCCCAGTAAGGCAGGAGGCTTTTTCCCTGTGATATTCTGCACTCCCTTGTCCCGTGGGTGAGGAAGACCTGGGAGACAAACCCTTCCTTAGTTACATGTGGTTACCAGGGACAGACTGGATCAAACCATCACACCTGATCACCTCAGCCCTTCCCACCAGCACTCCCAGCTCGAGCAATTCCACAAAACTACCTCATAAATCATGTCCCTGTCTCAGACACTCCCACCAGGCTCAGGAGCTCGAGCTGAGCCCACCCCTGCAAACACCCTGAGTTTCTCATGGCAACTCTGCCAGGCACAGTAGGGTTGGATCAAGACGTGGTGGATTCTCCCTCAGTGCCACATCCATAGAATCACAGAATGGATTGGGTTGGAAAAGCCCTCTGAGATCATCAAGTCCAACCCTTGGTCCAACTCCAGTCCCTTTACCAGATCATGGCACTCAGTGCCACGGCCAAGCTCAGCTGAAAAACCTCCAGGGATGGGGAATCCACCCCCTCTCTGGGCAGCCCATTCCAATCCCTGAGCACTCTCTCTGCAAAGAATTTCTACCTGATCTCCAACTTCAATTTCCCCTGGCAGAGCTTGAGCCCCCCTTGTCCTATTGCTGAGTGCCTGGGAGAAGAGACCAACCCCCAGCTGGCCAGAACTTCCCTTCAGGCAGTTCCAGACAGTGCTGAGGTCACCTCTGAGCCTCCTCTTCTCCAGGCTCAACACCCCCAGCTCCCTCAGCCTCTCCCCACAGCACTTGTGCTCCAGTCCCTTCTCCAGCCTCGTTGCTCTTCTCTTCTCACTTGGCTTGGAAGAGACCTCTGAGCTCATCAAGTCCAACCCTTGATCCAACCCCACTGGGATCACTCTGGCACTCCATGCCCTGGGCTGGTGATCCCAGTGGGGTTGGATCAAGACCTGGTGGATTCTCTGTCCCTGGAGGTGTTTCAGAGGACACTCAGTGCCACCCCCAGTCCCTTCTCCAGCCTCGTTGCTCTTCTCACTTGGGTTGGAAGAGACCTCTGAGATCATCAAGTCCAACCCCACTGTGATCACCAGCCCAGGGCACTCTGTGAGTTCACTCCCAGGGCACAGTAGGGTTGGATCAAGACGTGGTGGATTCTCTGTCACTGCCACATCCATAGAATCACAGAATGGATTGGGTTGGAAAAGCCCTCTGAGATCATCAAGTCCAACCCTTGGTCCAACTCCAGTCCCTTTACCAGATCATGGCACTCAGTGCCACGGCCGAGCTCAGGTTAAAAACCTCCAGGGATTGGGGAATCCTTCTCTGGAGGCTCCTTTGTCTTCCCAGTTGCTTGGGATACATTGGGAGGAGCCCCTTGGCCTGGGTTTGGTTTATTTATTTCAGTGTTGCCATCTGAGCTCTGTGCAGGTCCTGGAGCTGCCAGGGCTTTGTCCAACCTTTCTAACCTTGATCCCTTTGCAGTTCCAGGGTCCCCTTCAATTGCTGTAGTAACCTGGGTCCGGGGCCTCGGTGGTGCTCCTGATGTCCCTCACCCACCCCTGAAGATCCCAGGTGGGCGAGGGAATAGTCAGAGGGATCACAATCTTTCAGCTAATTTATTTTATTCGGTGAGTATGAAGAACAAGCAGCTTTTTTTGGGATGCATTCCATGCCTGAGTCCTGTTCTGGAATGGGAACTAACCCTGCCCTCTCTCCTGCTGCAGGATAATCGGCTGAATGTAACAGAAGAACTAACATCTAACAACAACAGGACAAGAATTCTCAATGTCCAGTCAAGGCTTACAGATGCCAAACACATTAGTTGGAGAGCAGTGCTGAACAACAACAACCTCTACATAGAAATTCCCAGTGGTGCTCTGCCTGAGGGGAGCAAGGACAGGTGGGTCAGGGAGAATCCAGGATTAACCCCTGTCTTGCCAGGGGGGTGGGATAACTCTTGGCTCTCTCTATCCTGAAAGCTTGAACTGTAATTATGGTGCTTGATGTTCTCCTGTGAGAGGCAGCAGGTAGAACCTCACAAAAGTCTGATTTTGGGGTGGTTTATCCCCTGGAAACTCCAGCCTGTCTCAGAGTCTCTCACTGCAGCTCTTCCTTCAGCTGCAACAAAAACCCACATTTATTGTAGCATTAAACTTTGATTTCTGCCCTGGGCTCAGGGATCTCCTGTTGGTTTGAAGCTCCAACCCATTCCTCTTCCTTAGGAATTCCTGTGTGGATTGGCTCCCAGGGCTATCCCTGAAGGAATCACTTGATTCCAATTCCAAGCCTGCCAGAGCTCAGGGAGTGTTTGGACAACACTCTGAGAGGATTGTTGGGGCTGTGCTGGGCCAGGGGTTGAACTCAGTCCTGTGGGTCCCCTCCAGTCCCTTCAGGATGTTCCCTGGCACTGAACCCCTGCCCTTTCTCTTCCAGTTTCGCAGTTCTTCTGGAATTTGCTGAAGAACAGCTTCGAGTTGATCACGTGTTCATCTGTTTCCACAAGAACAGAGACGACAGAGGTGGGTGTGTTACAGTTTGAGCTGGCAAAATGCCAACTGCCTGGTACCCAGTCACAAAGTCCACTCCCAGAGCAGGAGAGTGAGGGAGAACAGCAGAAAGGAGGCTTTAGACACAGTGAGGTTTTTGTATTTATACAGAGTAGAGGAGAGCTTAACACAGAATATGAAATAGCACAGAGTGACAGGAAACAACAACAGGTGAAACTCCAAACCAACCAAACCCCCTCCCCAAAGGAAACCTCCCAGCAAGAGGGAAAGAGGAATTAACAGGAATGTGCTCACGTCCCCGGGTAAACAGAGGCAGGAGGGAAAGAGGAATTAACAGGAATGTGCTCATGTCCCCGGGTAAACAGAGGCAGGAGGGAAAGATGAATTAACAGGAATGTGCTCACGTCCCCGGGTAAACAGAGGCAGGAGGGAAAGAGGAATTAACAGGAATGTGCTCACCAACCGGCAGCAGGGCCTGATATCAGCAGTCAGGGGGCGGGAACCGTCCTGGTCAGAAGCAGGGACCCAGAGATAGAAACTCCTCCCCCCTTGCTTGTTACACTCCCCGACACTTCCTGATGATGTCAGATGATATGAAACACCTCTATGGCTGCTTGAGTCAGATGATACCTGTCCCCTCTAATCTGTGTCACAACCTTTGAGGCCTGCTAAAAACTGAGGCCTAAATGGGGACCTGGGCAGTTCAAGCCTCCCTGCCATCCGATCCCGTCAGATCTCGGAAGCTCAGCAGGGTCAGCCCCGGGTTAGTACTTGGATGGGAGACCTCCTGGGAAGTGCTGGGTGCTGTAGGTTCTAGTCCTGAGGACTTCAGTGTCACTGTCCAAGCTCACTCAGCCTTGGCAGATGAACCTCAGGACTGAAACGGTGGGGCCAGTTCTGTGCCCGTTGAGCCTCACCTGAAATCCACTGCGCAGGCTGGAAGGGCACGTGGGGAGAGCCCTGCCCAAACCTTCGTTCATGAAGCTGAGCCACACAAATGGGGACCTGTGCTGACTAAAGCCAAAACTACTACAGGGTGTTCCCTGCAGCCCCCTCTTGGAGAGGTGCAAACACAGCAGCAGGGCTGGCCTTTGGTGGGTGGGCAGTTCCACACAGCTCCAACCTGTCTCCTGCTTTGTTTTTTAGCTGCATTGCTCCGTACTTTCAGCTTTTTGGGCTTTGAGATTGTGAGACCAGGGCATCCCCTTGTCCCCAAGAGACCAGACGCTTGTTTCATGGCCTACACGTTTGAGAGAGACTCAGCAGAAGAAGACTAGATTGCAATGTTTGCCTCTTTAGAGCTTTCTTGTTGTCTATAAAGATGATTCTGTAGAAATTTTGTCAACATCTTATTCCAGTCTATATAACTCTGTACGAAACGTTGTGACCCAGCTGCTTTTTGGTGGTGAGATGTTGAAAATTTCAGGCTCCACATCTTCCTCTGGATTTTATTTTTTTTTTTTTTTTTCGTGTGCATGGTTGTGCAAAAAAAATAAATGCTCCCTCCAAATTTAGCAGTATATTTCTTGAAGTTTAATATTGTGTTTGTGATACTGAAGTATTTGCTTTAATTCTAAATAAAAATTTATATTTTACTTTTTATCGCTGGTTTTAAGCTGTTTAAAAGACTTGCACTCTTGAAGAGGTGACTCTGGAACTGCCCCAACCATTAAAGTTGCAGGTGTGCAAAGGCTTTGCTTGTTCTTTGCTTGACTGGGACTCCTGGATGTGTTCTCTGCCAGGGTTTGGAATAACTCAGCAATCCTGGAAAAGTCTGCTTTTAGTGACTAATTAGCAGGTTGGCCATTTCCACTGGTAATTGGGGTGGCTGCATCTGTGCTCTGCCTGTGTTTGTGGGATATTTGGGGCATGGGTTGGCTGGGAAATCACAGGTGGGGTGTGAGAGAAACTCATGGCTCTGCTTTGATACCAAATAGCTTAAATATCTGCAATTTCAGTGTTGCAGTGACAGTGGATCCTCAACCAGGGTGGTGGCAGTGCAGGAATTCTTGAGGTGTAATTGGTGGTGCTGATCTAGGAGGGCTTGTGGCACCTCTGCAGCTCAGCAGTGTCACTGAGGGCTGGGCAGGCCCCAGAGCTCCTGGGGGGACAGGTTGGGGTTGAGGAGTGTCCTGTTTTTGGGGTCCACAGTCACGTTTGTGTTCAGGAGGGTGAAGAGAAGGGAAAATGGCTCATTGTGGTGCTGGAATTAACAAAACTTGGGTTGGGAATTAACAAAACTTGAGCTGAAGTCACATCAAATAAGTCTCCAAAGAACTGAGCTTTAAAGTGTGGTATTTTAATTTTTTTTTTCAGTACTTTGCAGGCTTGTTTGACAGTTTCAGCCAATTAATCTTTCCTCTCTAAAACCTTGGAGCAGCAAATCCATGGGAATGGGTTATTTATTCCACCAGGTTGTGCTGGGAGTGTAAATAGAAGCAGGGGGGGATCTGTGAGTGTGACCCAGAGCAGGTCCTGCCCCACAGCTGTCCCCTCTGGGGTCAGGGCTGTGCTGCCAGCCAGGGAATGCCAGAGCTCTCCCAAAGGGCTTTTCCCAGTTCTCCTCTGGCCCTACAACTGTGCTCTTCCTACAGGGATTTTTGGAAAGCCAGTGCCAGGACTGGAGGAGAGAGCCTGAAGTCAGGGAAGGATTAGGTTGGATAACAGGAAAAGGTTCTTCCCCCAGAGGGTGGTGGGCACTGACCAGGCTCCCCAGGGCAGTGGGCACGGCCCCAAGGCTGCCAGAGCTCCAGGAGGGGACAACCCTGGGGGACAGGGTGGGATTGTTGGGGTGTCTGTGCAGTTACAGGGGTCGGATTGGATGGTCCTTGGGGGTCTCTCAAGGCTCGGGGTATTCCAGGATTCTCTGTTGTCTGACCAAGGGGAGGTAACTCATCCTCACTGTTCTTGCTGTCACCCAAATTCTGGTGACATGAAGGTGGGGAAGGGTCAGAGGAGCAGCTGAGGGCACTGGGCTTGTTCAGCTGGGGCAGAGGACACTGAGGGGAGACTCCTCGGGGGCTGCAGCTCCTCCCCAGGGGAGGTGGAGGGGCAGGCCCTGAGCTCTGCTCTGGGACCAGGGACAGGACCCAGGGAATGGCTGGAGCTGTGCCAGGGGGTTGGGATGGATCTCAGGGAAAGGTCCTTCCCCCAGAGGGTGGTGGGCACTGACCAGGCTCCCCAGGGCAGTGGGCACAGCCCCAAGGCTGCCAGAGCTCCAGGAGGGTTTGGACAACGGTCTGGGGCAAAGGGTGGGATTGTTGGGGAGCTTCCTCCTCCCATCTTTCCTTCCCAAGGGAGCCCAAATCCAGCTGGACTGGCAGGATGGGGAAGGGATTTCACCCTCCACAGGGTTTGTTCAGCTGGAGAAGAGAAGACTGAGGGGAGACTCCTTGGGGTCTGCAGCTCCTCCTGAGGGGCAGCTCCGATCTCTGCTCTGTGTGACAGTGCCAGGCCCCAGGGAATGGCTGGAGCTGTGCCAGGGGGTTGGGATGGATCTCAGGGAAAGCTCCTTCCCCCAGAGGGTGGTGGGCACTGACCAGGCTCCCCAGGGCAGTGGGCACAGCCCCAAGGCTGCCAGAGCTTCAGGAGGGTTTGGACAATGGGACAGGGTGGGATTGTTGGGGTGTCTGTGCAGGGCCAGGGGTGGGACTGGATGATCCCTGTGGGTCCTTTCCAGCTCAGGATATTCCAGGATTCCATATTGGTGTGTCAGTGCTAAAGGCAGCGAAGAGGAGGTACCATGACCCAGGGGTGGGTCAATGGGCTGGCAAAGGTCTGACCTTCCCAACCTGAGTGTCTGGAAAAATCCCTGTTTTCCTCTGCCAGGTGGTGCCTGTGCCATGTTTTGCATTCCCAGCATGGAGATGTACATGGTCCTGCCTAAAACATCACAATCCCCTGTGGATGTTTTGCTGCTTGTGGGTGCTCCAAGGGGCCCTTGGCAAGAGGCAGAGGGGGGCACCCAGGCTGGAAACCAGAGCAGGGGTGCAGGGGGTGCTCAGAGCTGCCAGCCTGGGCCTGCAGAAACAGATGTTGCCTTTGTCTGTCCAGGATGAGGTGCCCATGTTTGGGAGCTGCTGCCATGCCACGGGTTTTGGTGCCATTTCATAGCCACAATAGATACTCCAGGAGGAGAGAGTGGGGTGGGCAGCAGGGCCTGGGCTCACCCAGGGCACCAAAAAGCCCATAATGGAATTTAAACACCATTTCAGTGCCCTGGGTGCTGCCTGTGCCAGAGTTTGTGTGCTCCAGCCTTGGCAGGGAGGCTGCTCTGTGGGTGCTGTTCGGGGTGGGAATGGGCACAGAGCCTTTGGATGTGGCACTGAGTGCCATGATCTGTTAAAGGGACTGGAGTTGGACCAAGGGTTGGAGTTGATGATCACAGAGGTCTCTTCCAACCCAAGTGAGAAGAGAAGGGCAACGAGGCTGGAGAAGGGACTGGAGGTGGCACTGAGTGTCCTTTGAAACACCTCCAGGGACAGAGAATCCACCAGGTCTTGATCCAACCCCACTGGGATCACCAGCCCAGGGCACAGAGTGCCAGAGTGATCCCAGTGGGGTTGGATCAAGGGTTGGACTTGATGAGCTCAGAGGTCTCTTCCAAGCCAAGTGAGAAGAGCAACGAGGCTGGAGAAGGAACTGGAGCACAAGTGCTGTGGGGAGAGGCTGAGGGAGCTGGGGGTGTTCAGCCTGGAGAAGAGGAGGCTCAGAGGTGACCTCAGCACTGTCTGGAACTGCCTGAAGGGAAGTTCTGGCCAGCTGAGGGTTGGTCTCTTCTCCCAGGCACTCAGCAATAGGACAAGGGGGGCTCAAGCTCTGCCAGGGGAAATTGAAATTGGAGATCAGAAAGAAATTCCTTACAGAGAGAGTGCTCAGGGATTGGAATGGGCTGCCCAGAGAGGGGGTGGATTCCCCATCCCTGGAGGTTTTTCAGCTGAGCTTGGCCGTGGCACTGAGTGCCATGATCTGGTAAAGGGACTGGAGTTGGCCCAAGGGTTGGCCTTGATGATCTCAGAGGGCTCTTCCAACCCAAACCATTCTATGATTCTATGGATGTGGCACTGAGTGAGAATCCACCATGTCTTGATCCAACCCCACTGTGATCACCATGTCTTGATCCAACCATGTCTTGATCCAACCCCACTGTGATCACCAGCCCAGGGCACGGAGTGCCCTGGGCTGGTGATCACAGTGGGGTTGGATCAAGGGTTGGATTTGATGATCTTGGAGGTCTTTTCCAACCCAGTCCATTCTATGATTCTATGAAGAGAAGAGTGGGGGGCTTGGCTGGGTCTGCCAGCCCAGGGGTGAGGCAGAAACCCCCCTCTGCTGCTCTGTGGTTTCCTCTTGGGGTGGGGTGGGGGAGTCACAGCTCTGGGTTATAAAGGCTTTTTTTTTGCCTTCTGAGCTCAGGAGCTCCCAGGAACTCCTGGGAGGAATCCTCCCTGATCCACCTCTGCCACGGTCTCTGGTTGTGCCACTGGGCACACAGGGGCTCCCCAGGGCTGGCTGTGGGGAGGGTCCTGCTGCTGACAGGTGATGGAGTCACAGAATCATGGAATTGTTTGGGTTGGAAAAGCTTCTAAGGGCGAGTTCCAACCATTCCCCCAGCACTCCCCTGTGTCTCCAACTGCCAAATCCACATGTTTTTTGAACACTTCAGGATTGGTGACTCCCCCACTGCCTTGGGCAGCCTGATCATCCTTTTGGTGAAAAATTTTTCCCTAATATCCCATCTAGATGACTGTGAGTGGGTTAATAATTAATTAATAATAATTTAATCAATGTAAGCAGGGCCTTGCTTGGCCCTTCACCAGGATGGTCCCTCATGGATTTGGGGAACAGGGAGCAGGTCCCACATGGTGCCAATGTGTTTCACAGCAAGGAGCAAATGCAACAGCCCTTCCTTGGTGCCCATAAACTCACCTGAGCTATTATTAACCACCACTGAGGCTGTTCTGGCTAAACACTGGGAAGTTTGGCTTTGTGTTTCCCTCTGGATCCATCACTGGAGTTGGTAATGCTGTCAAAGAAGCACATAAAGGCCCAGAGTTTAAGAGGCTCAGCTCCAGGTTTTATTGAAGCTGTGTGGCTGCTGCATTTCCCCCTTTAAACTTGTCGTTTTTATTTGTGACTGGGCCACAAATTGTTTCTGAGAGGCTGTTTGTTCTTTGCTGAGGGTGCTTTAAGGTGAGCTCTGGTGGGTGGCTTTGAGTGTTGGAACAGCTAAAGCCTCGTGGCCACAGGAGGGGCCTGAGGGGGTTTTGTGCAAATTCTTACCTCAGGATAATCAGCCACTAAATTGGTGCTTGGAGATCCCATCCAGCCATTCCCTGAGATATTGCAGTAAATCAGACTCACAACCAAAAATCATTAAAGGGTGTACAAACACGCCCTGTTTGGGAGCTTCGTCCCAACTCCATCATTCATGAGCTGTGGGGGAACTGGATTTGGATCTGCAGTTTTCCCAGTGAGGACCAACGTGGGTTCCTCAGGAGCTGGTGGGTGTCACACACTCAGGGAATGGTTTGGTTTGGAAGGAACCCTGAAGATCATCTGGTTTCACATTGCAGGGACAGATTCAGCCACTGGACTCTTGGCCTCGAGGAGACTTTTGGGTGGGCTGAACTTGAGCTTGGCTTTAGGGAGCGTAGAGAGCCTGGGTGGTTTGGTAGAGGGTGTGTTCAGTGACCCCCTGGAAGTACTGGCAGCACAGCCACTCCTCGAGGCCGGGGGTGCCCCCTGTCCCCACGGAATTCTCCGCAAAGCTCAGGAGCAGCAGAGCCCTTTTCACCTCCACCCAGCTCTGGAGCAGCGGGAGGGTCTTCTTGCTCCTGGCAAAGAGCTCCTGGCGTGGCCCCCAGAGCAGGACCTGCAGGATGCTCCTGGCCTGCTCCAGGGAGACCCTCCTGGAAGGATCCCTGTGGAGCAGCAGCGTGGCCAGACGCCTGAGTCCTGCAGAATAGATGGACAGCGAGGGGATTTCGGGCAGTCTGCTGCTTCTGAACCCCAAGGTGTCCTCCAGAGAGACATCCACGTGCAAGAGCTGATAGATCAGCCTGCCCAGCTTCAGCTCCTCTGCTGCTGGGGAGGTGGGAGCAGCGAGGCCCTCGCTCCAGTCCTGCTCCTGGCTGGTGGAACAAGGTCTTGGCTTCTCTTTGGTCCTGAAGAAGCTGCTGATGAGCAGCCGTGGGAGGGACAGTCCCAGGGGCTCCTTCTTGCCCTGCTGGCCCCCGGGGGGACACGGGCACTGCACCAGCAGCAGGTTCTCGGGGCTGAGGTCCCCCTGCCCCACGTGCTGCCCCCGGAGGTGCTCCAGCCCCTGGCACAGCTGCAGCAGCAGGAGGCAGGCCAGGCGTTCGTAGTGCCCGGGGCTGGCTCTGTGCAACTCCTGGGATCCCTTCACAAAGCCTGCCAGGGTCTGGTAGGGAACCTCAGCACAGATGAGGACCTGCAGGACAGGGTGGGTGGGCTGCTCCTCCCCGGAAGGGGAGTGACTCTGCTCTCCAGGGTGTCCTGGGAGCTGCAGCTCCCGGGGCAGGGGGTCGGTGAAGCGGCACATCAGGCGCTGGATGGTGCAGTGTGGCCCCAGCGAGCTCTGCACCCCCAGGCTGGCACAGCTCGGCTTGGGGACCTGCAGGGACACACAGGGGAAACTGGAGATCAGAAAAAACTCCTTTCCAGAGAGAGTAATCATGTGATAAATATAAACTAATTGGTGTCAAGAACCATAACAAAACATTCTGTGTAGCTTTGATGCAGTGAAGATTTGGCAACAGAATGTCTATGAGCTTATCAAATAATGTAGAAAAAGCAGAAAAAAGAAAAGAACTAAAGTTCTTTCTAAGCAGCCTTTTGAAGTGAAGACCCATAACATGAAGTAAAATAAATACAGTGCAGACCAAAGATAATCCAAGAATACCTAAATACAATGGAGAAGTAAACCCAGTCAAGATAAGGAAGAAACACCTCAAAACAACAGATAAGGCTTAACTAACAAGATTGTCTCTAGTTAAATTTTAAGTTAAGAATCACAGCAAAGAAGAACCAGCCCCCACGACCACAGAGAAGCAACAGGAAGAATCAGATGAAAGGATCTCAAAAGGAAGAAAGAAGAAAATCATTTATTGGAACTGGTTAAAAATAAACCTTCTTGGACTGTATGAAAAAGGATCCTGTGAGCTCAAAGGGGTGTCACTGATGGAGAAGAGACTCCCAGTGCACCCAGCACTGCACTGTTTATAGCTCTCATTACTTATGAAATTAAACTACCCTTGATACCAAATGATTGGCTCTTTGGTTGGTTGTTTATAACAATCAGGCATTGGAATGGGCTGCCCAGAGAGGGGGTGGATTCCCCATCCCTGGAGGGTTTTAAACCTGAGCTTGGCCGTGGCACTGAGTGCCATGATCTGGTAAAGGGACTGGAGTTGGACCAAGGGTTGGACTTGATGATCTCAGAGGGCTTTTCCAACCCAAGTGAGAAGAGAAGAGCAACAAGGCTGGAGAAGGGACTGGAGGTGGCACTGAGTGTCCTCTGAAACACCTCCAGGGACAGAAAATCCAGCAGGTCTTGATCCAACCCCACTGGGATCACCAGCCCAGGGCACGGAGTGCCAGAGTGATCCCAGTGGGGTTGGATCAAGGGTTGGACTTGATGAGCTCAGAGGTCTCTTCCAAGCCAAGTGAGAAGAGAAGAGCAACGAGGCTGGAGAAGGGACTGGAGCACAAGTGCTGTGGGGAGAGGCTGAGGGAGCTGGGGGTGTTGAGCCTGGAGAAGAGGAGGCTCAGAGGTGACCTCAGCACTGTCTGGAACTGCCTGAAGGGAAGTTCTGGCCAGGTGGGGGTTGGTCTCTTCTCCCAGGCACTCAGCAATAGGACAAGGGGGGCTCAAGCTCTGCCAGGGGAAATTGAAGTTGGAGATCAGGTAGAAATTCTTTGCAGAGAGAGTGCTCAGGGATTGGAATGGGCTGCCCAGAGAGGGGGTGGATTCCCCATCCCTGGAGGTTTTTCAGCTGAGCTTGGCCGTGGCACTGAGTGCCATGATCTGGTAAAGGGACTGGAGTTGGACCAAGGGTTGGATTTGATGATCTCAGAGATCTCTTCCAATCCAATCCATTCTATGATTCTATGGATGTGGCACTGAGTGAGAATCCACCACGTCTTGATCCAACCCCACTGTGATCACCAGCCCAGGGCACTCCGTGCCCTGGGCTGGTGATCACAGTGGGGTTGGATCAAGGGTTGGATTTGATGATCTTGGAGGTCTTTTCCAACCCAATCCATTCTAGGATTCTGTGACAGGACATGCAGTGAGAGGACAGAGCCAGGGGTGCCTCATCCTGGGCTGGGTCACCCCACCAGCTCAGGGCCCTGCACCCTTTGAATGGCTTTGAACAAGAAACAGGGATGGAGTAGCCCCTCAGGAAAGCTGCAGAGCTGCTGGGATGGGTCTCATCCTGCACTCCTGATGAAACAGGGACAAAAATTATGGCATAATTGCAAAATTAAAATAGGACTTAGGCGTGCCTTAAATGTGGACAATTGAAATAAAGAGGAATTAAGGCCTTGCTTGAATAAAGGACTGATAAGAGAAGCCCTTTTAACACCTCATCATCAACACAGCAGGAGGGTAGAAACCCGAGGGGAGGAGTAGAAAAAAGTATGTTTAAATTGGTATTATATCACATTCTTATATTAGACAACAAATATAAACCTAACAAGTGTCTAGAATTGATAATATTTGATACTACCTGTATAAAGATCACTCAATTTTTGTACACAGTAGGCACCTACTTTGAGGGCATGAGCTCCCTGTGTGGCTCCAGCTGTGGCCAAGCTGTAATAAATTTGTGCTTTTCTATCAATATTTAGATTTCCTTTAAATCACTGAGCAGCCAGATCTGCTCCAGCCTCTGCTTTGTGTACCCTCTGGACCCTGAGATCAGCTCAGCTGGTTAAAACTTGGCTGTAATAACACCAAGGTCGTGGGTTCAATCCCCTGTGTGGCCATTGACTTGAGTTGGACTCGATGATCCTTGTGGGTCCCTTCCAGCTCAGAATAGTCTGGGATTCTGTGACAACTTGCCACGTGTCTCCCAGCAGCGCTTCCTCCTTGCACCCATGGCAGTGTCACCCTTTGTCACCTCGGTCCACCCCCCCTCCAGCAGCGCCGTCTCCTTCAGCAAATGCAGAAGTGGGTGCAGAAAGGGGAAGCTGCTGCCTGAGGGGCCCGTGGAAAAGCACAGCAGGAGCCACCTCCCCCAGCACCCCCCGAGGTGCCCTCCCAATGCCCGGCTTACCTTTGCTGCCAACACCAGCGGACTGTGCCCGAAGGTGATGCCCACCCTGAAGTACCAGGCGTCCCCGCTCTCGCAGCACGGCTCCCTCTCCAGGATGCTCAGCGCTCCCCAGCGCTTCCCCACCAGCTCTGCCTGCAGCAGCTGCAGCTGCTCCTCCAGCCCCACCAGCTCCTGCTCCAGCCGCGCCGACAGCCGCGCCAGGGAGGCTGCCTGGCAGCCCAGCACCACCGCCCCCGGCCCGGCCGGGCTCTGCAGGATCTGCCCCAGCTCCCCATCCGCCGTCCGGAATGTCAGCTCGCCCAGGTTGGGCGCTGGGGCGAGCTGGGGGCTGCCCCTGGCCACCACCTCCCCCATGCTGGGCACTGGGGCGAGCTGGGGGCTGCCCCTGGCCACCACCTCCCCCAGGTTGGGCACTGGGGCGAGCTGGGGGCTGCCCCTGGCCACCACCTCCCCCAGGCTGGGCGCTGGGGCGAGCTGGGGGCTGCCCCTGCCCACCACCTCCCCCAGGCTGGGCGCTGGGGCGAGCTGGGGGCTGCCCCTGCCCACCACCTCCCCCAGGCTGGGCACCGGGGCGAGCTGGGGGCTGCCCACCACCTCCCCCAGGCTCTGAGACTTGCTCAGTGGCTTCTTGGCTCCACAGAAGGGTCTGTCCCGGCGGGAATTGGAGCTGGGAGCCCCCTCCTCATGGCGCGGATGGCACGGTGGGATGCTGTAGAGGATGCTGCTGGCACGTGGTCTGGGGTCAGCCTGGCACGGGTGGGATGGGCCCTGCTCTGGGAGTGACTCCGCCCGCTGGAGCTGCTTTTTTTTGGGTAGTGGGGGAGGCAGAGGGTCCTGGTGGGGCTGAGAGAGGGACCTCCCAATGCCTTCCCCTCGGCTCGCCTTGGGGGGGGCGAGGTGTGCCCGAAGCTCTCCTGGGGAGGGAGGAACAGACAGGGCAGAGGAGAGTAAAGAGGGAGCTGGAGCAGGGTGAGAGCACCAACACATCGTTTGCCCCACTGCACATTTCCTGCCCCACATCCCCAGCCTCAGAGCCACACCCAGCACTGGAGGGGATGGCAGGGACAGCAGTGGGTTCATGCCCACCACCCAAGGGGACAGCAGCGGGTTCATCCCCACCATCCCAGGGAACAGCAGTGAGTTCACCCCCATCATCCAAGGGGGCAGCAGTGGGTTCATCCCCACCATCCAAGGGGACAGCAGAGGGTTCATCCCCACCATCCAAGGGGACAGCAGTGGGTTCATCCCATTCCCCGAATCCAAGGGGACAGCAGTGGGTTCATCCCCACCAACCAAGAGGGGGACAGCAGTGGGTTCATCCCCACCATCCAAGGGGACAGCAGTGAGTTCACCCCCACCATCCCAGGGGACAGCAGTGGGTTCATCCCATCCCTCCCATCCAAGGGGACAGCAGTGGGTTCATCCCCTCCATCCCAGGGGACAGCAGTGGGTTCATCCCCTCCATCCCAGGGGACAGCAGTGGGTTCATCCCCTCCATCCCAGGGGACAGCAGTGGGTTCATCCCCACCATCCAAGGGGACAGCAGTGGGTTCATCCCCACCATCCAAGGGGACAGCAGAGGGTTCATCCCCACCATCCAAGGGGACAGCAGTGGGTTCATCCCATCCCCCCCATCCAAGGGCACAGCAGTGGGTTCATCCCCACCATCCAGGGGGACAGCAGTGGGTTCATCCCCACCAACCAAGAGGGGGACAGCAGTGGGTTCATCCCATCCCCACCATCCAAGGGCACAGCAGTGGGTTCACCCCCACCATCCAAGGGCACAGCAGTGGGTTCATCCCCACCATCCAAGGGGACAGCAGAGGGTTCATCCCCACCATCCAAGGGGACAGCAGTGGGTTCATCCCCACCAACCAAGAGGGGGACAGCAGTGGGTTCATCCCATTCCCCGAATCCAAGGGGACAGCAGTGGGTTCATCCCCACCATCCAAGGGCACAGCAGTGGGTTCACCCCCACCATCCAAGGGCACAGCAGAGGGTTCATTCCCACCATCCAAGGGGCCCCCAGCAGGCAGGGGGGCAGCAGGGTCAGCATGTCACTCACCCACGTTGCTGTAGATGAGGGCTGAGCTGGAGGGCCGGGCTGGGGTGTCCCCCATGGGGGTGGGCACTGCGGGGGCACCCAGGTCCAGGCTGGCACAGCGGGCAAGCACTCCAGCCCTGCAGGGAGCCAGAGTCAGTGTCACCCCCCAGCCCGGGGGGCTCTCACTCCTTTCTGTGACGGCTCAGAGGAAGAACAAAGAGAAAAGGGGAAGCAGCAGCCTGGGGAGGCTTCGTGGTGTGGTTTGGGGGTAAAACACGGGGGCTTTGGTGGCACTGGGACTGCAGTGGCTGCACTGGGGGTGCTGGGGGTGGGAACTGCCTCGGGGGCTCCACCTGTGCTGGGTCACACCCCGGTGGGTGCGGGGGTGGTGGTTGCCTCGGGGGACCTGTTGGGTGACCATGAGGGGCTCATGACGGTGGGAGACGTGTGGGACAAGAGCAGCAAAAGCTGTGCCACCCCCAGGCAGGTTCGAGGGGGGCAGGCCAGGGGTCTGTGTGTGGGAAGGGAGGGCACAGAGCCCAGAGAAGAAGAGCAGTGGCACAGCAGGACGGAACCCGCCGGGTTTCGCTTCCCCATCCTGGCCGGGCGCTGACTCTGCTGCCACCAACGGTGCTGAAAGAAACCACCGTGGCTTCCTCCAACACTCCTCGTTCTGCTGGCACAGCACCCGGTGGGCACATCCAGGCTGTGCCCCCACTCAGACCCCCTGAGTCCCCCCCAGACCCCACATTATTGCCCTGGAGCAGCTGTGCCAGGGCACTGCCAGGATGCTCCTTCCCAGGCTCCGTTTCCAGAGCAGTTTGTTACCTCTGAGTCTTCCCTGGCAGTGCTGGGGGTCTGGGGGGTTCCAGCTGCCCACCCTGGATCCTCAGCTGCTCCCTCTGCCCATCCCTGGCTCCGGCCATGGTGCCACCGGGCATCGCCCTGGCACCACTCGCCGCGCCCCGTTTGGTGGAGGATGTTCTTTCAAAAGCTGCTTCTTGCACGGCTGAAGGAAGCTGGAGGTTGGGCCTCCCTCCCCTGAGGCCCCAGAGCCTCCTGGCAGCCCTGGCACCGCTCCGTGCCCACGTGCTGCCAGCGGAGCCTCCGGTTGTTGAATCACCTGTGGTGGGACCTGGTGCGGTGGGTTTGTGTCCCTCAAGCTGCTCATGGAGCCCCAAACTGCCCCTCCTTCATGGGTGGCTTCAGGGATGGCTTCAGAGGTGGCTTCAGGTGTGGCTTTGGAGGTGACTTCAACGATGGCTTCAGAGGTGGCTTCAGGGATGGCTCTGGAGGTGACTTCAGGGATGGCTCTGGAGGTGACTTTGGGGATGGCTCTGGAGGTGACTTCAGGGGTGGCTTTGGAGGTGACTTCAGGGGTGGCTCTGGAGGTGACTTCAGGGGTGGTTCTGGAGGTGGATTCAAGGATGGCTTTGGAGGTGACTTCAGGGGTGGCTTTGGAGGTGACTTCAGGGGTGGCTCTGGAGGTGGATTCAAGGATGGCTTTGGAGGTGACTTCAAGGATGACTCTGGAGGTGACTTTGTGGATGGCTCTGGAGGTGACTTCAGGGGTGGTTTTGGAGGTGACTTTGTGGATGGCTCTGGAGGTGACTTTGTGGATGGCTCTGGAGGTGACTTCAGGAGTGGCTTTGGAGGTGACTTCAGGGATGGCTTTGGAGGTGACTTCAGGGGTGGCTTCAGAGGTGGCTTCATGGAGGGCAGCTGTGTTGTAGGAGGGATTCCCACTCTCCAAACTTCCCAAATCACGTCATTCATTCCCTTCTCTCCGGGTTGTGTTGCTCCAGATGGGCTGTCAGGGTGGAAAGGGTTTGGTTTCTTCCATGTTTTTGGTGGAATTTCCTGCAGCAGCTCCACCAGACGAGCACAGTCCTTAGAAAAAACCACTTCTTTATCTTCCAGAGCTTTCCAGGAGCTCAGAGAATGACCCAACCCAGCTGTGGGAAAAGTCCTCCCATCAATGCCTGTCCCCTCTGGGATAAGGTCACCTTTTTAACACTTCTAAACCTCAAAATATTTCCCTTCTAATCAATGTTTGGACTAATGAGCTGGTGCCCTAATTAGTGGTGCCACTGTGGAGTGGGTGGGAAGCCAAGTGCAGGGATTTCTCCTGGGATGAGCAGGCCTTGGGGATGAGCCTTTCCATGAGAAAAGTGGATTTATCCACCATATCTTTGCTCTTTGAGCCTGACCACACCAGTGGGAAGGTGCCCCCTGGGACTGGGCACCTCTCCATGGCTTTGGGGGGCCAGGGTGGGACCTGGTGGGTGCTGTGACCACCCTCCTCCACAGCTCCCTCCTCCTTGGATTTATTGTCCAACCCGTCTTCCCAGCTGATCCCAAGCAAACTGGGAGGTTGTGTCTGTTTGGGGACATTTCTGCAGGGCCAGGCCATGTGTTGGAGCTGATAAATGTCCACGTTGGGGCTGAGCCATCCTTGAAGGTGGCACCAGCTCAGGGAGGGTGGGCAGGACTCTGGGAGGTGACAACTTGCCCCATCCACCCCATGGGGCTGCTCAATCAGCCATTCCACCTCTTCCCACCCTGCCCAGCAGTGAGTCTTGGCTTGGTGCAGCTCCCTCAGCATCTCACCCAGGGCTTAAATGCTGTAAAAATAAAGAATATAAATGAGGAATTTAAGATCCAGCAACTCCCTGGACCTCCTGATGGGGTTCACCCCTGGGGTCAGGGTGTGAGTGTCGTTTGTGTTCAGGACAGGGATCCAAACTGGTTTGAGCAGCAGCAAATCACAGAATCTCAGCATGGTTTGGGTTGGGAGGGACCTTAAAGACCATCTCCTTCCACCCCTGCCATGGGCAGGGACACCTCCCACTGTCCCAGGGTGCTCCAACCTGGCCTTGGGCACTTCCAGGGATGGAGCAGCCACAGCTTGTCTGGGAATCTGTGCCAGGGCCTGCCCACCCTCCCAGGGAACAACAGACTCTTTGATTCCTGAGGAAACTGGTTTGTCATCCCAGAGGGAAATGGGATCTTTAAATCTTTAAATTGCATTTTCCTAATTGTCTTTATTTTGTGGTGGTTTTTCCCAGGGCATTATTCCCAACCCGTTGTTTCTGTGGGGATGCCCCATGCCCAGCTCAGGGCAGGCTGGGGGGCATCCCTGTGGCACTGCTGGGCTGTGTGGGCACAGTGGGCACTGAAACCACCTCAATTCATCTCTCAGCATCTTCCATCCTGGCAGCTCATCCCCCAGAAGCTGCTGCAGGAGTGGGTGGGTTCCATCCTGACTCCCATGGGTGTCTCTGATGCCCTTGGGCACAGACAGGCACAAACTGTCACCCCAACCCTTCACCTCCCGAGCTTTCCTGTGCCAGGCAAGACCTTTTTTTTAAGCAGGAAATGAGCAAAAAACCTCAATTTCCTCTTTTTGTCCCATGACACCTCTTGCCCAGCCTTTGAGGGCAGCAGCATCCTGGTTATTTTGCCATCAGTGCCACCCTCCCTCGTGCCCAGGATGTGGGTGCTGGGACCCTCCCTGGGCCCTGGGCAGCAGTGGGGGCAGCAGTTTTGGGGTGAACAGGGTGAAAGTGGCCCAGGGCCCTTTTCTCCAGCAGATGGAGGCATTGCTTTGCTTCCAGCACCCCAGTCCGTGCTGGCAGTGCCAGGCCTGGGGCTGGCATGGGAGCAGGGTGGTCATGTGGTGGGATTTGGGGAGGTGCCCCTTTGCCAGGGACACTGGACTGGCCTTGGTCTCGTGGGGATGGCCATGGCAGCTCAGCCAAGGGTTGGGATGGCCTTGGGTGGGGTCAGGCTGTCCCCTGGGGTTGGTGGGACAGCAAAGGGGACCAAGGGGGTCACTGCAGTCTCAGAAGAGGAACCACCTCACAGAATGACAGAATGACAGAATGTGCTGAGTTGGAAGGGACCCACACGGGTCATCAAGTCCAACCCCTGGTCCTGCACATCTCCAAGAGTCTCATCGTGTGCCCCAGAGCATCGTCCAAACCCTCCTGGAGCTCTGGCAGCCTTGGGGCTGTGCCCACTGCCCTGGGGAGCCTGGTCAGTGCCCACCACCCTCTGGGGGAAGGACCTTTCCCTGAGATCCATCCCAACCCCCTGGCACAACTCCAGCCCTTCCCTGGGGCCTGGCACTGTCACACAGAGCAGAGATCGGAGCTGCCCCTCAGGAGGAGCTGCAGACCCCAAGGAGTCTCCCCTCAGTCTTCTCTTCTCCAGCTGAACAAACCCTGTGGAGGGTGAAATCCCTTCCCCATCCTGCCAGTCCAGCTGGATTTGGGCTCCCTTGGGAAGGAAAGATGGGAGGAGGAATCTCCCCAAGAATCCCACCCTTTGCCCCAGAGCATTGTCCAAACCCTCCTGGAGCTCTGGCAGCCTTGGGGCTGTGCCCACTGTCCTGGGGAGCCTGGTCAGTGCCCACCACCCTCTGGGGGAAGAACCTTTCCCTCTTTCCCTGACATCCATCCTAATCCCTCTGACACAACTCCAGGCCATTCCCTGGGTCCTGTCCCTGGTCCCAGAGCAGAGCTCAGGGCCTGCCCCTCCACCTCCCCTCGGGAGGAGCTCTCAGTCAGACCAAGCTGTCAGTCAGACCAGGAGATCCCAGCTTTGGGATCACTGCCAGGGTGGAGAGGATCATCCAAACCCTCCTGGAGCTCTGGCAGCCTTGGGGCCGTGCCCACTGCCCTGGGGAGCCTGGTCAGTGCCCACCACCCTCTGGGGGCAGAACCTTTCCCTGAGATCCATCCCAACCCCCCTGACTCAACTCCAGGCCATTCCCAGGGTCCTGTCCCTGGTCCCCACAGAGCAGAGCTCAGTGCCTGCCCCTCCTCTGTCCCTGCTATGAGGTCTCCCCTCAGTCTCCTCCTCTGCAGTTGAACACACCCAGTGCCCTCAGTGCCATCACACGCTGCCCCTCCAGGCCCTTCCCCATCTCCACTGCCCTCTTTGGACACTCCCTGATGGTTTCATGTCCTTCCTTCCATTGTGTCACCCCAAACTGCCCCAACATTGCAGGTGAGGCCACCCCAGCTCAGAGCAGAGGGGACAACCCCCCGTTCTCCTGCGAGCAGGAGCTGCGGCGCTGCCTCTGCCCCTTCGGTTGAGGGGCATCCTCATCAACACTCCATTAGCAATTAATAATGGATTAATCGCAGCAGCAGTTGTTTAACACAGGTGCATTAATCATTTATTAGTGATTAATTAATATGGGCTGTGGTACCCTCTGAGAGGTGGTTGAGCACTTTATTCAGGGCTTTGCAGGGCTGATGGTGCTGATGGGCTGCAAATCATAGCAGAGCCCTGCAGGGAAAGGTCTGCCACAATCCCAGAATTCCAGAATTCCAGGGTTTTCCCAGGCTGGAGAGCACAAAGCCACAAACCCTGCCCGTGGGGCAGGTTCCTCTGCCCCTCCCAGGTCCTGCTTGGGCTTTGTCTGCTGATTTTGGCTTTTCTCATCGAGGAAGAAAAGGGAGAAAAAAACCAAACGAGCCACAAAAGTTCTTTTTTTTTCTTTTTTTTTTTTTCTTTTTTGTTGTTTGCTCACAAATACATTTCACATGCTCTTTACATATAAAACTGTGCCAGGTCTGCAGTGCCCACACCTGTCTCTGCTCCCTCTGGGAGGGTCTGAGCCCGACCCCCTCCACACCCCCCACCCCACCCACCCCCAAGGTAAAAAATCCCATCCCAGACACCGAATATGGGGTGAGGTCAGTGGGACTCCAGTGGGGCCCCAGTGGGACCCTTGTGGGACCCTTGATAGGGCCAGGTGGGACCCCAGTAGGACCCTGGTGGGGTCCCTGATGGGACCCCTGTGGGACTCCAGTGGGACCCTGGTGGGACCCCAGTGGGACCCTGATGGGATCCCTGATGGGACCCCCATGAGACTCCAGTGGGACCCCTGTGGGACCCTGATGGGATCCCTGATGGGACCCCCATGAGACTCCAGTGGGACCCCTGTGGGACCCTGATGGGATCCCTGATGGGACCCCCATGAGACTCCAGTGGGACCCCTGTGGAACTCCAGTGGGACCCTGATGGGATCCCAGTAAGTTCCAGGTGAGACCCCAGTAGGACCCCTGTGGGACCACTGTGGGATCCCTGGTGGGACTCCAGTAGGACTCCAGTGAGATCCCAGTAGGACCCCTGTGGGACTCCAGTGGGACCCTGATGGGATCCCAATAAGACCCATGTGAGACCCCAGTAGGACCCCTATGGGACCCTTGATTGGACCCCAGGGGGACCCTTCATGGGACCCTGGTGAGACCCCAGTAGGACACCTATGGGACCCCTGTGGAACCCTTCATGGGACCCCCGGGGGACCCCAGTGGGACCCTTGATGGGACCCCCGTGAGACTCCAGTTGGACCCCTGTGGGACTCCAGTGGGATCCTGATGGGATCCCAATAAGACCCAGGTGAGACCCCAGTAGGACCCCTATGGGACCTCAGTGGGACCCTGGCTGGGACCCTGGCGGGACAATTCATGGGACCCCAGTGGGACTCCGGTGGGACCCTTGATGGGACTCCGGTGGGACCCCAGTAGGACCCCTATGGGACCCTTGATTGGACCCCAGTAGGACCCTGGTGAGACCCCAGTAGGCCCCCTGTGGGACCCAAGTGGGACCCTTCATGGGACCCCTGTGGGATCCCAGTGGGACCCTTGTGGGACCCTGGTGAGACCCCAGTAGGACCCCCATGGGACCGTCAGGGGACTCCAGTGGGACCCCTGATGGGATCCCAATAAGACCCAGGTGAGAACCCAGTAGGACCCCTATGGGACCTCAGTGGGACCCTGGTTGGGATCCTGGTGGGATTCCAGTCGGACCCCAGCAGGACCATTCATGGGACCCCAGTGAGACCCCAGTGGGACCCTTGATGGGACCCTCATGGGACTCCAGTAGGACCCCTGTGGGACCACTGTGGGACCTCAGTAGGACCCCAGTGGGACCCTTGATGGGACCCCAGTAGGACCCTGGTGAGACCCCAGTGGGACCCTTGATGGGACCCCAGTAGGACCCTGGTGAGACCCCAGTAGGACCACTGTGGGACCTCAATAGGACCCCAGTGGGACCCTTGATGGGACCCTTGATGGGACCCCAGTGGGACTCCAGTTGGACCCCAGTGGGACCCTGATGGGATCCCCATAAGACCCAAGTGAGACCCCAGTAGGACCCTTGATGAGACCCTTGCTGGGACCCCTGTGGGACCCTGGTGGGACATGGCATGCACGACTGGGGGGCCAGGGGCATGCAGGGGCTGGCAGGGAGGGAGGGATGGGGGGATGGATGGGAAGGGATGGGCAGCATCCCCACCACGTTGGGGCTGGATCCTGGCAGTGCCAGAGAGGTGGGAGCAGCTGGGGAGAACCTCAGGGAGGAGGGCTGGGGGCTGCCCCTCTTCCCCCTGGGGGCTGGGGGGCACCCAGGGTGTGGGGGGCATTCTGAGCAGCCACTTGTGCCCCACAAAGCAAAGCTCCTGAGGGCACAGAGCCCTGACCCCCCAGGTGGTTCTGCCCCAAAGAGCAGGGGATGCCCACCAGGAGATGGGCAGCTCCTCCTCCAGCTCCCAGCCTGACCAGGTGGGGAAGGGTCATCCAGGTGGGGAAGGGGCCTGCAGGAGTGGGGACAGAGGTGGGACCTGTGGCAGGAAACCCCCAGGGTGCACTTGGGAGGAGAAAGAGCAGGAGAAAGAAGAGGAGGAGGAGAAAGAAGAGGAGGAGGAGAAAGAAGAGGAGGAGGAGGAGAAAGAAGAGGAGGAGAAAGAAGAGGAGGAGTAGAAAGAGGAGGAGGAGGAGGAGAAAGAAGAGGAGGAGAAAGAAGAGGAGGAGGAGAAGAAAGAAGAAGAGGAGGAGGAGAAAGAAGAGGAGAAGAAGAAGAGGAGGAGGAGAAAGAGGAGGAGGAGGAGGAGAAAGAAGAGGAGAAAGAGGAGGAGGAGGAGGAGAAAGAAGAGGAGAAAGAAGAGGAGAAAGAAGAGGAGGAGGAGGAGAAAGAAGAGGAGGAGGAAGAGAAAGAAGAGGAGAAGAAGAGAAGGAGGAGAAAGAGGAGGAAGAGGAGGAGGAGGAGAAAGAAGAGGAGGAGGAAGAGAAAGAAGAGGAGAAGAAGAGAAGGAGGAGAAAGAGGAGGAGGAGGAGGAGGAGGAGAAAGAAGAGGAGGAGAAAGAAGAAGAAGAAGAGGAAGAGGAGGAGGAAGACGAGCAGGAGGAGGAGAATGAGGAGGAGGAGGAGGAGGAGGAAACAACAGGCTCCCTGGACCACACAGGTCACATCCAGGCTGTTCCCTTCCAGCTGGGTCACCTCCACTCCTTCTCCCAATCAAAACCCTGTGCCCAGAGGCAAAGCCAGAGCAGAGCCTGGGTAGGGTGGGTGGGAAGCAGGAGCCACCCCCGTGGCAGAGCTGGGGACATCAACCCTCTGTCCTCAGCACTGGAGGGTGCAGGGTGCAGGTGGACACCACGGAGGTGCCAGCCAGGATGTTCTCCTGAACTGCTTGTTCCAGGCCTCTCCTTTTCTTTCCCAGATTCCCTGCACAGGAAGAGGCAGGTCCTGCTCTCCCACAGCCCTGCAATTTGCAGCCCAAAGGAAATGCCCCCAAAGTGCCTTTAGCACCAGCAGGAATCCAAACCCCCACCCCTTCACCCCACCACTCCCACGGTGGCTTGGGCAGATGCAGAGACCTCACCCCGGGGCTGCTCCTCCTGATTTTAATGAGCTTGGCCTCATTTTGCCTTTTTTTGTCCCTTTTTTCCTGCTGGCACCTCCTCAGAGCCCAGCCCTGGATGGGACATTATTGCTTGTGCAGGAGCATCCCCAGGCTCCTGCCTTGGCAGATGATGCAGCTTAAATCCACTCCTGGGAAGCTCTCAAGGCACGGCTGTGCCCTGGTGGGTCTGTCTTTGCCAAGGGGCAGGAGGAGACCCCCAGCTTGGCACAACCTCCCCCAGAGCCCCCAAGTCCTGCATCGCCCCGGAAGACTTTTCTCTTGGAAATTCATTTAAAAAAAGAAAAAATACCCCAATCATTGGACCAAAAAACCCACCAACACCACGAAAAAAACCATGAACAACCACCAGGAAAGTTTTATCTGAAGAGTCTCTTAAAAAAAAAAGGGAAAGAGGGGGAAAACCAGGAAGAATTTTTTTCCCCAGGTCCAAACACTGTGGATCTTTTGGCTCGAGAAATGCATAGTTGGTAGCAAAAATTTCGGCTACATTGGGAGCCCCTGGAGCTGGGACTGCCCCTGAGCCGAGGGCTCATGGAGAGCCCCGAGGTCTCACATTGGGGTCAGCCCCTCCCTGACCCTGAGGTCCACCCAGTGCCACCCCTGCTGGCCTGTGGCACCTCTGGTGTGTCTCCAGCCACGTCCCAACACCAGCCCCGGGGGCTCCCACACCCCTCCCGGCCCCGTCGCGCCGTGACTGCACCCGGGGCCGGGCACCAGACAACTGTTCTCCTCTGGGAGAGGCTCAGATCATCTTCATGTTGAACTTCCTGGCCCCTCCCTGGCCGGTGGTGGTGATGGGCCCATCCACCTTGCGGAAGGAATACTCCACGGAGAAGTTGTTCTTGTGCTGCCCTCGGCCGCGGCTCCACACGAAGAGGAGCAGGAAGCAGAAGAGCACCACGCCCAGGAAGGTGATGCAACCCATGGCCGTGGACACCAGGATGGTCTTGAGGTCCAAGGTGAACTTCAAGAAGACCTGGGTGTCGTTGTGGAAGGTGTCGTTGAAGTCGCTGAGGTACAGGGTGCGGTTGGCGTGGTGGGCGCCGTTGGCCGCGCGCCCCTTCACCGTCAGCGTGGCAAAGTAGGTGTCGTTGCCGCCGGCGTTGGTGGCGATGCAGATGTAGGTGCCGCTGTCCTGCACCTGGGCAAAGCGGATCTCCAGCGTGCCCCCGGGCAGCACCGTGGCCCTGCCCGTGCTGCGGGTGGTGATCATGCGGTGCTGGGGGGACACCCACGCGATGGAGGGGTCGGGCTCGCCGTCGGCGCGGCACAGGAAGGACACCGACTGTCCCTCCCGCGCCGTCACGTGCTGCAGCTTCCGGTCGCGGATCTTGGGCTTCTGGCAGGTGAAGTACTCGAAGAGCACCGAGTCGGGGAAGTGGCGCAGGGCGTCGCCCTGGATCTCGGGCGGGGAGGAGCACATGGGCTGCTGCCCGTCGAAGTTGAGCGTCTTGCGGCGCTGCAGGATCCAGAGCAGGCGGCAGTCACAGGCCAGGGGGTTCCTGTCCACCCGCAGCGTCTCCAGCGTGTTCACCGAGTGGAAGGTGCTCTCCTCCAGAGTGGACAGGAAGTTGCTGGAGAGGTTGAGCAGCCGGATTTGTCTCAGGCCGGAGAAAGCCTGTGGCTCCACGGACACCAGGAGGGCACCCACGATGTGGAGCTCCTGGAGCCGGATGAGGTCCTTAAAGGAGCCCTTCAGCACAGTGCTAATGGGGTTGTAGGACAGGTTGAGGTACCGCAGGTACACCAGGTTCCTCAAGGCAGCGGCGGGCACGGCTGTGATGTTGGTGTAGGTGATGGAGAGCGAGGTGAGGTTCAGGCCCTGGAAGCTGGTGGGGGAAACCTCTTCCAGCAGCGGCCAGTTGTCGATCTCCAGCTGCAGGAGGTTGTAGAGCTTCTTGAAGTTCTGGTCCTCCAGCGCAGAGATGCTGAGGTGCCGCAGCCGCAGCACCTCCAGGTTCTGGAGGTAGGAGAGCGACTCGGCCGAGATGGAGGTCAGGTTGCACCTCTCAATGGTCAAGTGCTCCAGGCCCAGCAGCCCCGAGAAGGCGCGCTGGGAGATGTACACCAGGTCATTGTCACCCACATCCAGGCTCTTCAGGTTCCTCAAGTCCTGGAACATGTAGTCCAGCAGGATGACCAGCTTGTTCTCACTGATGTCCAGGAGGGTGAGGTTGGTCAGCTTGGTGAAGACCCCCGGGGGGATGAGCTTGAGCTGGTTGCCCCTCAGCCTCAAGGTCTGCAGGTTGAACAGGTTGCTGAAGGCTCCAGGCTCCACATTGGAGATGATGTTCTCGCTGAAGTCCAGCTCCTCCAGCAGCGGGTACGGCGAGAGGTCGCCGGGGTTGAGGCAGCGGATGCGGTTCTTGTTGAGCTCCAGGATCCTGGTCTCGGTGGGGATGCCCTCGGGGATGGCGGTGAGGCGCTTGCGGTGGCACACCACGGATTTGATGTGCGGGGCACACTCGCAGCGGGCCGGGCACGCCCCCGCCCGTGGGGGGCTCAGCAGCACCACGTGCAGCGCCAGCACCGGCAGCCAACATGTCATGGTGTGGAGCATCTCTAGGGGCTCAGTGCCACCCGCCCAGGCGTCTGCAACGGGGAGAGAGCGCAGTCAGTGCCAGCCAGGGGCGACTAACAAAGTCCAACCCAACCCACGTCGCCCATGTGGTCCCCAAACCACCACCCATGGGGCTGAGAAAGCCCCAGTCCTGCCCAGGAAACCCTCCAGACCTGATGTGTGACCTGGTGATGGTGCCCTGGGCAAACCTGGGGTGAAGGAGCCTCTCTGGGCACACACAGAGGAGAAGAGGGAAACTGAGATGGGAAAGATTCTCTGCAGAGCCACAGCTCAGCCTCTGCTCTCTCCCACAGGCTCACCCCACTCTGTTTGGTGCACACATGGGCACAGGGGACTGTGGGCACCCTGGGGTAACGGGGGCACAGACCCCCAAGGCAGGACAGGAGCAAAGGACACCCTGGGATAATGGGGGGCACAGACCCCCAGGGCAGGACAGGAGCAAAGAGCCCCCTGGGATAATGGGGGGCACAGACCCCCAGGGCAGGACAGGAGCAAAGGACACCCCGGGATAACAGGGGGCACAGACCCCCAGGGCAGGACAGGAGCATAGGACACCCCGGGATAATGGGGGGCACAGACCCCCAGGGCAGGACAGGAGCAAAGAGCCCCCTGGGATAATGGGGGGCACAGACCCCCAGGGCAGGACAGGAGCGAAGAGACACCAGCAGAGGCCTTGCACACTCGAGACACGGGCGGGATGCCCATCCCTCTGCTCCCCTCGTGGCTGGATCCTCCTCTCATCCAGCGGCACAAATCCAAGCATCCTCCTCCCTCCGGCCCCCACTGAGCCGAGCACCAGCCCCTTTAAGCCGCGCCTCTGGGAGCCACAAACCCCTTCCACGCCCCGGGGGCGTTGGGGCCGCACGTAGGGACGGTCACGTCCCCATCCCCGTCCCCATCCCCATCCCCATCCCCGTCCCCATCCCCATCCCCGTCCCCGTCCCCGTCCCCATCCCCGTCCCCATCCCCATCCCCATCCCCGTCCCCGTCCCCGTCCCCATCCCCGTCCCCGTCCCCGTTCCCGTCCCCGTCCCCGTCCCCGTTCCCGTCCCCGTCCCCGTCCCCGTCCCCGTCCCCATCCCCATCCCCGTCCCCATCCCCATCCCCGTTCCCGTTCCCGTTCCCGTTCCTGTCCCCGTCCCCGTCCCCGTCCCCGTTCCCATCCCCATCCCCGTCCCCGTCCCCGTTCCCGTCCCCGTTCCCGTTCCTGTCCCCGTCACCGTTCCCGTCCCCATCCCCATCCTCGTCCCCATCCCCGTCCCCATCCCCGTCCCCGTCCCCGTTCCCGTCCCCAGCCCCGCTCGCCCCCTCGGAGCGCAGATTAAAGCGGCCTCGGGCACAATCTTTGCCGGGGAGGGATTAACCCGGGCCGTGCCCGCGGTGCCCCCGCTGCCCTCCTTTGCAGGGATTGGCACTTCGCCGCCGCTTTCCCTTTTCTTTGCCTCCCCTTTGCCGCCCCCCGTGCCCTCCCGTGCCCCAAATCTGCCAGGCTGCCTGGAAAAGCATCTCCCAGCGCCGCTCCAAACACCTCAGCCACCTTTCCTTAATGAAACACGGTCGTTAAGCTAATTAAGTGGCACCGGGGGGTGTTTCTGGGCCTGGCAAGAGAACTTTGGGGTACCAAGGGCAGTGCCAGCCCCCCCTGCAGGGGTGCAGTGAGCAGGGAGGGCACTGACCCTCCCAGCGTGGGGGGCTTGGCCCGTCACTCCAGAGCACTGGGACAAACTGGGCTGCAGTCCCAGAGCACTGGGAGAAACTGGTGTGCAGTTCCCCAGCACTGGGCCAAACTGGTGTGCAGTTCCAAACTGGTGTGCAGTTCTACAGCACTGGGCCAAACTGGGGTACAGTCCCATAGCACTGGGCCAAACTGGTGTGCAGTTCCACAGCACTGGGCCAAACTGGGGTACAGTCCCATAGCACTGGGCCAAACTGGTGTGCAGTTCTACAGTACTGGGTCAAACTGGTGTGCAGTTCTACAGCAGTGGGGCCAAACTGGGGTGCAGTTCCAAACTGGTGTGCAGTTCCACAGCACTGGGCCAAACTGGTGTGCAGTTCCCCAGCACTGGGTCAAACTGGTGTGCAGTTCCATAGCACTGGGCTAAACTGGGGTACAGTCCCATAGCACTGGGACAAACTGGTGTGCAATTCCACAGCACTGGGCCAAACTGGTGTGCAATTCCACAGCACTGGGCCAAACTGGTGTGCAGTTCCACAGCACTGGGTCAAACTGGTGTGCAGTTCCATAGCACTGAGCCAAACTGGGGTACAGTCCCACAGCACTGGAACAAACTGGTGTGCAATTCCACAGCACTGGGCCAAACTGGTGTGCAGTCCCCTGGGGCAGCCAGGCTGGCTCCAGCCCTTCTGCCTTCAGTGAAGCCCCAACTGCGGCTCCAGGGAGCACTGGGAGAAGGCCAAGCCTCCCTCAGACGTCCCTCCTGTCCCTCTGGGCCTGTCAGGGTCCCCAGATGTGTCTGTTGGAGCTCAGCAGGACGTGGGGAGATGGGATGGGAGGGTGTGACATCTGTGGGTGCTCCAGCCCATCGTGCTGTGGCTGCATCTTCCATCTTGGTGCCACCACGTGTCCTCATTGCCCAAAAGCTTCCAAACAGGTCCAACTTAAGATGTTTAGGGGTGGGATGAGCAGTGGGGACCCCAGACCCCCCAGAGAGGTGACACTGATGGCGTGAGGACAGCAGGAGCTGGCCCATCCCAGCCCCTCTGCCCAGCACCTCCTGCTCCACACACCCCCTGTGCTGACAAAGGACACCACAGGCCGGTGTCACCCTCCCTGCTGTCCCCAAGGGGGTGGTGGCACTTGGGAACAGCCGCGGGGGGCACTGTTGATCCTCGCTGTGCTCACATGGCAGGGAAGGATTCAGTCTCCACGGATAATGTCCTGCCCTGATCCCATTATCCAAGCAGAGCAATTTCTGGCAATAAACCCATTTCTTGGTGCAATTTTGGAACCAGGAGGGATTATCTTTTCCAGACATGGGGATGTGGTGCTGAGGGACAAGTGGTGGCCCTGGCAGTGTTGGGGTGACAGGTGGACTCGATGACCCTTAGAGGGATTTTCCAACCTCAGTGATTCTGTTCTGTGATTCAATGACTCTCTTTTTTTTTTTTGATGCATGCCCTAATTTTATCACATTTCCCTTTTTCTTCCAATGACCAACAGGGAAGTGTTTTCATTTCATACGTGCAGGGAGGGGATTGAACAGCCAGTGGATGCAGCTTTGGCTTCCCTTGCTGGGGACAGTGGGGTGTGACTGGACACCCCACCACAGACCTGTCCCTTTTCCCCTCTCCCACCACTGCTCAGCTTCACTCCTTGCACCAACCCCCCTACCCAGGACTGGGGGTCCCCAAATGCCACCCAGGCACCGGCTCAGGGATTTGGCTGGAGCTGCTTGGCAGCCTCTGCCTTGCAGTGCCCACAGGCACTTTGTGGTGGCTCTACCTGGCTGGTGGCCCCAGAAACCCGAGCTGGATGTGGGGTGAGGTGGGAGCAGCTTCTTGGGGTCCTCTTGGCTCTCAAGGTTCTGCTCCTGCTCTGTCGTGGATGGGAAGGACATGCCCAGACAAACCCACAGGGAAAAACCCCTCCCAATTTATTGTGACACTTATTTGTTCTATTTAGTGTCTCCACACTCAATAACTGCACCCAGATGCTCTGCCAGGCGAAGGGTCTCCCTCACTGTGCCCACCACCCCTCCCTGCCAGGGGCTGGGGGGTTGCCCTTGCCCTCCCTGCCCGAGGCAGCCGAGCCCAGCCCAGCTCTGCTCCCTGTTCATTATGAATGAGCCCGAGGTAACCCGACTCCACTTTTGGTTACTCCTTGGGCCACCTGATCCTCTAAGCAAAGGTTGGCACCCGCTGGAGTTGGTTTCCCTGGCAGATGGGCAGCGGGAGCTGCAGCCCTGGGCTCACCTTCCTGCCCTGCAGCCACATCATCAGGCAGAGCCTCACCCGTGGGTGCACTGATGGTGCCAGACACAGCCCCCTCAGTGGGTGCACTGGTGGTGCCAGGCACAGCCCCCACCCCTGGGTGCACCGGTGGTGCCAGGCACAGCCCCTGCACTGCTGGTGCCAGGCACAGCCCCCTCAGTGGGTGCACTGGTGGTGCCAGGCACAGCCCCCACCCCTGGGTGCACTGGTGGTGCCAGGCACAGCCCCTGCACTGCTGGTGCCAGGCACAGCCCCCACCTGTGGTGCACTGGTGGTGCCAGGCACAGCCCCCACCCCTGGGTGCACTGGTGGTGCCAGGCACAGCCCCCACCCCTGGGTGCACCGGTGGTGCCAGGCACAGCCCCTGCACTGCTGGTGCCAGGCACAGCCCCCACCCCTGGGTGCACTGGTGGTGCCAGGCACAGCCCCCACCCCTGGGTGCACTGGTGGTGCCAGGCACAGCCCCAACCTGTGGGTGCACCGGTGGTGCCAGGCACAGCCCCCACCCCTGGGTGCACTGGTGGTGCCAGGCACAGCCCCTGCACTGCTGGTGCCAGGCACAGCCCCCTCAGTGGGTGCACTGGTGGTGCCAGGCACAGCCCCCACCCCTGGGTGCACTGGTGGTGCCAGGCACAGCCCCTGCACTGGTGGTGCCAGACACAGCCCCCTCAGTGGGTGCACTGGTGGTGCCAGGCACAGCCCCCACCCCTGGGTGCACTAGTGGTGCCAGGCACAGCCCCTGCACTGCTGGTGCCAGGCACAGCCCCCACCTGTGGGTGCACTGGTGGTGCCAGACACAGCCCCAACCTGTGGGTGCACTGGTGGTGCCAGACACAGCCCCAACCTGTGGGTGCACTGCTGGTGCCAGGCACAGCCCCCACCTGTGGGTGCACTGGTGGTGCCAGACACAGCCCCCACCTGTGGGTGCACTGGTGGTGCCAGGCACAGCCCCCACCTGTGGGTGCACTGGTGGTGCCAGGCACAGCCCCTGCACTGCTGGTGCCAGGCACAGCCCCCACCTGTGGGTGCACTGGTGGTGCCAGGCACAGCCCCCACCTGTGGGTGCAGTGGTGGTGCCAGACACAGCCCCAACCTGTGGGTGCACTGGTGGTGCCAGGCACAGCCCCCACCCGTGGGTGCACTGGTGGTGCCAGACACAGCCCCAACCTGTGGGTGCACTGGTGGTGCCACACACAGCCCCTGCACTGGTGGTGCCAGGCACAGCCCTGGTGCCCTCAGCAACCCCCACGCTGGCAATTAATGGGTGAGCCCCTTCCCTGCCAGTCTGGGGGAAATCCGAGCTCAGGAGCAGGGAGTGATGGTGAGGTCACTCCCTGGGCATCCTGCAGAGCTGCCCTGGCTACAGTGCCCCCGAGCCCCCTGCAGTGCCCCGCAGCCCCCTGCAGGGTCCCCCAGCCCCCAGCAGTGCCCCTGAGCCCCCTGCAGTGCTGCCCCAGCCCCCTGCAGTGCCCCCCATCCCACTGCAGTGCCCCCCAGCCCCCAGAAGTGCCCCTAAGCCCCCTGCAGTGCCCTCCAGCTCCCTGCAGTGTCCCCCAGCCCCCTGCAGTGCTGCCCCAGCCCCCTGGAGTGCCCCTGAGCTCCCTGCAGTGCCTGAGCCCTCTGCAATGCCCCTGAGCCACCAGCAGTGTCCCCCACCCCCCTGCAATGCCCCTGAGCCCCCCACAGTGCCTCCCAGCCCTCTGCCATGCCCCTGAGCCCCCTGCAGTGCCCCTGAGCACTCTGCCGTGCCCCTGAGCCCCCTGCAGTGCCCCCCAGCCCTCTGCAGTGCCTCCCAGCCCCCTGCAGTGCCCCCAAGCCCCCTGCAGTGCCCCCCATCCCCCTACAGAGCCCCTGAGCCCTCTGCAGTGCCCTCCAGCCCCCTGCAGTGCCCCCTGAACCCCCTGCAGTGTCTCCCAGCCCCCTGCAGTGCCCCTGAGCCCCCAGCAGTGCCCTCCAGCCCCCTGCAGTGCCCCCAAGCCCCCTGCATTACCCCCGACCCCCTGCATTGCCCCCGACCCCCTGCAGTGCCCCTGAGCCCCCTGCAGTGCCCCCCAGCCCTCTGCAGTGACCCCCAGCCCCCTGCAGTGCCCCTGAGCCCCCTGCAGTGCCCGAGCCCTCTGCAGTGGCCCCCAGCTCCCTGCAGTGCCCCGCAGCCCCCTGCAGTGCCCCCCACACCCCTGCAGTGCCCCTGAGCCCTCCACAGTGTCCCCCACCCCCCTGCAATGCCCCTGAGCCCCCCACAGTGCCTCCCAGCTCCCTGCAGTGCCCCCCAACCCCCTGCAGTGCCTCCCAGCCCCCTGCAGTGCCCCCCAACCCCCTGCAGTGCCTCCCAGCCCCCTGCAGTGCCCCCCATCCCCCTACAGAGCCCCTGAGCCCTCTGCAGTGCCCCCCAGCCCTCTGCAGTGCCCCCTGAACCCCCTGCAGTGTCTCCCAGCCCCCAGCAGTGCCCCTGAGCCCCCTGCAGTGCCCCCAAGCCCCCTGCATTGCCCCCGACCCCCGGCAGTGCCCTCCAGCCCCCTGCAGTGCCCCTGAGCCCCCTGCAGTGCCTCCCAGCCCCCTGCAGTGCCTCCCAGCCCCCTGCAGTGCCCCCAAGCCCCCTGCATTGCCCCCGACCCCCGGCAGTGCCCCCCAGCCCCCTGCAGTGCCTCCCAGCCCCCTGCAGTGCCCCCCAGCCCCCTGCAGTGCCTCCCAGCCCCCTGCAGTGCCCCCCAGCCCCCTGCAGTGCCCCTGAGCCTCCTGCAGTGCCCCCTGAACCCCCAGCAGTTCCCTCCAGCCCCCTGCAGTGCCCCCGAGCCCCCTGCAGTGCCCCCCAGCCCCCTGCAGTGTCCCCTGAACCCCCAGCAGTGCCCCTCCAGCCCCCTGCAGTGCCCCTCCAGCCCCCTGCAGTGCCCCCCAGCCCCCTGCAGTGCCCTCCAGGGCCCCACGGGCAGAGCCACCCTGTTTATTAATAGCCCATTGCTGGGATAGTGCAGCACTTCCCGGGGCTTGCCTGGTCCTGGGGGAGCCAAGGCCAATTAAGACTCCAGCAGAAGGCCTAGATAGAGGCTCTTCTTCACATTTAATTTGTTTTTAAAAATAACCTGCCCGCTGCATGCAGGGCTGGGGGGACAGAGCCAGCAGAGCTGGGGCTGAGGGGCTGCGACGGAAAAATGGAGCAGAGCCATTTTGGCCACTTGTGAGGCCCTGGAAGAGCCTCCTCCCTCCCCATGACCCCACCAGGATGTGTGACCTCCTGCCCATTCTGTCCCAGCCACTGGCAGCACAGAGGAGCTTGTTCTTGGATGCTCCCTGGCCACCCTGTGGCTGATCCATCCCTGGAAGGGTCCAAGGCCAGGCTGGAGCAACCTGAGCTATGGAAGGTGTTCCTGCCCATGGCAGGGGGTGGGACTGGATGTTCTTCAAGGTCCCTTCCAACCCAAACCATTCTGGCATTCCAGGATTCCTTCAGGTGTGATTTCATAGAATCAGAGAATCAGTTGGGTTGGAAGAGACCTCTGAGATCATCAAATCCAACCCTTGATCCAACCCCACTTTGATTACCAGATCATGGCACTCAGTGCCACGTCCAGTCTCATCTTAAAAACCTCCAGGGTCAGAGAATCCACCCCCTCTCTGGGCAGCCCATTCCAATGTCTGACCACTCTCTCTGGAAAGAATTTCTTTCTGATATCCAACCTAAACCTCCCCTGGCAGAGCTTCATTCCCTCTCCCCACCATTTCTCAGAGCAGAGGAGGCAGCACAGGCCCTTCCACCCCCTCCAAACATCTCCTGCTTTGCTGGCACGTGCTCAGCACCATCAGCTCCTCCACAGCAATTGCTCCTCTGCTGCCATTTCTCCCTTTTCCTGAATAAAGGCCAGAAATTCAGCCCAGGTTGACATCTGCAGGTTCCCCTTCTTGGACATCACCTGAATTCAAACACCTCAGTCAAAGCAACATCTTCTTTTATTCTTCCATAGATGTGCAGGATGCAAATGGTCCTGCTGAGACCTTCTCCTTCCAGACCCCCATCGACTTCCAGAAGCCAATCCCTGCTGCTCCAGGGGGATACCCCAGGCCTGCCCTGTCAATCAGTCCCCCCAGGTCCCTTTCTGCCCTTTCTCTTTTAAGTCTCAGCATCATTTTCAGCCCCATTTGCTGAGATGGTCTCAGCAGGACCATTTGCATCCTGCACAGGAAGCTCAACAGGAGCCACCAGTGTGTCCAGGTGGCCAAGAAGGCCAAGGGGATCCTGGCCTGGATCCAAAGTAGCGTGGCCAGCAGGTCCAGGGCAGTGACCCTTCCCCTGGACTCTGCCTTGGGGAGGCCACACCTTGAGTGTTGTGTTCAGTTCTGGGCCCCTCAGTTGAGGCAAGAGATTGAGGGGCTGGAGCGGGGCCAGAGAAGAGCAACGAGGCTGGAGAAGGGACTGGAGGTGGCACTGAGTGTCCTCTGAAACACCTCCAGGGACAGAGAATCCACCAGGTCTTGATCCAACCCCACTGGGATCACCAGCCCAGGGCACGGAGTGCCAGAGTGATCCCAGTGGGGTTGGATCAAGGGTTGGACTTGATGAGCTCAGAGGTCTCTTCTAAGCCAAGTGAGAAGAGAAGAGCAACGAGGCTGGAGAAGGGACTGGAGCACAAGTGCTGTGGGGAGAGGCTGAGGGAGCTGGGGGTGTTCAGCCTGGAGAAGAGGAGGCTCAGAGGTGACCTCAGCACTGTCTGGAACTGCCTGAAGGGAAGTTCTGGCCAGCTGGGGGTTGGTCTCTTCTCCCAGGCACTCAGCAATAGGACAAGGGGGGCTCAAGCTCTGCCAGGGGAAATTGAAGTTGGAGATCAGGTAGAAATTCTTTGCAGAGAGAGTGCTCAGGGATTGGAATGGGCTGCCCAGAGAGGGGGTGGATTCCCCATCCCTGGAGGTTTTTCAGCTGAGCTTGGCCGTGGCACTGAGTGCCATGATCTGGTAAAGGGACTGGAGTTGGACCAAGGGTTGGACTTGATGATCTCAGAGGTCTTTTCCAACCCAATCCATTCTATGATTCTATGAAAAGGTCAAGGGGGGAGGGATAATACCAGCCCTACCACACAGTCCCAGGGAGGTGCCCGTGCCAGCAACTCGTGCCAGTGTCAGTGTGTCCCAAATTTGGCACAGCACAGGAGAGGACTCCTACAAACACCAGAGGCAGCCAAATGCTGCTGGGAACACCCCGAGTGCTGCCCACCCTTTGCTGGCAGCCAGCCCTGTCCCTGCTGCCACCCTCGCTGTCCCCAGCCCACACCCAGCTCTGTGCCAGTGGCTCTCAGGGAATCATAGAATCGATTGGGTTGGAAAAGACTTCCAAGATCATCAAGTCCAACCCTTGGGAAGGCAGTGCCAACCCTGGCTTGGCTGTGCCAGCACCTGACAGACACATTCCCCCCCGGGCTGGGTTTGGGGGCAGAGGGAGTGTCCAGAAATCCCAGTGGAAGCAGCATGGTGTTTCCTGGCTCATTCACAGCCTGCCAGGATTGGGGGAAGAGCTTTGGAGTCAATCCCAGATGTGACCCAGACCAGATCTGGATTCCCAGGGGTAGGACAGGGTTGCACTGAGCAGGATCTGGGACTCAACCCCCCCCCCCCCCCCGAGCTGCTGGCAGAGCTTGGGGCAGAGGATGGGCACCCTGAACCCCAGTGCCAACCACTCCCTGAGCCCTGGCCCCAAGCTCTGCACACCTGGCCATGTCTCAGTTGGTTAAAACTTGGTTGTAATAATGCCAAGGTCATGGGTTCAATCCCCTGTGTGGGCCATTGACTTAAGGGTTGGACTCGACGATCCTTGTGGGTCCCTTCCAACTCAGAATAGTCTGGGATTCTGTGAAACTCTAAGGAGACTTCATGGTGACCTCAGGGCAGCCAGAGCTGCCACAGGACAGAGCTCCAGTCCCCAGGCCTGTGCCAAGGTGTGCCCAGATGATGCTCCTTCCTCCCTGCCAGGACACCTCAAGCCCTCAATCACACCTGGAAACAACAGGCAGAAAAAAACCCCTCCAGGTGGTTTTGGGGTTGCAAAGGCACAAAATTGGGGTCCCCATGGAGTTTCTGCATGCCCAGCTCTCACTGGTGATGCCACCAGCACTGACCTGTCACACCACGGGCTGGTGGAGATCCCTGGGAGGGCTTTTGGTGTTTTTTATGCCCAAATGTGAAGTCAGGGATTCAAACCATGTTTTCCCAGACACTGCTGCAGCCTGTGGCAGAGCACAGTTCCCAGAGCCACTGAGATGAGGACCAAAGGTGACCTGTGCCACCCCCAAAACCAAACCTGTGGCTCCTGTAGCTTTATTTTATCCAAAACAGTGGATTTGTGGCCACAATGGAAAAGCCCCAGAAACGCCATGAGGGGATGGGGAGGATGGAGGTGATGGGGAGGAGCTGCAGGGACATCCCCAGGACCTTCCCTGGCTCCTGAGGTGACACCAGCAGGTTCCTCCCTCTGTGTAGAAAACAGCCCAGTTTCTGCTGGGGGGGAGTGGAGGAGATTAAATCAGAGCTGAGACTTAAACAAAAAGGCAGGACAGCCGGAGGGTCAAAGGAGGCCAGTGCTGTGCCCACGCCTCGCTCGCCCAGGCTCTGGTGATCAGGCAATTAGCAAACCAAGCATGAGAGTAATGCAGCTGAAACAGGGAGGGGAGGACAGAGCTGGGGGTAAGAAGGAAGAAAATCAATCACTAAACCTAATGGAGAATTATCCAGTAGAGAGTTTTTCCTAATCCCATCAGAGGCTGGCTGGGAAACAAATTCTCCTGGCTCTGCCGCTCTCGGCGCGTTGTTTCTGGGTCAGTCCCTTTCCCAGCAGAGCTGGGCTGGGCTGGCAGGAGGAGCAGAGGGGAGATCTGGGGGGCTGGGTGGGCAGTGGGGCAGCCCTGGGGGCATGGGGGGCACTATGTGGGTCCCCCCCACCTTGCAGAACGTGGTGAATGGCCTGAGGGTCCCCAAGGCACTGGGTGGCCAAGTGACTGTCCCCACCAGGCCATGTCAGAGCCCAGCAGTGGGGCTGGGACTGTGCTGGAGGTGCTCCTGGTGGGCACCCTCCTGCCCCTCACACAACAGATTTCCCTGACAATGTGCAGAAAGGGAAGAGAAAGCACTAAGGGAGCTGCGTGCCAGGGGATGGGCACTGCTGGGGCACAGCACAGCAACCCCAGGCAAGGCTCAGGGCACGGCTGGAGAACACAAAGAGCTCCTCCAGAAGGGAGTTATTTTGGTGCCTGGCAGCTGCTGCCTCTCCTGCAGCTCCTTCTGCTCAGCAGCCCCAGGGCTTGGGGCCAGCGAGGTGGCACCGGAGCAGCGACTGCACAGGCAGGGGGGACCTTCCCAGCCATGGTTGGTGCCTTCATGGAGCCACCTTCCCACCCAAGGTCCCACCTGGAGTCCTCAACAGCCACAGGACTCTCCATTCCCACCCACATGGGGACTCCCAGCCCTCGCAAACACCACGAAACCCCAGAAATGAGGATTCCTGAATGAGCTGAGCCACTGAGGAGACGACAAGAGAGAAGTCACTGCTTATTTTTAGAGACAACCTTCTGATTCCTGAGCACGTGGCCCAGGCAAGACTGTGCAGGCAGCCACAGATTGGCCACAATCTGCTTTTCTTCTTGATAGACATCATGTCTGAATCTCTATCTCCACAAGATGCTCCCAGGAGAGAAGACATTTAGAGACGACCACAACGAACAACATTTCTGAAAGGTCACTGCCTGTACCAGGGAGGAGGTGCAGAAGCCACTCAGCAGCATCAGGGGCTTTGGGGAGGTGTTTAATATTCCAGGAGCATCTTTATTTCTCTACCAAGGTGAGTAACTCCTGTGAAAGGAGGGAAGGGAGGGCAGGACATGTTGGTGCTGCACTTATTTCTACCCAAGCAGCTGGATTGAACCACCACTCAGACCTGGGAAATGGTGACTGGGACTAAACCTGACCTGGATCTCAACAACTTCACTACCTGCTGGGCCACAGAGGAGGTAAAGCTCAGCTTGACTCCCAACTGCAGCCCAGAACATGTTGATGCCACTGAGCTGTTCCACCAGTGCCATCAGAAGTGCCTGTCCCCAGATGGACACCAGGGGTTCTTTTTTGAGAATTCCCAGCAAGTTCCTTCTGCACAGGGAGATATTTAATTTGCAGAAGCCCATTAACATCATGGGAGGGATGAGGAGGGTCTGGAAGGCAAATGTGGGCTGACAGCCCATGTCCCCAGGGCCATCCCAGTCTGTCACCAGGACCAGTTGCCTGGTGTCCAGTTGGTGTCCTTGCCCCTGAACACCCACCCAGCTGAGAGACACTCCATGTCAAGGAGACTCCCAGATCCCTCTCCAGGTCCCTCCATCCTTCCAGCAGGTTGACACTCCCTTCCAACTTGGTGTCATCAGCAAATTTGCTGCTGATGGACTCAATCCCCTCATCTCAAACAAGGGCTCCCCAGCAGGACAGAGGCTGTGCCACCCAGTGCCACCCAGTGCCACAGAGGGACCCCACGACTCTGCTGTGACAATTATAAAGGTTTGTGGAATGATGAAGGTTTTGGGGCTGCAGGCAGCTCTCTAGACCTAAAGGTAGGATGGTACCTCTTGGAACCAGATGGGAACAGTGAAAGATAATTAATTGTGTGAGAAAACTGGCAAGGGAACTAAAACAAAGTGAGGAAAGGAGGATTTGAGAGAAATGGAATGTGGGAAGATAAATTTCTCATGAAACAAAAGTACATCTGGACAGTGAGTAACATCCAATTAGAAGCTGTAAGAAAGTTTATGGACACTGATATGAACAAATGGTAGCTGAGCATGGGTGGGATTTTACAAGATATTTTGTGTAACTTGTAGTTAGTGAGAGGCTTCTGTTTTCTTTCTTTTTTCCTTCTTCACGTTCTTTTTGGTGTGATATAATAAACTATCATATGTGTGGGTGCCAGTTCAGCAGGTGGGACCAGTTTATCCCTGTGTGGGTGTGACCAAAGCTGGGCATTCTAAACCCTCTGGGCCATTGCCCAGCAACTGTTCCCAATGGCCCATTGGCAGCAGCTGCCCAGGGCACAGCTGAGCCCTCAGGCTGGGAGCTGGCTGGGAAAGAAGCCTGGCAGAGGAGCTGGGAGAACTGCCCTGCAGGGACTCCTTGGCACCTCCACACCCACCTGAGGGCTCAGCTCTGCCCATGGGCCAGCAACGATTCCAAAATTCCCCCTGACTGCCAGAGTCAGATCCCCCAGTGTGGAACTCCCTGCCCTGGGGGAGGCACTGGGGGCTCCCACCCAAACCTGAGGGGAGACAATCTTGGGGTTGGGCACTTCTGGGACCACTCATTGGATCCAGAGGAGGAGCAGAACCTGGACAGGAGGAGCCACCACTCTCCCCCAGACTGTGCCATCATCTGCACCAACAGGTTTGTCCCTTCCTTTTCCTTTGGCCTCGGAGGAACCACGTGGGGCTCAGCACAGGGGCCACCAAACCCCCCCTGTGTTTGTGCCCCAGGGGGTGGGTTATGCTACTGAGTTTTGTGATTTAAACCAAATTTCCCTTTGTGTCATTACATTTATTGTAATACTGTTATGAAATTGTAACTCTGACTTATAATCTCTCCTGAACTGGGGTCATTTCTCCTGCCCAGTTACCTTTAAACCAGCACAGTGTGACACACCTGCCACCTGTGCTCCTTTTGCCCACCACAACAAAACACGACCACAACTGGTGCCCCGTGGGAGCTTTATGACTTCATGGACCTCACGCAGCACTCGCAGCTCCGAGCCCCGGAGTGATGATTAATGGTGGCCCCAGCAAAGCATACGCTGTAATTAGCCACCCTTCAGCCTGATGGATGGCACTGCCCGCGGCGCTCGGGCTGCTGCACGGGCAGCCACCCCCCCGGTGCCAGCCCTGGGCTCAGCGCTGTGCCAGTCTGGCCAGTGGTGCTGTGCAGCAGCCACCCCCTCGGTGCTAGCCCTGGGCTCAGCACCGTGCCAGTCTGGCCAGTGGTGCTGTGAGTGGTGCTGTGCAGCAGCCATCCCCCTGGTGCCAGCCCTGGGCTCAGCACCGTGCCACTCTGACCAGTGGTGCCCAGTAGAGCCCCCCCCAGTGCCAGCCCTGGGCTCAGCGCTGTGCCAGTCGGGCCAGTGGTGCTGTGCAGAGCCCCCCCAGTGCCAGCTCTGGGCTCAGAGCCGTGCCAGTCTGGTCAGTGGTGCCCAGCAGAGCCCCCCCAGTGCCAGCCTTGGGCTCAGCGCCATGCCAGTCTGGTCAGTGGTGCCCAGCAGAGCCCCCCCAGTGCCAGCCTTGGGCTCAGCACTGTGCCAGTCTGGTCAGTGGTGCCCAGCAGAGCCCCCCCAGTGCCAGCCCTAGGCTCAGCGCCATGCCAGTCTGGTCAGTGGTGCCCAGCAGAGCCCCCCCAGTGCCAGCCCTAGGCTCAGCGCCATGCCAGTCTGGTCAGTGGTGCCCAGCAGAGCCCCCCCAGTGCCAGCCCTGGGCTCAGTGCCGTGCCAGTCTGGTCAGTGGTGCCCAGCAGAGCCCCCCCAGTGCCAGCCTTGGGCTCAGCGCCGTGCCAGTCTGGCCAGTGGTGCCCAGCAGAGCCCCCCCAGTGCCAGCCCTGGGCTCAGCCCCACACCAGTCTGGCCAGTGGTGCTGTGCAGAGCCCCCCAGTGCCAGTCCTGGGCTCAGCCCCACACCAGTCTGGCCAGTGGTGCTGTGCAGAGCCCCCCCAGTGCCAGCCCTGGGCTCAGCACCGTGCCAGTCTGGTCAGTGGTGCTGTGCAGAGCCCCCCCAGTGCCAGCCTTGGGCTCAGCGCCATGCCAGTCTGGTCAGTGGTGCCCAGCAGAGCCCCCCCCAGTGCCAGCCCTAGGCTCAGCGCCATGCCAGTCTGGTCAGTGGTGCCCAGCAGAGCCCCCCCAGTGCCAGCCCTGGGCTCAGTGCTGTGCCAGTCTGGTCAGTGGTGCTGTGCAGAGCCCCCCCAGTGCCAGCCTTGGGCTCAGCGCTGTGCCAGTCTGGCCAGTGGTGCCCAGCAGAGCCCCCCCAGTGCCAGCCCTGGGCTCAGCCCCACACCAGTCTGGCCAGTGGTGCTGTGCAGCAGCCACCCCCCCCGGTGCCAGCCATGGGCTCAGCGCTGTGCCAGTCTGACCAGTGGTGCTGTGAGTGGTGCTGTGCAGCAGCCATCCCCCTGATGCTAGCCCTGGGCTCACCCCCACACCAGTCCAACCAGTGGTGCCCAGCAGAGCCCCCCCAGTGGCAGCCCTGGGCTCAGTGCTGTGCCAGTCTGGCCAGTGGTGCTGTGCAGCAGCCACCCCCTCAGTGCCAGCCCTGGGCTCAGCGCTGTGCCAGTCTGGCCAGTGGTGCTGTGCAGCAGCCACCCCCTCAGTGCCAGCCCTGGGCTCAGCGCTGTGCCAGTCTGGCCAGTGGTGCTGTGCAGAGCCCTCCCAGTGCCAGCCCTGGGCTCAGCACCATGCCAGTCTGACCAGTGGTGCTGTGCAGCAGCCACCCCCTGGTGCCAGCCCTGGGCTCAGCACCGTGCCACTCTGTCCAGTGGTGCCCAGCAGAGCCCCCACGGTGCTGCTTGGACGATGTGAGTGCCAGTTGCCTCCCACAGACCCCGTTTGTGTGCCCACCCGGGTGTGCCAACCCTCGTTAGGTCAGGTCAGTGGTTGAGCTCAGCCGGCCTGAGCCCCATGGGAGGTTGGCACAGAAATCATGCCATGATCACTGTTGGCTGCTGCCAGTGCTGCACCTCCTCCTGATCCCTCCCCTGGTGGGCACCCACCAGCCAGGAATTGGTGCTCAGGGCAGTCCCAGCCACCTCTCTGAGGCTCCTGGACACAACAACAGCTTCTTTCCAGGCTTGATGCTCAGAAAGGAGGGCTCGGCCCCATGGGGTGCCATCACCCATGGCAGGGGCTGCCTGGCATGCCCAGCCTCCCTCCAGAGAGGAGTCCTGGGCTGGCTGTTCCCATCCCGTGGGCTCCACACCTTGGGAGGGTGATCCATCATTCCAGAGGCTTTAATTCGACTGGATGGCTGGAGTTGTGGGCAGATGGACGGACTGACAGGCCAGACTGACAGACAGCTGCCTGCTCCGAGGACAGCAGGGAGAGGCAGCTGTGGGTGGCAAACAACCAGGGCCTGGCAGGACTGCTCAGCTCTCTGCAGGAAAAGCAGCTCAGAGCTCTGCAGGCAAAACTCTGTGGGAGCAGAGCTGGAGCCCCAAATCCTGCTTGGAGTGGGAATTCCAGGCAGGAGGAGCACGGAGTGACAGCCTCCCCTCCACCTTCCAGCTCTGCTCAGCATCAGCCCTGGGCTGAAGGCGTTTTTGAAGCCCTGTCTGCAGCTGCTGCATCGGGAATTTTATTGCCATCCCAATTATGATCACGGAAGCAGCGAAAGCAAAATGCCATTACGGGGTGAGATAAGGGCTGGCATTGCCATCCATCCCTCATCCTGCCAGGTGGGAGTGACACCAACCCCCCTGGAACAACCCCTGAGAGGGGAGGGCACAGGGGCTCATCCCAGCCCCCCCCCGAGCCCTGCAGAGCACAGATCTCTGCCAGCCTCGCTGCTCAGATGGCAGGGGGAGCCTGTGGAGCCCGGGGGGGTCCAGCTGTGCCACCCCCACAACGCCCCCAGGCTGGAGATGGCAGCGAGCGCTGACATTTGGAGCGAGACACGCTGGCGTCAGTCCCCAGATCTGCAGCTCCAGGGCATCAGCTGGGGCTGTGGCACCAGGACAGCAGCTCCTTGGCCATGTGCAGCCACGAGAGGTTCCCAAAAGTCTCTGTGGTGGGAGGGGAAGGGGATGGCAGGGCTGTGCTGTTCAACTCCCTGTCCAGCACCTCCAAGCAGAGCAAGGGCAAAGCCTCCAGAGTCCCTCTGCCAGGGTGGAGCTGGTGGACTCTCAGATGCCAAGAAACCTGCCCAAATCCCAGATCACTGCTCCTCAAATGGGTGCCGTGCCCACATCCTGGCACAACCAAGGCTGGGATCTCCACTAAGGCCAAGGCTGGGATCCCCACTTGTGGCCAAGGCTGGGATCCCAATCTGTGTCCAAGGCTGGGACCTCAACCTGTGACCAAGACTGGGATCTCAACTTGTGTCCAAGGCTGGGATCCCAACCTGTGTCCAAGGCTGGGATCCCAACCTGTGTCCAAGGTTGGAGTCCCAACCTGTGCCCAAGACTGAGATTCCAACCTGTGTCCAAGACTGGGATCCCAACCTGTGTCCAAGGCTGGGATCTAAACCTGTGTCCAAAGCTGGGGTCTAAACCTGTGTCCAAGGCTGGGATCCCAACCTGTGTCCAAGGCTGGGATCCCAACCTGTGTCCAAGGCTGGGATCTCAACCTGAGTCCAAGGCTGGGATCCCAACCTGTGTCCAAGACTGGGATCCTCCCTGTGTTCAAGACTGGGATCTACCTGTGTCCAAGGCTGGAATCCTCCCTGTGTCCAAGGTTGGAGTCCCAACCTGTGCCCAAGACTGAGATTCCAACCTGTGTCCAAGGCTGGGATCCCAATCTGTATCCAAGACTGGGATCCCAACCTGTGTCCAAGGCTGGGATCTAAACCTGTGTCCAAGGCTGGGATCCCAACCTGTGTCCAAGGCTGGGATCCCAACCTGTGTTCAAGACTGGGATCCTCCCTGTGTCCAAGGCTGGGATCCCAATCTGTGACCAAGGCTGTGACCACTGCTCCCTCCCAGCTACCTCAGAACAAGCTCCAGAGCTGCACCCCCTGAGCTTCACATTCAGCCCCACCTGAGTTACTTCTTGCTCATTTTGGGGTCATGGCAACAGGTCGGAGATTTCCTACGTGGGATAAACCCCCAGCTCGGTGGGTGGGGACACAGAGGGGGGTGATGCCACCAAGCAGGGCTGGCCAGGAGCTAAAGATGAGCTGAGTTTCAAGTGTCCCAGTGCAGGGTGTGAGGGCAGGGGTGATGCTGATCCCCCAGCCCTGGGCAGCACTCACCGTTCTGCAGGTCTGGGGCTGCACCATCTGGGTCTGCTGAGGCATCCGAGCCTGGGGGTGCTCACATGGCAAAGGGTCCAACACAGCCAGCTCTGGCCCCTCTGGACAGAACAGCACAAGGAGATGACTGTGAATCACCTTTTCAGGGTGTTCAGCTCAGAAATCCCAAATAAATCCCCCCAAAGCTCAAGGATGTGGCACATGGACCCCTCCCAGAGAGGGGAAGCATCCCTAGTGCTGCTCCAGCCTGATGAGTGACCTGCCCATTGCAGCTTATATAAATAAATAATTATAAAATTACAGAGCACTTTGCACCCTGAAAGATCTCCTGGAAGCAGGAGAGTGTCTGAGCCCAGCACTGCCATGGACAGAGCAAAGCTCTTTGGGAATCACCTATGGGGGTTTCAGGAGATGGCACCCACCCAGTGGATCCTCTCATTTGGGGGGATTCAACCCAAATTTCACAGAATCATAGAATGGATTGGGTTGGAAAAGACCTCCGAGATCATCAAGTCCAACCCTTGGTCCAACTCCAGTCCCTTTACCAGATCATGGCACTCAGTGCCACGGCCAAGCTCAGCTGAAAAACCTCCAGGGATGGGGAATCCACCCCCTCTCTGGGCAGCCCATTCCAATCCCTGAGCACTCTCTCTGCAAAGAATTTCTACCTGATCTCCAACTTCAATTTCCCCTGGCAGAGCTTGAGCCCCCCTTGTCCTATTGCTGAGTGCCTGGGAGAAGAGACCAACCCCCAGCTGGCCAGAACTTCCCTTCAGGCAGTTCCAGACAGTGCTGAGGTCACCTCTGAGCCTCCTCTTCTCCAGGTTCAACACCCCCAGCTCCCTCAGCCTCTCCCCACAGCACTTGTGTTCCAGTCCCTTCTCCAGCCTCGTTGCTCTTCTCTTCTCACTTGGCTTGGAAGAGACCTCTGAGCTCATCAAGTCCAACCCTTGATCCAACCCCACTGGGATCACTCTGGCACTCCGTGCCCTGGGCTGGTGATCCCAGTGGGGTTGGATCAAGACCTGGTGGATTCTCTGTCCCTGGAGATGTTTCAGAGGACACTCAGTGCCACCTCCAGTCCCTTCTCCAGCCTCGTTGCTCTTCTCACTGGGGTTGGAAAAGACCTCAGAGATCATCAAGTCCAACCCTTGGTCCAACTCCAGTCCCTTTACCAGATCATGGCACTCAGTGCCACGTCCAGTTTGGAAGCAGAAGGGCCACTGTGTCCATCCCTTGGGTATTTTGTGGGGTTAAAAGATGTTCCCAAACACTTTTTGCAGCTGATGCTCAACACCAACCTACAAGCAAATGGTTTGCTGGTTTTACTAAAGCGTCTTGAGCTCTGTGGATCAAGTTTAATTTGCCTGTGACAAAGAAAGAGGGAATTTAAGTGGCTTCTTCTGGAGGGGAATCCAAACTCCTCCTGTTTAACAGCCCCCAAAAGTCCCAGACTTGGGTCCTGCTCAGCTACACCTGCACAGAGATGCTGCTGCTCCAGCTCAGCAGCTGCTCCAGCCCCTCAAGACCCCTGTCCAGGTCCCCCCTTGTCCCTGTCCCCAGAGCAGCAGCAGCAGCAGCAGCCAGGGAAGTTAATTCCTGCTGAGAGAGGCTTGGGCAGCCTGAGCCAAAGGAGCTTTCCCTGGCAGGGATTTGCTGGGGAAGGATGGAGGGATGAGGAGACAGCTCTGCAGGGCACCAGAGCTGGGGACACACAGATCACACCCACCCTGTGCCCAGGGGACAGCCCTGGGGACACCAGAGAGCCCAGAGCTGACTCCAGGAGGGTGAGTGCCCCCCTGCCATGTGCTCCTGGGAGCTCCAGCACCATCCAGGTGCTGCTCATGGAGAGGTGGAACATCCCTTTGGGGCTTCCTGGAGAGCTGACAGCACACAGAGCTCTGGAAAAGCTCAAATTCCTCCAGGGAAGTGTCACTACCCCAAACCAAAGCCAGAGGGATTCCTCCAAACCCCACCAGCTGGGCAGACACCACATGGAGGGGTCCACTTGCCCAGGCACCCCCAAAGAGGGGTCCTGCACAGCCCCTGGGGTGGGGGGTGCCAGGGCTTCAAGACTGAGTGACAATCCCATCCCAGCTCATTCCCTGCTCCAGATCTTCCTCTTGTCCACTATCCCTGGGGCACCCAAGCTTCTCCCTGGGAAGGCAAACACCCATTTCCAACTCCAGAAGATCTTCCTCTTGTCCACTATCCCTGGGGCACCCAAACTTCTCCCTGGGCCACCCAAACTTCTCCCTGGGGGGACAAACACCCATTTCCAGCTCCAGAAGATCTTCCTCTTGTCCAGTGTCTCTGGGGCACCCAAACTTCTCCCTGGGAGGACAAACACCCATTTCCAACTCCAGAAGATCTTGTCCACTACCCCTGGGGCACCCAAACTTCTCCCTGGGTGGACAAACACCCATTTCCAACTCCAGAAGATCTTCCTCTTGTCCACTGTCCCCCAGGGCACCCAAACTTCTCCCTGGGTGGACAAACACCCATTTCCAGCTCCAGAAGATCTTGTCCAGTGTCTCTGGGGCTCCCAAACTTCTCCCTGGGAGGGCAAACACCCATTTCCAGCTCCCAGAAGGTCCCAGTGATGCCCTGGGTGAGCCCTTCACCCCACCCTGCTGCTTCACAGGTGGCAGGGATGCCAACACCCCCCAGCCTGGGTGGCATACAGGGAGCTCTGGCAGGGATGTGCCCCTCCAAAGGAGCAGCACTTCCTTAGCAACCAACCTCTCCTGCCATGGGTGGGGCTGGCAGGGGCATCCAGGGGATGCAGCAGCCTCTCCAGGGTGGTCTGAGGCAGGGCTGGGACAGCAGGGACAGGGAAGTCTCCAGGGCTGGCAGAAGGATGGGAAAAGCCCAAGATGCCAGGCAGGGATGCCCCTGCAGCACACACAGTGTAGGAGTAACTCACACCCACACCTAAAAACAGTGGCAAGAGTGACCCAAACCAGGCCCCCAAAACACCTTGGCCTGCCCTCAGCACCTGTAGGGGGATGTTTGTGGCACCACCACAAGGGTTTTGCCCAGAAGGGATCCAGAGGGATCCCAGCTCCATGGAGTGGTGCCCAAAGATGTGCTGGGCATACCTGGCACTCTGCAGGGCACTGGGGCTGCTCCAGTGCCCAAGGAATGTGGTCACTGGGAGGGCAGAGGGTTTGTTCCCCACTCCAGTGGGCTCTGGAGTTCCAGAAGGGATGGAGGAGGCGCCATCACCAGCCAGGGGTTAAACACAGCCCCAGCAGAGCAGCTCAGCTGCTGTTCCTGCCAAGCTCCAGCTCAGTGGGTGGATAAAGCAAAATTTAAACCAAATTCCAGCAAGATGAACACATCCCTGTGTTTACTGCAAACCTGCTGGGAGCAAACTGCAGGAAACCCAAACCTGCTCAGCCCCTGGTGCTGCCTGGCCCCTCCTGCCCTCCCTGCAGGCAGCCAAGCATGGAGAGGTTTTGCTTCCAGACCCATCTGAGCCTTGGGAATGCTGGAATTTCAGCCCACTTTAGAGACCACCTGGGCTTGGCTTGTTACAGGAGTCACTGCCAGCCCTGGGAACAATCAGGGGCTCAGCTGATGGTCTTGGCATTTGTTTTTGGCAGCTCCCAGGTCACTTAGCAACCTCTGGTTCAGGTTACCTCAGGGGTTTTTGTCTCCAAATACATTTTAATCCCTGTGAAAGGGGACCCACCAGCACGTGGGGGCAGTGGCTGAACCACCCTCTGGTCCCATCCTTACACTGGCACAGCTCCCCGTGCCCCCCGTGTTGGTACCACCAGAGCAGTTGCCACTGTCTGGCCCCTGTGCCTTGTATTTTAAGGAATATATTCTAAAAGTTTGTATTTTAACTGTTCTTTAGGCTGCTCAGTCTTCCCTGGGGACACCCCCTTGTTGCGGGGGATGATGCCAAAGGGGCTTTTGTTCTGATTTTCACATTTTGTAGGTTTTAGGAACACAGTAGTTGTAGATTTTTAGAGGGTTAATATTTCTAACAGTTTAATGCCTTTCTATCACTACCCCTGTCCCAGAACAGCTCAGATTCCTTTAGTTAATTAATCTTGTTCAGACTCCTTTCCAAGGTAGAGCTGAAGGATATCAGAAGGCCCACAGAATGAAACACAAACACAGGTCAGAGTGACCCAAAAGCCAAAACTGGATGAACTCCAAGAGACCTTTGTGTGCCTGAAGAAGAAGAGTTGATGAAGACAGAGGGTCTTGACGACCCCAGACCCAATTCCGGGGGGTTGGACCAGGGGTGGGACTGGGGCTGGACTGAGAAATGTGTAAAGCAATGATTGGAGGGATCTGATTATAAAAGCCATGGAAACAAGAACTGGGACACATGGATGTCATCCTGTATTCCTGTGGGCTGTAGGGCCTGTGTTATTAAAGGACCTTTACTTTTTATCTTACCCTGCACTAACGTGGCTCCAAGTCCTGGTTTGGGGGGAAGGGTCATTCATGGCATCAGGGAGAAGCCAGATATGGCCATGGACTCTCTGAGCCCTTTCCAATAACCAGTGGTGTGAAACAAGGTTGTGTTCTTGCACCAACCCTATTCACAATCTTCTTCAGCAGGATGCTCCAAAGAGCCACGGCAGAGCTCGATGAAGAAAACGGCATCTCCATCCGATATCGTGCCAATGGAAGCCCATTCAGCCCAAGGTGACTGAAGGGCCACACCAAGACCCTGAATCACCTTGTCCTGAGCTGCTCTTTGCTGACGGTGCCGCCCTCGTTGCTCACACAGAGGCAGCTCTGCAGCACTTCACATCCTGCTTTGCAGAGGCTGCTGAGCTTTTGGGGCTGGAAGGCAGCCTGAAGAAGATGGAAGTTCTCTACCAACCTGCACCTCAAGAAGTCTTCCATCATCCCCACATCACCACAGGCAATTCAGAGCTTAAGCCAGTCCAGCAGTTCACCTGTCTGGGAAGGATCATTTCCTCAGACGGTAAGATCGACAAAGAGACAGACAACAGGCTGGCAAAGGCACACAGAGCTTTGGAAAACTCCATAAAAGAGTCTGGTCCAATAAACACCTGAAGAAAAGTACAAAGATCAGTGTCTACAGAGCCATTGTACTGTCTACTCTTTTATATGGGTCTGAATCCTGGGACATCCACCGCCACCACCTGCGGCTTCTCGAACGCTTCCACCAGCGCTGCCTCCGTTCAGTCCTAAACATCCACTGGGCTGATTACGTGACCAATGTGTCTGTTCTGAACAGGCAGGGTCACCAACTGAGGCCATGCTGATGAGAACGCAGCTGCGCTGGGCAGGGCACGTCTCCAGGATGGAGGATCACCCACTGCCCGGGGCAGGGCACGTCTCCAGGATGGAGGATCACCCACTGCCCAGGGCACGTCTCCAGGATGGAGGATCACCCACTGCCCAGGGCACATCTCCAGGATGGAAGATCACCCACCCACTGCCCAGGGCACATCTCCAGGATGGAGGATCACCCACTGCCCAGGGCACGTCTCCAGGATGGAGGATCACCCACTGCCTGGGGCAGGGCACGTCTCCAGGATGGAGGATCACCCACCCACCGCCCAGGGCACGTCTCCAGGATGGAGGATCACCCACTGCCTGGGGCAGGGCACGTCTCCAGGATGGAGGATCACCCACCGCCCAGGGCACGTCTCCAGGATGGAGGATCACCCACCGCCCAGGGCACGTCTCCAGGATGGAGGATCACCCACTGCCTGGGGCAGGGCACGTCTCCAGGATGGAGGATCACCCACCCACCGCCCAGGGCACGTCTCCAGGATGGAGGATCACCCACCCACTGCCCAGGGCACGTCTCCAGGATGGAGGATCACCCACTGCCTCCCAAAGATTGTGCTCTGTGGTGAACTCGCCACCGGCTGCCGCAAGAGAGGAGCCCCGAAGAAGAGATACAAGGACTGCCTGAAACAACAGCTCAGCCTTGGCCATATTGAGTGCCCCAATGGTCCACTCTGGCCTCCAATTGGGATTCATGGAGACACACCATTCACGACGCTGCTGCTTCCTTTGAGAATGCACAGAGGGTCAGTCTTGAGGAGAACAGACAGCACAGACAGAACCATTCCTTGCCAATGTCACCCAGGGAGATGTTCCCTGTGCCTTCTGTGACCGGACCTGCCTATCCCGTATCGGCCTTTTTAGCCACCAGCAGCTCACACCAAGCCTGGGCAGTGCCCTTCCCAAATCTTCGTTCGTGAAGCCTGGCCATGAGTGATGATGATGATGACGGAGCCATTGTACTGTCTACTCTCTTATATGGGTCTGAATCCTGCGTCATCTACCACCACCACCTGCGGCTTCTCGAACGCTTCCATCAGCGCTGCCTCCGTTCAGTCCTGAACATCCACTGGGCTGATTACGTGACCAATGTGTCTGTTCTGAACAGGCAGGGTCACCAATCAAGGCCATGCTGCTGAGAACGCAGCTGTGCTGGGCAGGGCACGTCTCCAGGATGGAGGATCACCCACCGCCCAGGGCACGTCTCCAGGATGGAGGATCACCCACCCACCGCCCAGGGCACGTCTCCAGGATGGAGGATCACCCACCGCCCAGGGCACGTCTCCAGGATGGAGGATCACCCACCCACCGCCCAGGGCACGTCTCCAGGATGGAGGATCACCCACCGCCCAGGGCACGTCTCCAGGATGGAGGATCACCCACTGCCCAGGGCATGTCTCCAGGATGGAGGATCACCCACTGCCTCCCAAAGATTGTGCTCTATGGTGAACTCACCACCGGCTGCCGCAAGAGAGGAGCCCCGAAGAAGAGATACAAGGACTGCCTGAAACAACACCTCAGCCTTGGCCATATTGAGTGCCCCAATGGTCCACTCTGGCCTCCAATTGGGATTCATGGAGACACACCATTCACGACGCTGCTGCTTCCTTTGAGAATGCACAGAGGGTCAGTCTTGAGGAGAACAGACAGCACAGAAAGAACCATTCCTTGCCAATGTCACCCAGGGAGATGTTCCCCTGTGCCTTCTGTGACTGGACCTGCCTATCCCGTATTGGCCTTTTTAGCCACCAGCAGCTCACACCAAGCCTGGGCAGTGCCCTTCCCAAATCTTCGTTCACAAAGTCTGGCCATGATGATGGAGGCTGCTCAGTGGAGGAACCAAGGGATGAGTCTCCTCTCCCCGGGTGCCACATGGGACTTACCTCTCCATGGAGGACAGTGCAAGTTCCCAGGGCAAGTTCTGGGCATGGGAGACTCTTGAAGAAGAAATTCAGCAGCAAAGTCAAAAGCCAAACAGACCCAAGTGTCCTGGAAAGCAGCAGAGACACTTGGACCTTCAGAGGACCAGAGCAGGATGTCCAAGGTGAGCTCTGCTAAGGCAGGAGCATCCCCTGGAATGAGCACACGACTCTTCCATGTACAGCAGGAAATCTGTGACTCATCCCAGACAGCAGTGGGAAGGGACCTGGGGGTCCTGGCAGGTTGGGTATCAGTCAGCAGAGTGTCCTGGCAGCCCAAAGGGCCACCGTGTCCTGGGGGGCATCAGGCCCAGCATCATTGGCTGGTGAGGGAGGGGATTGTCCTGCTCTGCTCTGAGCTGGGGCAGTTTGGGGGTCACAATATAAGAAGGATCTGAAGCTGTTGGAGTGTCCAAAGGAGGGACATGGAGGTGGAGAAGGGTCTGAGGAGCAGCTGAGGGCACTGGGCTTGTTCAGCTGGGACAGAGGACACTGAGGGGAGACTCCTCGGGGGCTGCAGCTCCTTCCGAGGGGAGGTGGAGGGGCAGGCCCTGAGCTCTGCTCTGGGACCAGGAACAGGACCCAGGGAATGGCTGGAGCTGTGCCAGGGAGTTGGGATGGATCTCAGGGAAAGGTTCTTCCCCCAGAGGGTGGTGGGCACTGACCAGGCTCCCCAGGGCAGTGGGCACGGCCCCAAGGCTGCCAGAGCTCCAGGAGGGTTTGGACAATGGGACAGGGTGGGATTCTTGGGGAGCTTCCTCTTCCCATCTTTCCTTCCCAAGGGAGCCCAAATCCAGCTGGACTGGCAGGATGGGGAAGGGATTTCACCCTCCACAGGGTTTGTTCAGCTGGAGAAGAGAAGCCTGAGGGGAGACTCCTTGGGGTCTGCAGCTCCTCCTGAGGGGCAGCTCCGATCTCTGCTCTGTGTGACAGTGCCAGGCCCCAGGGAATGGCTGGAGCTGTGCCAGGGGGTTGGGATGGATCTCAGGGAAAGGTTCTTCCTCCAGAGGGTGGTGGGCACTGACCAGGCTCCCCAGGGCAGTGGGCACGGCCCCAAGGCTGCCAGAGCTCCAGGAGGGTTTGGACAATGGGACAGGGTGGGATTGTTGGGGTGTCTGTGCAGGGCCAGGGGTTGGATTGATGATCCCTGTGGATCCCTTCCAGCTCAGGACATTCCAGGAGCACTTCAACACCCCTGATGGTGCCCAGGCTCCAGCCAGCATTGCACTGCCCTGGCACCCAAGAGCAGGGAGCAGTAAAGCCTTCTGCTCATTAGTGTAATTAATGTCAGGCCTCCCAGGCAGTCAGGCTTCCATTTGACCTTTAGGTATTGAAATATGAACAATAAAAGTGACACGTTATCACAGAGGAGGTGTCAGGAGATGCTCATTTGAAATTCTCTCTCAGGGAAAAACCCCTAAAAAGAGTCTCTCAGCAAAAGTAAAGGGGAAAACTTGGAAAACCAGCAGGGAAGGAGGAAAAATTCAGCTCTATTTGTCCACAGAAACACAGCAGGGATGTGGCACCACCCAGTCCTCAGGGG